>NC_092337.1:42152678-42472500 GCF_046630445.1 Rutidosis leptorrhynchoides | reverse complement strand
ATCATATAGAGGTCAAATACCTCGCAATGTAATCATATGTTATTGTATTTGTCCTTATGGTTTAGGACGGGTCTTTACAGTAAACGTCGAACGAACCGAGCAATGGTGTTGACATATTTTGGTGTGTTAAAAATAAAAGTGTGTTTGAAATGAGAGTGTTTAAGTTGTGAGTGTTGAAGATGAATGTGAAGTGTATATTATGAAGTGATAATATGTATATGTATATATAGAGTCACAAATGTAAAAACTATCCGTTGTTGTTGTTGTTGTTGTTGTTGTTGTTGTTGTTGTGTGTTGTTGTGCAACGTTCACAAAGATCAGGAAGCAAGTTCAATTCTCGCCCTGCAATATGCTTATACATGATTCAAGTGAGGGCGAGTACAACCAGGGCGGAGGAGGGCGATACCATTGCCATCGGCGCCCTCAGGTGACGGGTTTGATGACCCCTCTATAACGTACCGATAGGAGTGGTCTTAAAAAAATTACAAATGGAATTAGTGCATAAAAAGGAAGGTCAATTTAACATCATTAATTTGGGAATGGCCTACATTATGAAATCATGCCTTAATTGGAAAGTTACTTCTCGAAACTAACAAGTGTTTAATGTTACGTACATACACTAGTACCTACTCTAGACTAGATGCAATAATTGGAAGGCCATACACGACTCTAATAACTTTTTTACTGATATGTTTTGCTCGATATGGTTCGATTCTTCTTCCAATACTTCCCAAAAAGTGTTCATTAAAACTTGTTTAATTTAACAACAATATTTAAATCCCGTGTGTGAAATTTGAGAGACGTATGATATAGACAGACATTTCTTTAATCTTGAGAAATTAAGACGTGTTTCTCTATCAAAAGCATCCCTCCACCCGAAGATAAAACCTAGTCAATACAAGTAAGCATAATATATTATTTATCCCAAGGAAAACCTAGTAAATAGTTTAGCTAAAGAAATTGGGTCAAATGACTTAAGAAATAGGCATAAATCAAACTAGCCCAAAGTGGATAAAACTGTTAGAAAATCATATATAATGGAAAATTGGTCAAAATGTCTCCATTTTCGAAATTATTTGACAATATCCGCTCAAATTACGGTAATTTCAATAATGTTTCCTGACCACGTTTGATGCGTTTAAGTTGGTGCGTGCATAGTGTGTTGCCCGAGGATAAGATCATGTTTTAGCTAGCCCAAAAGTGAAAACATACTCAATTGTAGTAAAATGTAGTTTTAAGATACCTTGTGTCAGCATATTGAGCATTCAGATGGTTCATTAAAGGGAGAACTAATTGAATAAAGTGTTTAGGGTCAATCGACCCCATACCCTACGGTTGTGGTTGTGGGACTGAGTATTTTTGTTGTTGTTTAGGGTCAATCGAGGCATACAAACATATTACTATTTTAAGAACAACAGTAAAGTGCTTAATTTACTAACATTGTTTTATAAATCAGAAACTCTTACAAAGCACCACCACCGCAATTAGACTGTGCATATTTGTACAACCACTGTAGAATTAATGTGCAAGGTACAACATATAACTATATGGCTAAATTTATTTGAGCCTTCGGGGTCACACACATATACACCTAAACGTCAAATGAAATATATATATATATGATGTATATATATCACTCAAGTAACAAAATAAATAAATAAATAAATAAGTGATTAATTATTTAAATGGAATCTAACTTTTGGAAAGCAATCGAATTGCCTGTGCAAGGATTGTTTATATGCAATTATGAATGCCACATTCTTGCAAAAGAATTGTTTATTAATGTTGGTAGACCCAAAATTAGCTTAAAGCCTTCATCACTTGCAAATGGAGATTAAACAATGTTAAATAGTTAGGTAAATGTTCTGCCACTTTGTTTTTAAATAGAACAAGTTGGTCAAAGTTGATAACACACTCAAATGGACAATTCATATATAAGAAGTTGTAAGGAGATACTCGTTGAGAGAGAATGCAACTAGTTCACATATAATACAACAAAAGAAATCCACAGTTCTTTTAATTTTCCATAAAAGGAACAACGTTTACGTGAGTAATATTATTTATTGTATTAATATAATTTGATTATATTAATACGTTACTTGGGGTTTGGACTAGCATCCATTGACGGTCGTTTGAAGTGTAGTGTGGACTATCCAAAGAGACGGTCATACTATTGATCGTAGATTTATCTCCTACAATCCATTTCTTCAGGAAAGGTATATCGTTTACTCATTTTGTGAATTTATATATTTTGACAATTATTAGTGGTGTAATTGGATCTTAGTGGAACCGTTAATCGTGTGTATGTTTAGTAATATAAAATAAGTTTATTTTAACTATCCGCTGCGTTAATCTGAATGTAAAAGTACACACGGTAATCCATCAGTGGTATCCGAGCCGCTTTTACACCATTTTAATTGTCACGTGATTTTCTCAGATCTAGTTTTGTGAGATGGTAAAAAGTAAAAACTTTTTTTTTTTTTTTTTATAATTTCAACATGTTTGTTTTAAATTAAATCTCATGACGCACAAATAAGATCTGAAAAATATCACTGTTATAAATTTTGAATTTATTTATTATGGCTTGAATAATTGTTGTTTATTTCATTCCATGGTTGTACACATGCATTGTAACCATGGACAAGCCATATGTAGTTTTTAATAATGTAGTTATTAGAATTGTGATTGCACACATAGCCCATAATGCCCCGGCCTATGTATGATTGTTGTGATTGTTGATTATAGCAATATTGTGTCATGTTGATTATTTGTATTATAAGGCCATTTTGAAGCCAAAATTGTATTATATTTATTTCTCATTTTCATAGTATTGTATTTAAATTTATTTCAATTTGTAAAAGTACTAGTTTAGTGTATTTTCAAATTTAAATAAATGTAACAAGATGAAGATTGAAGATAAAATACAATATGCTTTTGGTTTAAAAGATGACGAACAGGTCAAGTTGACAACGATGGCGTTTGTCAAGTTTTCACTTGATTCTTGAATCAAGTGGGAGCTACGATATTACCCTTAGTTTGACCTCTTGATCCCATGTCGGCTCATGGGATTGAGCATAGGATTTTTGGGCTAGGCTATGTGTGTGTGATGCATGATATGGTTGTGTTTTATTTTTGCATTATACATAATTGTTGATTAGAATATATGCTAAATTTTTTTTGATCAAAACATCAAATAAAACTGGTAACAGTTTCAATGATTAAAATTGATGATCTTAAAAAGTTAAACTCTAACGAGTTTAAAATTAAATGATTTTTGAAACACAAATTATATATGATCGAAATCTTTTAAAATTGTTTTAAAACGATACACGTTTGTGTATTTGTTACTTTTATATATAAAATAAAATAACAAACTAGACGCATAAACACGATCGGCATATATAAAATTGGTTAAAATGCTTTTTAACAAATAGTGTAGCGAATATTGTGTGCATGCATTATTCGTTAACAAAAACATTTTTAAAATACCCGTCAAATTTAAGTCATGCCATCCAATGAGCTTGCAAACACTCCTCGTTATTTTTTGGTTACGGTGAGACCTAATCGAATTATAGCCACGAGGTGAATTTTCAGTTACGAGTGAGACTAGGCTGAATTTCCACTATTTTCAAATTGGACGACTTAATCGTATTCACGGTGAGACCTGAGTTCGAGGCAAGGATGGGACAAACATGCCAGTAGATAATAGTAGTTTGTTGAACTACACATATTTCTAGGTCCCATAATGATCTAAGAATTGCACTTATGATGCAATTGGTAACCGCTACCTACCAATAGACTCTATAACTGCTAGCTGATCAACAGATGTAGTTATGGAACCTCTATGTGGATCTTAGGCTTTCGTAAATTAATTGTTTTCAAATATATTAAAACCTGGGTAGTTAATTTATTAAAGTACAATATCGAAAATACTAAAATTGAATCTTGTTCTTTTGTAGATGTCAAACAATCAAAACGTAAACCAAAACACCCTCCGTTCTTTGTTGGAGAGGGAGAAACTCAATGGTTCAAACTTCCTCGATTGGTACCGCAACCTGAGAATTGTTCTCAAATATGAAGGGAAGTTGAACAAAATTGAAGAACCCTTACCCGAAGCTCCTCCTGAGACAGCTACTGCTGCTCAAAAGAATGTTTATCAGAAGTTGTTTGATGAGCAAGAGAAGATAGCTTTAATCATGCTTGCTAGTATGACTTCTGACCTCCAAAAGGAAATGGAAGATCGTACAGCATATGATATGATGACTGAGCTGAAAAATATGTTTCAGAAACAGGCTAGTCAAGAGTTATATGAAACTTATAAGCTTCTTCAAACATGCAAAATGGAGGAGGGTCAATCAGTGAGCTTTCATGTCTTAAAAATGAAAAGCTACATTGACCGATTGGAAAAACTTGGAACTACCTTGCCGCCCAACTTGGCTGTGAACACGGTTTTGGTTTCACTACCAAAATCGTATCACCAATTTGTGATGAATTACAATATGCAAGGTTGGGAGAAATCTCTGGCAGAGGTGCACTCGATGCTCAAAACTGCTGAACAGGATATTCCATATAAAGTTTCCAATCCAGGTGTACTAATGATTAGGGATGGTAAGGTGAGAAAGAATAAGCCAAAAACTTGGAGAAAAGGAAAAGGCAAGTCAATTGCTAAGAAAAAGATTCCACCACCTCCCAAGAAAGAAAACCCAGCGAAAGATGACGAATGTTTCCACTATGGAAAAGTTGGCCACTGGAGGAGGAACTGTCCTTCCTACCTATCTGAGTTGAGAAAAGGCAAAGCTGGCCAGACTAGCAAATCAGGTATATTTCATATACAGTTATATACTTTTTCTAGTGATTCCTGGATTTTTGATACTGGTTGTGGTACTCACATCTGTAACAATATGCAGGGAATGAGAAGAAGTAAGAGACTGAAGAACAACACACTAGACTTAAGAGTGGGCAATGGGGCTCGAGCTGCAGTCGAAGCTATTGGCACCTATGAGCTTACTCTACCTAGTGGTCTTATTGTTTTGTTGGAACAATGTCATTATGCTCCTAGTATTACGAGCAATGTAATTTCAGTTTCTCTTTTGAAAAATGTTGGTTTTGAACTTACATTTACGCACTTTGGTATTTCAGTTTCTAAGAATAATGTATTTTATTTTAATGCTATTCCACGTGATGGTATTTTTGAAATTGATATGCATGGTGTAATTTCAAATAATAATTCTATATATACATGTATTGCCAAACGAGTCAAGAAAGATTTGAATAATACCTATCTATGGCATTGTCGTCTTGGTCATATAAACAAACAACGCATTTCAAAACTCCAATCTGATGGGCTTTTGGAATCAACTGGCTCTGAGTCATTTGATGTATGTGAGTCATGTTTATGTGGAAAGATGACAAAGGCTCCTTTCTCCGGTTTAGGTGAAAGAGCTAAAGATCTTTTAGGACTAATACATACTGATGTGTGTGGCCCTTTTAGAACTATGTCTAGAAATGGTGAATCATACTTCGTTACATTTACTGATGATTATAGTAGATATGGTTATGTTTATTTGCTGAAATATAAACATGAAGTTTTTGAAATGTTCAAAATCTTTCAAAATGAAGTAGAGAATCAACTTGGAAAGACCATTAAAGCCCTTCGCTCTGATCAAGGAGGGGAGTATATGAGTCAAGAGTTTTTGGACCACCTGAAGAATCGTGGGATTGTCTCACAGTTCACTCCACCCTACACACCACAACACAATGGCGTGTTTGAGCGGAGGAATCAAACTTTACTTGATATGGTTCGATCTATGATGAGTCTGACTACTCTACCACCGTCTTTTTGGGGATATGCATTGGAGTCTGCTGCACGCATACTCAATATGGTTCCAACCAAGAAAGTAGAAAAGACACCATATGAGCTATGGCATGGGAAGACTCCCAAGTTGTCTTATTTGAAAGTCTGGGGTTGTGAAGCGTATGTGAAACATGACACTTCAAACAAATTAGAACCTAGAAGTATCAAATGTCACTTTGTGGGATACCCAAAGGAAACAATGGGTTACTACTTTTACTACCAAACTGAAAATAAAGTGTTTATTGCTCGGTTTGCTGAATTTTTGGAAAGAGATCTTCTCTTACAAGAAGTTAGTGGGAGTAAAGTAGATCTTGAAGAAATTCAAGAATCACAAGGTAACATACCTTTTGAAGGCACTAGTTATCCACACGTTGAAGCTGAGCACATTGTTGATGAGCCAGAACGTGTTGCACCTATAATTCGTAGATCTAGTAGAACTCCTCATCGACCTGAGAAGTTAAATCTTCTGATTAATTCAGATGAACCTCATCTAGGGGATTATGATGAACCCTCTAGCTACCGTGAGGCCATATCAGGTTTAGAATCTGAAAAATGGGGAGATGCTATGAATACAGAGATGCAGTCCATGAAAGAAAATCAAGTATGGGACTTGATTGATCTTCCACCCAATTGTAAACCAGTTGGGTGTAAATGGGTCTACAAGAAGAAGGCTGACATGGACGGTAATGTAAACACTTTTAAGGCTCGATTGGTGGCAAAAGGTTATACTCAAACTCAAGGAATTGATTATGAGGAAACTTATTCACCAGTCGCAAGCATTAAGTCAATTAGGATACTTATTGCCATAGCTGCTTTTCATAATTATGAAATATGGCAAATGGATGTGAAAACCGCTTTCCTAAATGGCGACCTAAGTGAGGACGTATATATGGTTTAGACGGAAGGGTTTGTAAATCCAAAGCATCCTAATAAAGTATGCAAGCTTCTAAAATCCATTTATGGATTAAAGCAAGCATCCAGGAGCTGGAATCTTAAGTTTGATCAGAAAATTAAAGAGTTTGGTTTTTCTTAAAACCAAGATGAGCCCTGTATTTACATTAGAGCTAGTGGGAGAAAAGTTGTCTTCTTGATCTTGTATGTTGATGACATACTACTTATTGGAAATGACATTCCAACTTTGCAAGATGTCAAATCTTGGCTTGGAAAATGTTTTGCCATGAAAGATCTTGGAGAAGCTAAGTATATTTTAGGAATCAGGATCTATAGAAATAGATCCAAAAGGCTTATTGGTTTGAGTCAAAGTACATACATTGACAAAATCTTACGAAGATTTAACATGCAAAACTCCAAGCGCGGAGCATTGCCCATGCAAAAGGGCATAACCTTGAGCAAGTCTCAAAGTCCTATCACACCTGATGAGATAAGACGAATGAAATGTATTCCTTATGCTTCGGCTATAGGATCCATTATGTATGCTATGTTATGTACTAGACCTGATGTCTCGTTAGCTTTGAGTTTGACGAGTCGTTATCAACAGAATCCAGGTGAAGAACATTGGATTGCTGTTAAGAGCATTCTTAAGTATTTGCGGAGAACTAAAGATATGTTCTTGGTTTACGGTGGTTTGGAAGAAGAGTTGAGTATTAGATGTTATACAGATGCTAGCTTCCAAACTGATCGAGATGATTCCCGATTCCAGTCAGGGTATGTCTTTGTCATGAATGGCGGGGCAGTTGATTGGAGAAGCTCAAAAACAGAGCACAGTTGCACAGTCTACAACGGAAGCAGAATACATTGCTGCTTCAGAAGCTGCTCAAGAAGCTGTCTGGATTAGGAAGTTTATTGCTGAACTCGGAGTAGTTCCCAGCATTGAATCCCCTATGGAAATGTACTGTGATAATTCAAGTGCTATTATACTTGCGAAAGAATCACGTGTACGTAAAGGTAGCAGACACATTCTTCGAAAGTTTGACTACATTCAAGAAGTCGTTGAGAGGAATGATATTAGTATTCTTAAGGTTCATACAGATGATAATGTGGCTGACCCGTTCACGAAGCCCATGACACACAACAAGCATGATGATCATGCTAGTAGTATTGGACTTCGTTATGCTGCTGATCTTTTTAATTTGTAATTTAGTATTTGGATATTTTTGGAACATTAAACAGTTTTATCATAATGAATTGATATATTGATGGTATGATCATTTTCATTTATATCACTATGTTCTATATTAGCATGTTTAATCCATGAGTAATTGTTGATTATTCAAAATCTCCATAATCGATCATGTTATGGGAATAACATGAATTAAGATTAATATGAAGTTTTGGTTTATATTTATTGATGATAAATAGTTAACTTGTAGAGACCAAAATTCATATGTATTCATTGATGATGAATATTAGAATGACCCAACCGAGATATCACTACATGGATGGTTGTCAGTAGTGAATCTTTTAGTGATTATGTTTTTATGTCCTTAGACTTGAGATGCACGCCGGTTTTGATGTGTGAAATATTGTACTTTGATATGGTTAAATGCTGTCCTGAATAAGGCTGTAATAAAGGCCATTATTGGGTATAATGTAAAGCTCGTGAGAGACACGTGTATACAATATAGGATTTGTTCCTCCAAAATATTTGGAGTTAGATACTTTTGAGCTCCTCGATGAATGAATAAGATATTTGTGTGGCCGCACCCAGATGTAATTAAGATGATACTTAATTAATTTGGTGATCTAATTCAATTCTAAGATCGAGAAATAAAATTGTTAAACAAATGAGAATGACCGATGATCCATATTTCAAGTTTAACTGAGGTATCTGAAACAAAAGGACGAATGACATTTAACACTTACTACAAGCAGTTCTGAGAAACTACCCTCACATGAATTTAGGAACAATGACCTGTTGCTAGACGGTATCAATTGTTTGTATAGTTACTTGTTGTTGTACCATACACAAGTGGGAGTCTGTAGAATTAATGTGCAAGGTACAGCATATAACTATATGGCTAAATTTATTTGAGCCTTCGGGGTCACACACATATACACCTAAACGTCAAATGAAATATATATATATATGATGTATATATATCACTCGAGTAACAAAATAAATAAATAAATAAATAAGTGATTAATTATTTAAATGGAATCTAACTTTTGGAAAGCAATCGAATTGCCTGTGCAAGGATTGTTTATATGCAATTATGAATGCCACATTCTTGCAAAAGAATTGTTTATTAATGTTGGTAGACCCAAAATTAGCTTAAAGCCTTCATCACTTGCAAATGGAGATTAAACAATGTTAAATAGTTAGGTAAATGTTTTGCCACTTTGTTTTTTAAATAGAACAAGTTGGTCAAAGTTGATAACACACTCAAATGGACAATTCATATATAAGAAGTTGTAAGGAGATACTCGTTGAGAGAGAATGCAACTAGTTCACAGATAATACAACAAAAGAAATCCACAGTTCTTTTAATTTTTCATAAAAGGAACAACGTTTACGGGAGTAATATTATTTATTGTATTAATATAATTTGATTATATTAATACGTTACTTGGGGTTTGGACTAGCATCCATTGACGGTCGTTTGAAGTGTAGTGTGGACTATCCAAAGAGACGGTCATACTATTGATCGTAGATTTATCTCCTACAATCCATCTCTTCAGGAAAGGTATATCGTTTACTCATTTTGTGAATTTATATATTTTGACAATTATTAGTGGTGTAATTGAATCTTAGTGGAACCGTTAATCGTGTGTATGTTTAGTAATATAAAATAAGTTTATTTTAACTATCCGCTGCGTTAATCTGAATGTAAAAGTACACACGGTTTTCCATCAACCACTTCCTCGATTACGGTGTGGGTATAGCAACAACTCTCGTGCAAAGACAGAAGAAGCCAACGAGAATGCTCTAAGTGACTATTAAAAGTGAAATGTATAACTGTTAATCTTTGAACTTAAAAGTTGGTTGGAGCCCTTCAATATTAGAAGGTGCTCTACAAAAATAGGCATATGCCACTAAATATAACGACCGTATTCTTTGGTAAAAGGCGAATGAACACTTTGCTTTGTACTCATTATTACATGGCTACAAGATTTACAAATAGCTCACCTGCTTACATTTTATAACCTTCTTCACCCTTCAGTTCTCTCTAGCCAACTGATGTGGGATGAACCTGAAATATTCAATTCTATACATCCCTTTTCACCTTTCTATCTACTCCACTATATTGTGTCAAGACAACTACACAACAACTTTGATATATAAATTTCACTCATAATTCAGATAGAATTAAATATTATATAAATTAGTACTATTAGTATATCACTGTTATTTAATTTACTTAAACCTTATATAAAAATTTTAGGTAAATTATTTGACCTCCAAATATGAAACAACTTGACAAAATCTAGTCACTTTTGAGAAAACAAAAACTTCTGTGTTGGCATTTTAATAGAACCACATCATGGCTTTATGACCTTCTGAGTAGGGATGAGAAGAAAAACCGAAAAACCGAAACCGTACCGCTACCGTACCGGTACCGGTATCGAAATACCGTACCGACGGTATTCGGTATCGGTATCGGTATCGGTTCCTAGCTTACAGAAAAAACGGTTTCGGTACTATGCGGTTCGGTACCGGTACCCTCGATATAAAAACCGAAATATAAAATGAGTATCATTGTTCATGAACTCATGGGTCATTATGTATGTAAGCTTATATAATTTATAGAATATGTTTTTTTTTTTTTTTTTTTTTTTTTTTTTTTTTTTTTTTTATCTATGATCATCAATTTCTAGTCGTAGTTACACTTACTGATAAAAGTTCATTTCCATTTTTTACTTCTTGTTAACTATCTGGTCATATAAAATTTCCAAGTGATGCATACCAAAGTTATAGTTTATTTGTTTCGCATTAACAATATAAATGAAAAAAATAGCTAGCCAAAGTATGGCAATCCAAATTGAAATAATTTCGTATTCTACACCATTTTCAAAAAATAGCGGTACCAAGTGGGTAAAAAATCGAGAAATACCGGTGAAAGACAACTTTTTTTGTAATTTGCCTTGTGCGTTTGTTAATATGTAGTACTTTTATATGTATTTTGCCCTTCTTTACTTACATATATATAGGAAACAACATATGTTCGATTGTTAAATGAATTTTCCTCACTCCCTCTAGTGTTTTAAGAACTCATTATGGATTGATATCATGAACAACTATAACCTTTTCTTTTGTGATTCAAAATTTAAATTTCATAAGTCAAAATTTTCACTTGAATTAGCTATTACAGTATTTCTCTTAAATTTTAACACCCCTAGAAGGACATAGTCCTATATAAAAATGAATTCGATAATGGGCCTAATGGGCTCGGTATTGCTATGAGAAATTTATTTTGGGCTTAGTATATTTGGGGGAATACGAATACCCCAATTTTCTGCAAAAATACCCAAAAGCCCAAACAAGAGTATCTCCGTGCAGACCGTGCTCTTTTAAGTTTATCACACCGAGTTAGCGTTTAACGGAAATAGCAAACGTATTCTGCCGTTGCCGTCGTCTGCTCCGTCAACAACGTCATCGTAGGTCAAAAAAATGCCACCGGATGTCCACCACTTCATGTCCTAACTTTCGACGTTCTCGGTCTCATCTCGGACTCATTAAAGGTATGAATGCTTAAAAACGTTTCAAATTTCAATTGCAACTTCAATATTTTCATCGTTTGTGAAATTAAACTGAAAGATATGCATTTAAAGCTCATCAAGTAAATACACCTTTCTCGTGTACTAATAAAGTATTTTTAACTATATGAAATTGTGGTTTTAGTCACTGAAACTAGGAGTAAACAAGGTGGAGCTCCAAAGGTAGTAGAAAGATGGGGAGAACCACACTCTTCTCGGTGCGTGCTT
Organism: Rutidosis leptorrhynchoides; assembly: GCF_046630445.1. Taxonomy (NCBI): domain Eukaryota; kingdom Viridiplantae; phylum Streptophyta; class Magnoliopsida; order Asterales; family Asteraceae; genus Rutidosis; species Rutidosis leptorrhynchoides. The sequence goes on along the minus strand of NC_092337.1, from coordinate 42,460,763 downwards.
GACACTTCGATTATCGACGGTAAAAGATGATCCTTTATGTTTGATATTCCTTCCTATCATATTATATGATTGAATAATTGATCAATATTAATAGTTAATATTTTATTATATTCTTGTGTATTGTGTATGTAGTTGTTTAGAGACTTGTATATAGGAATCACAAGCTTTTGATCATACATTTTCTGTTGCGTAGAACTTTTAATCATACTTTTTTTTATTGCAGTTGTTAGCTATTGCTAGGAAAAGTGGTGTGGTAAGTTTTAAGTATTATAATTATGTCGTAAATCATGTTTATTGAAATTAAGAAGTTATCGATTGTTTGAAAAAACACGTGACCGGTTGCCTCACTAAAAAGTTTTCTTTACTAAACAAGTTGAGTTGCTTAGTCGTATCAATGGTGATATTCGAGGATTTTTTTTAAAAAAATAGTATTTCTTTTAAAGAGATTTGCAAAAATGGAAAAATCAGATTTTTTGTTACAAAAATGGTAAAACCGAAGTTTGAAACTTCGGTTTTGCCAAATCCGAAGTTTCAAACTTCGGATTTGTTTTTTCTTTTTTTTTTACAAAAAAATAATAAAAAAAGCAAAACCGAAGTTTCAAACTTCGGTTTTGCTTTTTTTATTATTATTTTTTATTTTATTTTTGTCAAACCAAACTAGCCGTCTTCTTTGACCATTTTCATTTCCTGCCCCAAATGCCAACTTACAAAATAAACTCTCTACGTGTCAGACTTTATTTATTTATTTTAAAATTTAAGTTAAAATAACATCTGAGTACGATAGCTCCTATTATTGTTCCGATGATGATGAGTACGATAGCTCCTATTATTAATTATATTTATATTTATATGTTATATTTATTATTATAACCTTCAAATTTGTGGGATTTAAACATGGAATAACATTAAAAATCATGTACAGTAGTAATATTTTAAGACTTCGTTACAATAGATTAAAAAGCTCTTTAATTTGTTCTTAGTTTAAGTTAAGTATTAAAGATTACCCATTCAATCCATTGGGAGATAGAATGCAACCAAAATGAAAAAAAAAAAAGAAATAATAATAATAATAAAAAAAGCAAAACCGAAGTTTCAAACTTCGGTTTTGCTTTTTTTATTATTTTTTTATTTTTTTGTAAAAAAAAAATCCGAAGTTCCAAACTTCGGGTTTGACCAAAACCGAACTTTGGAACTTCGGTTTTACCATTTTCGAAACGATTTTGATAATTTTTCCATTTTTGCAAGTCTCTTTAAAAAAAATTACTATTTAAAAAAAAAATCGATATTCGAGTTTCTTTTCCTAGTGACAACCAAGCTGAAGTGCAGTCTATTGAAGATAATAATATTATTGGGTTGCGGTTGTTCAAAAAACAGACTTCTGAATCATCATCCAGGTATTTGTGTAGATTATACTTTCCGCGTGTCATATTGTTCCCACATAAAGTAACTGGTTTTATTTTCCTCAACATGATGTGTTCGAAATTAGGTCATGCACCCTGCTTACGTGCACATAACGAAAGGACTATACTGAGACATGTTATAACGCCAAAATCACTTGGGGACCCCACTTGTGACGGTACTCCAACAACATGGAATGTCTGTGCAGCTGGTAATGTATTGTGTTGCAAAGTCGATGAAAATGAGAATTACGCCTTATTTGGAGGGTGAGTAAACTAAGTGTTTTATTTAATATAACTTTTGAACTTTATGAATTGGAATATATTGCTTTTATGACCTATGATTTAACAACCTTCTGCACCTCAGGAAGGGAGTTGAGGTTAATATTTGGGATATTGCAACACATACGAAAATCTGGACAGCAAAATCAGTAAGTTCGTTATTTATTCAATCACATGTTTATGGAAATGAAGGCAAATGATTTTATATCATATTTTATTTGCAGCCTCCTAAAAACAGCCTTAATTGGTATATTTACACATACTTGGTTTACTTCAACAACCATTTTGTGTAAAGATGATCACCGCAAGTTTGTTGCAGGCACCAACAGCCATCAGGTCAGTTACTAAAACCATACATTCTTCACGGTTCAGTAATATGTTGTATAGGTGACATCCTAAAAAACCATTAATTCTATTTCTATAGATATCTGAATGATGTACAGTAATGTTTTAGGTACGTTTGTTTGATATGTCTGTTCAAAGAAGACCTGTGATGTCATTTGATTTTCGTGAAGCTCCCATTAAGGCAGTCATTGAAAACCTTGATGGTAATACGATATACATTGGGAACGGGTCTGATATACATTGGGAACGGGTCTGGTGATCCCGAATCTGTTGACATTCGCACAGGTAAGTAATTTTTGAGTGTAGGAGTTTTTTTAAAATGCGAGTGGTTTTCAAGCTATGAAAACTTTAGGTTTTTTGTTTGTTGGTTTAAATGTTGAATGGAAACTATTGGGATGCTTTATGGGGAAATGTTCTGGAAGCATCAGATCGATAGCCAGGCACCCAAAACTGCCAGTGATAGCATCTTGTGGTGAGTGTCTGTCCAGTTATTTTATTAATGATTAAATTACCATTAGGGTCATTGAATTAACTAACTTAACATTTTGATTGAAGCGACCCGTCCTAATCCATAAGGACGAATACAATAACATATGGATACATTGCGAGTTATTTGACCTCTATATGATACATTTTACAAACATTGCATTCGTTTTTAAAAGACAACTTTTATTTTATCGAAAGATGACAGGCATGCATACCATTTCATAATATCCAATCTATAAATGACCTAATCAGTCATTTACATAACAATAATCTTTATCAAACTCAACAACTTGAATGCAACGTCTTTTGAAATATGTCATGAAAGACACCAAGTAATATCTTTAAAATGAGCAAATGCACAGCGGAAGATTTCTTTCAAACCTGAGAATAAACATGCTTTCAAGTGTCAACCAAAAGGTTGATGAGTTCATTAGTTTATCGTAATCAATCATTTCAATAATTTTAATAGACCACAAGATTTCATTTATTTAATAATCATACACTCGCAAGCGTTTAAAATTCATTCATATGGATTGAACACCTGGTAACCGACATTAACAAAATGCATCTAGAATATCCCCAAACATATAAACATCGAAGTACTAAAGCAGTTCAAATTCTCTGACTGGGGCGTGTCAAAGCCCATAGATCTATCTTTAGGATTCGCGTCAATTGGTGGCAATTATAATAAATATCAATTCTTAGGCTACCAAGTTCAACAAGGGCGATATCCGGTATAACAATTCAACCATAGAATATAGTTTCGATTACTTTTGTCTATTTCGTCAAACATTTATAAAAGTGCATGTATTCTCAGTCCCAAAAATATATATTGCAAAAGCATTTAAAAAGGAAGCAAATGAAACTCACAATACTGTATTTCGTAGTAAAAATACATATGACGTCATTGAACAAGTGCAAGGTTGGTCTCGGATTCACGAACCTATATTAATTATATATATTCATATGTTGGTCAATATTTGTCTAACAATTTAGGTCAAGTCATAGTGTACCACAATCCTAATGCTCGAGACTAATATGCAAAAGTCAACAAAAGTCAACTTGACCAAAATGACTTCTAAAATCTATACATGTTTATAATATAATTTAAATATAGTCGTGATATGTATTTACATATATTTATCAGATTTTATTAGAGTAATTAATACATGTCATTTATTAATAAAATTTATATATGATAAAAATATATTTTTATATATCTCAAGTAATAAAATTTATTAAGTTCACTTAATATCACAAAAATATAGTGGTATGTATTATTAATGTAATTATATAACGTGTGGTAAAAATGTCTTTGTATCACTTATTTATTCGATAAAATAATATTGATAATAATAATAATGAGTAAAAGTTGTATTATTTTGTAATAATAATAATTATTATTATTATTATTTTACTAATAATAACAATAACAATATTTATATTTACTAATGATGATATTAATTATAATAAAATGATTATTCTAATCATGATAATTTTAATAATAACGATACTTTTTGTTATTAACTGTAATAATAATAATATTTTATAAAAATAATAATTCTATTCAAAATGATAATTTTTAATAATGATAATAATAATGATATTTAATAATAACAATGATATTTCTATTAAAATCATATAAAAAATGATAGTTTTAATATTAATGATTCTTTTAATAATAATAATAATAACGATAAAAATAATAAAATGATAGTTTTGATAAAAATATTGATTATTTTAATAATAATAATAATAATAATAATAATAATAATAATAATAATACTAATATTGATTATTAGATTATAATAATAATGACGATAATAACGATGATAACGATTACGATTACGATAACGATAACGATAACGATAACGACGATAGTAATAATAATAATCATTTTAACAATAATACATAAAATTATAGATAATTCAATTGACTATATCTTTTAATCCATTCATCGAAACCATTCGAGTTCTAAATGAAAAGTTCTTAATTTTTCGCTAGCTTTCCAATGACATGCATATCATATACCTTATCTCAGTAGCAAATGTGTCTAATTCAGGATTCAACATAACCTATCTAACGACAATATCAAATGTACAAGTCATGCATAATCCTATATACTCGAGCACTAGTCAGGGATACAATATTTATATATAAAAGTTAAGTTATGAGTGCTCACATATCAATATTGAGATTCAATATTGCAGGAAAGTACGTAGACACAACGAAAATGATAAACGTTAGGTTGACCTCACGAGCAATACCCTCGAACAATACCCATAACCTCCATAGCTATAACCCATAATTTCCTTAGCTCTATCCCGTTTGAAAACTTATTTTGAAATCGCCTGAACATAACTCCGTCGTAGTATTTTATGTATACTAATAATATCTTGAAATAATATTGAGTAAATATATATATGCAAATCGATTGAGAGTGTTTAGAGAAATATATTTTTAAGTTTCTATGAAATAATGAAACCTATTTAATTCTATTTATAATAGATTTTTGAATTATTAAAGTATGAATTATTAAAGTGAATTATTAAAGTATGAATTATTAAAGTATGAATTATTAAAGTGAATTATTAAAGTATAAATTATTAAAGTGAATTATTAAAGTTAAAGTAAAGTAAAAGTAAAGTAAAAGGTAAAGTTAAAGTATAGTAAAAGTATAAAACTATGTACGTATAATACGCGTATAAATATATATAATATTAATTTATATATATTTAATAAAATAATATATAAATATCGTTATCTTTATCATACTGGTTAAAAAATGAGTTGTCAAAAGTGGTTCTAGATATTTATAAAAGTTATATACGTTTTAATAATAAAGTTCTTTTTAAACTGAAAACGTTTTTGTATGTTTGGAACTAAATCAAATAAATATGATAATTTTGTTTTCCAAAACTAAATATATTTAAGAATCATTTTGTTAAAAGGTTAAAATAGTGGAAATCGTTATATCATAAAACGTTTTAGAAAAAAATAGAATTATATATATTCATAATAGGTTTCAAGTTTTTAAATTACAGTCTGTTGGTGAAGCATGAGATAAAGTCCAAAGGTTAAATAAACGTATGAAATCATCTTAATGAAAAATGTCGAGTTACTTAACTTGTCGATATCCAACCTCTAATTTATTTACACTCCACGTTCTTACTTTCACATTAAATAAAATGAAAGTTAACATAGTTATCTTATCAAGGTCACGAGGAAAATATTATAAAACATGAATTGGAAATTAATCAGGAATTTCCACTAACCCTTGTCTAGTTCCCGTTAATTGACACATTTGTTCTTACTTATAAATCACTTTACCATTTTCCGAATGTTGTCAAAAAGAATAAATTTTTTAAATCACAGTGGACCTCATAACATAGACTCGTAATCATATCACAATGTATCTGATAATTCAATCATTTAATATTATTTTTTAATTCCGTCGATAAATATATTAAACATATTTTGAAACAAATACGTTTATGTAAAGTATTATACATCTAATACTTTGTTAACGTTTTCAATTAATATAACTATAATATATATATCTATATACATATAAATGTTCGTGAATCGTCGAGCACAGTTAAAGGGTAATTGATTACATGAACACAGTTCAAAGTTTTTGAGATTTCAACATTACGGACCTTGCTTATCGTGTCGGAAACATTACATTATTCAAAGATAAAGTTTAAATTTGATCGAAAATTTTCGGTTGTCACAGTACCTACCCGTTAAAGAAATTTCATCCCGAAATTTGATTGGGATCGTCATGACTGATAATAAGTATGTTTTCATGACGCATACAAGCTAAAAATTAGAGTTTTATCATCATCGAGTAATATAGATAAAATAGTTTGATTTTGTGAAGAGTACGAGTGAAGTTATCACAAAAGAGTGAAATGAATAAATGTAGATTCGTCATATCTTTTGACGTAGATAGGATTGATTTTCGGAGTTCAAGGGATTTAGAGAAAATCTTCGTAATAAGATTTGATTCTTCGGTAATTAAGGAAATTAGGATCTTCTTTGATTAAATGCGATAACCTGTCACGACTGCTCTGTTAGATTTTTCGCTATAAATTCACTCCCTTCGTTTCTTTATTTCCACAGCTCATCTTCTATTCTTCCCCCCTCAATTCATACTTTAAAGCATTCATCAATATGCTTCATCTAGTTCTGCTTCTTGATATATTTCTAACTTTCATATCTGTCATTCTTCTTTTTCATCTACCGCCGGAAGAATCTATTTACTTCTACTATACCCTTGGTTTTATAGTGTTTTTAGTTCTCCCGTGTCTTTATATTGCTATATGCATCGATATATATGGTTTGTAATTTCTGGGTTGTTGTTGGGCTTTATATCTTTCCTTATATTTCAAAGTCCCTGCTTCTGTCTTCAATAATCATTGTCATCCACAGTTAATGATCTCTCCTATTTGCTGCGATTTATACTCCAATTTCTATTTCGGAGCTTTATTCTTTTGTTTTCTCTTCTTGCCATTAAGCACCGCATGTAATGGTCCAGAATTTGTAGATATGAATTTCGGAATGAACATAGTTAATGTTCTAAGAAGAAAATTGTAATGGCACGATTTTGATTTGTCAAATTGCCAGAATACCTCGGAAAATACCGAATCATCAAGAAAATATTTTCTTGATATGTTTAGAGGTTAAGTAGAATACGAGAATCGTGTAATCATGGCACATGATGATGTTATGATCTGTGAATCATCACGTTTCATTTAGAAACTCGGCATGACTTACTGTAATATAATCACGTTGATTAAGTGTCATTATATTATACTAACTCATGCTTCAGTTCTCAACACTACTTCAAAAGCATTCATATTTTAAGTTCAAATTTTTCAGAATTTAGAAACTAAAACAGTTTCCTTTATGATGTAATACAAATAGCGAAAAGAGATAATTGATTTCAGATAAGAAGGGTTATGAAAATATCTTCAGAAATATCTAAGATATTTATAATGAAAGATATGATGATATCTTAGAATATCTAAGATCAGAGGATGATGAAGAATATTGTCCGCAAGGGTTTAGAGTCAGGAGTAAGGTATTCGTTAATGACTTCAGCAGACACTGAATCATTTGGATTCTTTGAAGGCAGGTTTAGTCTTTGTGATTTTTCCACAGCCTCCTTCATAGTTTGCTCAATCCGTTTTTCAGTTCCAAACCTTCTCTTTTTCTGAGCTTTGCCAACACACTATTCTTTATCATAAAATTTTTTTACTGTTAAGGTCGTTTATGGTTTTTGCTGCTTCATCAGCATTTTTCAAAATTTCGAGAATTAAATCGTAGATTGGGGTGTTTTTCAGAAACTTCACATTCGAAGTATGTAAGTTCAAGAGATAGACGTTATATGTACACATATAACTGTTGGCGTAGACATGCTGCGAGATTTCAAAATACTGATTGCTGATTCTCAGTAATTGGTATGGCAATTATCGTTACAAAATGCAGATGAGTATATACTAGGGTTTTAATGAATAAATATAGATATTTTTCGGAGAGACTTCAGTCAAAGAGTAACGAAGTTGCTGGTACATTTACTGATAATGTGGTGGAATATAAAAGGTTCTCCAATAACAAAAAGATAATCGTATATATCAGGGTTATAATAAGGATATTCCGAATGAAAAATCGAAGTTGACTTGCTGAAGCTGTGACAGAATTTGCTACTTTGAAAAAGAATTGTGAAGTTATTTTTGCTAATAAATGCCAAAGGATCTGACACGGATACGTGTTAAACTATGACTTTGGTTTCGAGAGTTTTTCAGGTACAAGACTGCGGGTAACATGTTGTTGGATCATCATCTCAATTGTTCATTATTTGAAGTGTCTTCGGGAATTTTCGAAGGGTTTGAACACAGATTGTAATCGTTAATATACATATGATGTTTTAGAATGTTACGAATATTTTTCGGTGTAGAAGTGATGTTCTAGCACAATTTTGAAGTCAAAGTATAGCTTTCAAAGATGTAGAGATTTAAGAGTGATGTCTCCTGTTGAGTCTTGACTTGGATTCTGATTAGAATATGAAATTGAATTTGGATGAGAATGGTTGTTTTGATTTCTATAAAAGAATGTATATCGTTGTGAAAGTAGTGAGTATAGTTGATGATTTGCTGAATCAGAATCAAGGATTGTAACATATTAATTGTGAATTTATATATGTCTCGGGTATTACCTACCCCTTAAAAAAAAATTACAGTTAATATTTTGTACAAAAAAATTTTATTACAGTCTTTATGAAAATATATAGGTGTATATTTTCTTCAGATGTAACATAGATTTAATGAGTTAATGTTAAATTAAACTCATTTGATTTACGGTTGAAATTAGAATTGAATAATCCCTAAAACTTTAGAAATTACATAAGTATTTTTTCAATGATATTGAAATTATGAATCAATATTTCGTTATTTGTTGATGCATGATGTCGGTTTTCGTGAAATTCTTGTGAACTTCGCAAGGTACGAATGATGTTATTTGAAAAGTTTCGAGTACATCGATGATGAAAGTGTAAAATCAAACATATATTTGAATAATACACTTGATTTAATATGAGATGGAATTCATTGAATTAAAACAGAGTTTGTAGTTAACGATGGTTAAGTTGCTGACGAAGAGTGTACATCACAGCATATTAGTAATATGAATTAACCGAGTAGTTAAGATTCACACATAATAGCTTAGTACGGAAAGATTTATTATGGTTTAAAAATTTATATATATAATATATACATATAAATTCTTCAGTGGAAATGAGTTAATACTTCATAACTCGTTGATATGACATACTTGTTGTTGATTTATAATGATATCCACGGTGATTCTTGAACTATCGGAGCTTGTGATGTTATAGGTGCTGCTAGTGCTGATGATGCTGATGGTACTGACGGTGCTGATGACGCTAACGGTACTGTTGATGCTACTGATAAAACAAGTCTAGCTCGTAAATCACGCACCATTCTTGTCAGGATTTCTATTCTTCCCCTATCATTTTGGTTCATTCATCTGATTTATGCTTAGGGCTAGAATAGAAAATCTCTAAGACTTTGGAGATTACATAATCGCCACGGAGTGTTTCTCCAATGGAGTTATGAATCAATACTTCATCGTTTGTTGTTGTTGGTATTCCTTGGTATCTACAGAGCGTATGACATTGGTGCTCATAGGACAGATTGTAAAGTTGAGATTTATGACGTGGTTGTGGTTGGGGGTGGTAATGGTACTATTGGCATTGATGATGGTGATACTGGTTATGCTGCTGGTGCTGCTGCTGGTGTTTGTAACCTCCGCACCTGTCATAACCCGTCCTAAACCATAAGGACAAATATAATAACATATGATTTCATCGCGAGGTATTGACCTCTATATGCGACATTTTTCAAATAAAACTGCATTCTTTTTTACAATACAAACCATAACTTTTATTAAAAATACAAAGTTTAAACAACATAATAATGATTATCGTTTAGCGATAATCTTAGCCTTACAAACTTTACATGTGATGATAACAACACGATTTCCAACGTATTTTACATTACAACTTCTCCGATATGCAGTTTTATTTTTGACACAAATATGCATACTCAAGATCTTGCTTAAATTCAACATGTTGCAGTGGAAGCTTTTAGTTATCACCTGAGAATAAACATGCTTAAAACATCAACATAAAGTTGGTGAGATATAGGTTTAATGCCGGCAGCGTTATAAATATAGACCACAAGATTTCATATATAAACGTTTTAATAAAAATATTCTAAGTTGTTGAGCACTTGATAACCATACTTAACATTTAATCAACGTCGCATATTCCCTTTATTATGAAATCTTACTACATCGTACCAAGTGTAATCACCGAAACGAAGAACTGTGCAACCGTTGAATACTGGTCGTCCAGTCCGGTTGGGGTTGTCAGGCCCAATAGATCTATCAACAGGATTCGCGTTTACAATACCGCATGTAAATAGTAGTTACCAAGTTACAGGGAGGTATGCCAGTAGTACAACTCAACGTAGAATATATATTTTTAATCACTTGTGTCCATAGCGTAAATCATAAAATGCATGTATTCTCATCCCGAAATATTTAGAGTTTAAAAGTGGGACTATATACTCACTTTTGCCTTGAAGGTATTTAACTCAACTTGGTCTCCGATAGATATCACGAACCTAACCATATATATAATATATCAAAATATTTTCTTTTCAAGTAATCGTTACATATATATATATATATATATATATATATATATATATATATATATATATATATATATATATATATATATATATACTTACAATACTTTTAATATTTTCTTAGTCCGTAGTTAGCAGTCCGATGTTAGTGGTCCACAATTAGTTGCTCAATAAAATAAATAAAGACCCCATCGTATTCGTATTGATCAGAATTAATCTCGACCCATGGTACCATGTTGTCAAATGACGTGTTGCGTACATAAAGTACCGTGTTGTCAAATGACGTGTTGCGTACAATCATGAGGTCTTATGATTAATCTTCTCGTGTTGTTTACGGGTGGTCCTGAAATATATAAAATCAAATCATAAGTAATTATATATAAAATATCATATTAATTAGAAAAGATATGATTAATTTACTTTTTCTCCAAATATTTTCGTAGCTAAACTAGCTTCGGATACCCAATCTTGTTTTAGTCGTATTTTCTTCATTACAACTCCATTTTTGTTAGTTCAACTTGCCACTTCCTTGGATCGATTCAAATTTTAAGAATATGAACTGTAAATACCTTGGTTTACATTCGGAATCACAGTTTATAGTTCAAACTTTGGTGAAACTTATGAAAGTGATCATTTTCCATCATAAAAACAACATTTAATGATCATTTTTCTAAAAATACTTACACTTTGAGTTAAAATATGAAATTTTTATGTGTTAACATATTCATAAGAAATATCATTTTTCCAGAACATAAATTTCCAATTCAAATTTCAAGATGGTTTTTAATTATCCAACCCAAAACAGCCCCCGGTTGCACTCCGACGACGTAGATTCAGTTTTAAGGTGTTCTTTGTAAAAACAAGTTGTATCTTTTAAAGTTAGCATATCATTATGATATATTACAGGTCTTGAAGTATTTTAAAAGTCAATTTAGAAGGATCTATTTAGTTTACGAACAAGTTTGAAATCATTCAAACTATGTTCTTGTTGTTAAAATTTTACAACACAAAATAAGATAGTTATATAAATATGAATCGAATAAGATTATGAACAAGGTTACTACATCAAGTTACTTGGACAAAGTTACTGAAAAGATAGGAAATAATCTTGGAATCAAAAGAGTGGTGAAGTGGGATTGAAGATTGGAAGCAACTTAGGACATAAACTTGAAATGAAAGTAATATCTTGTAGTGTTCTTGTTTGATCTTGATATAGTGGTTATTAAGATGATTCTTGAGAGGATTTTTGCTGGATTTCTTAGGGATGCATGAGGCTTACAAGTGTGTGTTCCTAGCTAGAGAAATTATGTAGTAAAAATTGAAAATGGAAGGGGGTATAAATGGTGAAGGTGGCGTGATCATAGGGGAGACAAGAACAAAAATGTAGTTTGTTATTTTGTATATTTAGTCAAGCTAACTTCCAATTCTAATTACCTCTCCTTGAGGGCAGCAATAAGGGCTGATTAGGTGTTGATTAGGATGTTGATTTAATGTGTATATACCAATAGTAAATACGTATAGAAGCTGGGTATGATACGGGTACATATACCCTAGATGTACGTGTAGAAATCTTGAGGAAATGGAACGAGGATTCAAATATAACTATCTTTTGTAAATATACTTATATTGTTTTATGTATAAAATCCCTTTAAAAGTGATTAAATACATATCTATACGATACTTGTAAAAACATTATAAGTTATAAGTATTTATGTCAAAGAACGTTACGTATAGTTATCGTTTTGAAAACTTAAGTTAATAGTTTCAAAGTATACTTTTATCTTATTGTTATTAGTATACAATGAGATGTTAAACCATCCTTAGATCATGTTAAATATATATAAATACATATATATACACAAACGTATAATTATCATATGTTATATATTCGTGATATCATCGGTCAAATTGGACTGTCAAACGTTGTGTAAAACTCTTTTCAAAAACATAAGTCTCAACAATTTAGATTGCTTATCATGTTGGTAAGGTTTAATTTATGTAAATATTAATCTCATAAGTATAAAATGATCGGAAAAATCTGGGTCGTTGCAGTACCTACCCGTTAAATAAATTTCGTCCCGAAATTTTAAAATTGTACCTATTTTGCGTTCTCGGGAAACAAATGTGGGTACTTTTATTTCATCTGATCCTCTCGTTCCCAAGTAAACTCGGGACCTCTTCGAGCATTCCAACGAACCTTAACGATTGGTATGTTGCTCTGCTTGAGTTGTTTAACTTCACGGTCCATGATTTCGACTGGTTCTTCTATGAATTGTAGTTTCTCGTCGACTTGGATTTCTTCAAGAGGAATGGTGTGATCTTCCTTTGCAAGACATTTCTTGAGGTTTAAGACGTGAAATGAATTATGTACTCCAGCGAGTTGTTGCGGTAACTCGAGTCGATAAGCTACCGGTCCCATGCGTTCGATGATCTTGAACGGGCCTACATACCTTGGGTTCAGTTTACCCCTTTTACCGAAACGTATTACACCTTTCCAAGGTGACAACTTTAGCATAACCATGTCACTGATTTGAAACTCTAATGGTTTCCTTCGGACATCGGCGTAGCTTTTTTGGCGACTACGGGTCGTCCTCAATCTCTCCTTGATTTGTACTATCTTCTCAGTCGTTTCGTGTATGATCTCGGGACCAGTTAATTGTCGATCTCCTACTTCATTCCAATAGATAGGGGATCTACACTTCCTTTCATACAGTGCTTCAAATGGTGCAGCTTTAATACTCGCATGATAACTATTATTATACGAGAATTCTGCTAATGGTAGATATTTATCCCATCCGTTTCCAAAATCGATCACACATGCCCTGAGCATGTCTTTAAGAGTCTGAATTGTTCTTTCACTCTGCCCGTCAGTTTGTGGATGATATGCGGTGCTCATATCCAAACGAGTTCCCAGGGCCTCCTGTAGTGATTGCCAAAACTTTGATGTAAATCTACTATCACGATCGGATATAATGGAAATAGGTATTCCATGCCTTGAAACAATTTCCTTTATGTATAATCGTAATAGTTTCTCCATTCTATCCGTTTCCTTTATAGGCAAGAAATGTGCAGATTTGGTAAGACGATCAACTATTACCCAAATGGTGTCATAACCCCAGGCAGTCTTAGGTAACTTCGTGATAAAATCCATGGTAATACCGTCCCATTTCCATTCTGGGATTTCTGGTTGTTGAAGTAACCCTGACGGCTTCTGATGTTCTGCTTTAACTTTGGAACAAGTTAAACATTCCCCAACATATGTTGCAACGTCTGTCTTTAAATTAGGCCACCAATAATTCGTCTTAAGATCTTGGTACATCTTTCCAACTCCAGGATGTATCGAGTATCTTGTCTTATGTGCCTCGTTCAATATCAACTTCCTTAATCCAACCAACTTTGGTACCCAAATACGGTTTGCAAAATATCGAATTCCGTCTTCCCGTATAACGAGTTATTTCCCATACTTCTTCATTATTTCATTTCCTATGTTTTCTTTAGTAAGAGCTTCCCGTTGAGCCTCTTTGATTTGTGAGTTGAGATTCATGCGAATTTTTATGTTCATTGCTCGTACTCGAATTGGTTCCCGTTCCTTTCTGCTTAGAGCGTCAGCCACCACGTTCGCTTTCCCGGGATGATAGTGAATTTCACAATCATAGTCATTTATCAGCTCAACCCACCTACGTTGCCTCATGTTCAGCTGTTTCTGATCAAAAATATGTTGAAGGCTTTTATGATCAGTAAACACAGTGCATTTAACCCCATATAAATAATGTCTCCATATCTTCAATGCAAAAACTACTGCTCCCAATTCTAAATCATGTGTCGTATAATTCCGCTCGTGAATCTTCAATTGTCGTGATACGTATGCTATAACTTTCTTCCGTTGCATAAGGATGCAACCAAAACCTTGTCGCGAAGCATCACAATATATCTCAAAATCATCGTTCCCTTCAGGTAACGATAAAATAGGTGTTGTAGTCAACTTCTTCTTCAGTAATTGAAATGCACTCTCCTGCTCAGAAGTCCATTCGTACTTCTTCCCTTTTTGCGTTAACGCTGTTAATGGTTTAGCTATTCCTGAAAAATCTTGAATAAACCTTCTATAATAACCGGCTAAACCCAAAAATTGGCGTATCTGCGTTGGTGTCTTAGGAGTCTCACATTTTTCAATGGCCTCAATTTTAGCTGGATCAACCTGAATTCCTTTGCTACTAACAACGTGACCAAGAAATTGCACTTCTTTCAACCAAAATGCACACTTAGAAAATTTGGCGAATAACTGTTCCTATCTTAACAATTCGAATACCAACCTTAAATGCTGCTCATGCTATTGCTCATTTTTGGAATAGATGAGAATATCATCAATGAAAACGATAACAAACTTATCTAGATACGGACTACAAACTCGATTCATGAGGTCCATGAATACAGCTGGTGCATTCGTTAATCCAAACGGCATGACTAAAAATTCATAATGACCGTAGCGTATCCGGAAAGCAGTTTTCGGAATATCTTCTTCTTTGACACGTAGTTGATGATAGCCCGATCTTAAGTCAATTTTCGAGTACACACATGATCCTTGCAGTTGATCAAATAAGTCGTCAATTCTCGGTAGTGGATACCGATTCTTGATAGTTAACTTATTTAATTCACGATAATCTATACACATCCTAAAAGATCCATCCTTCTTTTTAACAAATAAAATTGGAGCTCCCCACGGTGAAGTACTTGGTCGTATGAATCCTTGATCCAGTAATTCTTTTAACTGACTCTGAAGTTCTTTTAACTCGGACGGTGCAAGTCTATATGGAGCACGGGCAACCGGTGCAGCACCTGGTACAAGATCTATTTGAAATTCTACAGACCTGAAAGGAGGTAGTCCCAGTAATTCTTCCGGAAATACATCGAGAAAGTCTCTTACTACATTTACATCGTTAATATTCTTCTCCTTTTCTTCAACTTTCTTTACATGTGCTAGGATGGCATAACATCCCTTTTCTAAACACTTTCGAGCTTTCAAACAGCTAATGAGATTTAGGTTTGGGTTACCTTTATCTCCGTAAATCATTATCATTGATTTATCCTTTCGAGGAATACGAATTGCCTTTTCAGCACACACCACTTCGACTCCTACTTTGGACATCCAGTCCATGCCAATAATTACGTCAAAACTTCCTAATTCTATGGGTATCAAATCAATCTTAAATGTTTCTCCGGCTAAATTTATTTTACAATCACGGCAAATTTTATCGGCTTTAATTAGTTTACCATTAGCTAACTCAATCATGTACTTAGCATCTAGAGGTAATGATGAACAATTCAATTTAGCGTAAAAGTCTCTACACACGTAACTTTTATCGGCACCAGTATCAAATATAATAGATGCTGATAAGTTACTAATGATAAACGTACCCGTAACAAGCTCCGGGTCTTCACACGCCTCTCTAGCATTAATAATAAATGCTCTTCCACGTGCAGATCTATTATTCTTCTCTGGATTCGGGCACTGAATCTTATAATGACCCTGTTTCCCACACCCATAACAAGTAACAGTGGCCAAGGCAGTTCTATTTGCATTGGTGGCAGGAGTCTTGGTGCCATTGGTATTTGTAACAGGAATCCTACAATCTTCAGCAAGATGACCCCTTCGATTACAATTATCGCACACCACATTACAATAACCAGAGTGATGTTTATGGCATCTGTTACATAAAGGATTTCGTCCTTTGTAACCTGAGCTTGAACCACTACCCACACCTTGCGTGGTTTCTTGTTGGTGAAATGTCCCGTTCTTATTGATTAAAAACGTTCCATATTAATTGATTTCGTTGCGAGGTTTTGACCTCTATATGAGACGTTTTTCAAAGACTGCATTCATTTTAAAACAAACCATAACCTTTATTTCATCAATAAAGGTTTAAAAAGCTTTACGTAGATTATCAAATAATGATAATCTAAAATATCCTGTTTACACACGACCATTACATAATGGTTTACAATACAAATATGTTACAACAAAATAAGTTTCTTGAATGCAGTTTTTACACAATATCATACAAGCATGGACTCCAAATCTCGTCCTTATTTAAGTATGCGACAGCGGAAGCTCTTAATAATCATCTGAGAATAAACATGCTTAAAACGTCAACAAAAATGTTGGTGAGTTATAGGTTTAACCTATATATATCAAATCATAATAATAGACCACAAGATTTCATATTTCAATACACATCCCATACATAGAGATAAAAATCATTCATATGGTGAACACCTGGTAACCGACAATAACAAGATGCATATATAAGAATATCCCCATCATTCCGGGACACCCTTCGGATATGATATAAATTTCGAAGTACTAAAGCATCCGGTACTTTGGATGGGGTTTGTTAGGCCCAATAGATCTATCTTTAGGATTCGCGTCAATTAGGGTGTCTGTTCCCTAATTCTTAGATTACCAGACTTAATAAAAAGGGGCATATTCGATTTCGATAATTCAACCATAGAATGTAGTTTCACGTACTTGTGTCTATTTTGTAAATCATTTATAAAACCTGCATGTATTCTCATCCCAAAAATATTAGATTTTAAAAGTGGGACTATAACTCACTTTCACAGATTTTTACTTCGTCGGGAAGTAAGACTTGGCCACTGTTGATTCACGAACCTATAACAATATATACATATATATTAAAGTATGTTCAAAATATATTTACAACACTTTTAATATATTTTGATGTTTTAAGTTTATTAAGTCAGCTGTCCTCGTTAGTAACCTATAACTAGTTGTCCACAGTTAGATGTACAGAAATAAATTGATAAATATTATCTTGAATCAATCCACGACCCAGTGTATACGTATCTCAGTATTGATCACAACTCAAACTATATATATTTTGGAATCAACCTCAACCCTGTATAGCTAACTCCAACATTCACATATAGAGTGTCTATGGTTGTTCCGAAATATATATAGATGTGTCGACATGATAGGTCGAAACATTGTATACGTGTCTATGGTATCTCAAGATTATATAATATACAATACAAGTTGATTAAGTTATGGTTGGAATAGATTTGTTACCAATTTTCACGTAGCTAAAATGAGAAAAATTATCCAATCTTGTTTTACCCATAACTTCTTCATTTTAAATCCGTTTTGAGTGAATCAAATTGCTATGGTTTCATATTGAACTCTATTTTATGAATCTAAACAGAAAAAGTATAGGTTTATAGTCGGAAAAATAAGTTACAAGTCGTTTTTGTAAAGGTAGTCATTTCAGTCGAAAGAACGACGTCTAGATGACCATTTTAGAAAACATACTTCCACTTTGAGTTTAACCATAATTTTTGGATATAGTTTCATGTTCATAATAAAAATCATTTTCTCAGAATAACAACTTTTAAATCAAAGTTTATCATAGTTTTTAATTAACTAACCCAAAACAGCCCGCGGTGTTACTACGACGGCGTAAATCCGGTTTTACGGTGTTTTTCGTGTTTCCAGGTTTTAAATCATTAAGTTAGCATATCATATAGATATAGAACATGTGTTTAGTTGATTTTAAAAGTCAAGTTAGAAGGATTAACTTTTGTTTGCGAACAAGTTTAGAATTAACTAAACTATGTTCTAGTGATTACAAGTTTAAACCTTCGAATAAGATAGCTTTATATGTATGAATCGAATGATGTTATGAACATCATTACTACCTTAATTTCCTTGGATAAACCTACTGGAAAAGAGAAAAATGGATCTAGCTTCAATGGATCCTTGGATGGCTCGAAGTTCTTGAAGCAGAATCATGACACGAAAACAAGTTCAAGTAAGATCATCACTTGAAATAAGATTGTTATAGTTATAGAAATTGAACCAAAGTTTGAATATGATTATTACCTTGTATTAGAATGATAACCTACTGTAAGAAACAAAGATTTCTTGAGGTTGGATGATCACCTTACAAGATTGGAAGTGAGCTAGCAAACTTGAAAGTATTCTTGATTTTATGAAACTAGAACTTTTGGAATTTATGAAGAACACTTAGAACTTGAAGATAGAACTTGAGAGAGATCAATTAGATGAAGAAAATTGAAGAATGAAAGTGTTTGTAGGTGTTTTTGGTCGTTGGTGTATGGATTAGATATAAAGGATATGTAATTTTGTTTTCATGTAAATAAGTCATGAATGATTACTCATATTTTTGTAATTTTATGAGATATTTCATGCTAGTTGCCAAATGATGGTTCCCACATGTGTTAGGTGACTCACATGGGCTGCTAAGAGTTGATCATTGGAGTGTATATACCAATAGTACATACATCTAAAAGCTGTGTATTGTACGAGTACGAATACGGGTGCATACGAGTAGAATTGTTGATGAAACTGAACGAGGATGTAATTGTAAGCATTTTTGTTAAGTAGAAGTATTTTGATAAGTGTATTGAAGTCTTTCAAAAGTGTATAAATACATATTAAAACACTACATGTATATACATTTTAACTGAGTCGTTAAGTCATCGTTAGTCGTTACATGTAAGTGTTGTTTTTAAACCTTTAGGTTAACGGTCTTGTTAAATGTTGTTAACCCAATGTTTATAATATCAAATGAGATTTTAAATTATTATATTATCATGATATTATCATGTATGAATATCTCTTAATATGATACATATACATTAAATGTCTTTACAACGATAATCGTTACATATATGTCTCGTTTAAAAATCATTAAGTTAGTAGTCTTGTTTTTACATATGTAGTTCATTGTTAATATACTTAATGATATGTTTACTTATCATAGTATCATGTTAACTATATATATATATCCATATATATGTCATCATATAGTTTTTACAAGTTTTAACGTTCGTGAATCACCGGTCAACTTGGGTGGTCAATTGTCTATATGAAACCTATTTCAATTAATCAAGTCTTAACAAGTTTGATTGCTTAACATGTTGGAAACTTTTAATCATATAAATATCAATCTCAGTTAATATATATAAACATGGAAAAGTTCGGGTCACTACAGTACCTACCCGTTAAATAAATTTCGTCCCGAAATTTTAAGCTGTTGAAGGTGTTGACGAATCTTCTGGAAATAGATGCGGGTATTTCTTCTTCATCTGATCTTCACGCTCCCAGGTGAACTCGGGTCCTCTACGAGCATTCCATCGAACCTTAACAATTGGTATCTTGTTTTGCTTAAGTCTTTTAACCTCACGATCCATTATTTCGACGGGTTCTTCGATGAATTGAAGTTTTTCGTTGATTTGGATTTCATCTAACGGAATAGTGAGATCTTCTTTAGCAAAACATTTCTTCAAATTCGAGACGTGGAAAGTGTTATGTACAGCCGCGAGTTGTTGAGGTAATTCTAGTCGGTAAGCTACTGTTCCGACACGATCAATAATCTTGAATGGTCCAATATACCTTGGATTTAATTTCCCTCGTTTACCAAATCGAACAACGCCTTTCCAAGGTGCAACTTTAAGCATGACCATCTCTCCAATTTCAAATTCTATATCTTTTCTTTTAATGTCAGCGTAGCTCTTTTGTCGACTTTGGGCGGTTTTCAACCGTTGTTGAATTTGGATGATCTTCTCGGTAGTTTCTTGTATAATCTCCGGACCCGTAATCTGTCTATCCCCCACTTCACTCCAACAAATCGGAGACCTGCACTTTCTACCATAAAGTGCTTCAAACGGCGCCATCTCAATGCTTGAATGGTAGCTGTTGTTGTAGGAAAATTCTGCTAACGGTAGATGTCGATCCCAACTGTTTCCGAAATCAATAACACATGCTCGTAGCATGTCTTCAAGCGTTTGTATCGTCCTTTCGCTCTGCCCATCAGTTTGTGGATGATAGGCAGTACTCATGTCTAGACGAGTTCCTAATGCTTGCTGTAATGTTTGCCAGAATCTTGAAATAAATCTGCCATCCCTATCAGAGATAATAGAGATTGGTATTCCATGTCTGGAGACGACTTCCTTCAAATACAGTCGTGCTAACTTCTCCATCTTGTCATCTTCTCTTGTTGGTAGGAAGTGTGCTGATTTGGTGAGACGATCAACTATTACCCAAATAGTATCAAAACCACTTGCAGTCCTTGGCAATTTAGTGATGAAATCCATGGTAATGTTTTCCCATTTCCATTCCGGGATTTCGGGTTGTTGAAGTAGACCTGATGGTTTCTGATGCTCAGCTTTGACCTTAGAACACGTCAAACATTCTCCTACGTATTTAGCAACATCGGCTTTCATACCCGGCCACCAAAAATGTTTCTTGAGATCCTTGTACATCTTCCCCGTTCCAGGATGTATTGAGTATCTGGTTTTATGAGCTTCTCTAAGTACCATTTCTCTCATATCTCCAAATTTTGGTACCCAAATCCTTTCAGCCCTATACCGGGTTCCGTCTTCCCGAATATTAAGATGCTTCTCCGATCCTTTGGGTATTTCATCCTTTAAATTTCCCTCTTTTAAAACTCCTTGTTGCGCCTCCTTTATTTGAGTAGTAATGTTATTATGAATCATTATATTCATAGATTTTACTCGAATGGGTTCTCTGTCCTTCCTGCTCAAGGCATCGGCTACCACATTTGCCTTCCCCGGGTGGTAACGAATCTCAAAGTCATAATCATTCAATAATTCAATCCACCTACGCTGCCTCATATTCAGTTGTTTCTGATTAAATATGTGTTGAGACTTTTGTGGTCGGTATATATAATACTTTTGACCCCATATAAGTAGTGCCTCCAAGTCTTTAATGCAAAAACAACCGCGCCTAATTCCAAATCATGCGTCGTATAATTTTGTTCGTGAATCTTCAATTGTCTAGACGCATAAGCAATCACCTTCGTTCGTTGCATTAATACACAACCGAGACCTTGCTTTGATGCATCACAATAAATCACAAAATCATCATTCCCTTCAGGCAATGACAATATAGGTGCCGTAGTTAGCTTTTTCTTCAATAACTGAAACGCTTTCTCTTGTTCATCATTCCATTCAAATTTCTTCCCTTTATGCGTTAATGCAGTCAAGGGTTTTGCTATTCTGGAAAAGTCTTGGATGAACCTTCTGTAGTAACCAGCTAGTCCTAAAAACTGGCGTATGTGTTTCGGAGTTTTCGGGGTTTCCCACTTTTCAACAGTTTCTATCTTTGCCGGATCCACCTTAATACCTTCTTTGTTCACTATGTGACCGAGGAATTGAACTTCTTCCAACCAAAATGCACACTTTGAAAACTTAGCGTACAATTCTTCCTTCCTCAATACTTCTAACACCTTTCTCAAATGTTCACCGTGTTCTTGGTCATTCTTTGAGTAAATAAGTATGTCATCAATGAAAACAATGACAAACTTGTCAAGGTATGGTCTACACACTCGGTTCATAAGGTCCATGAACACAGCTGGTGCATTAGTTAAACCAAACGGCATGACCATAAACTCGTAATGACCGTAACGTGTTCTGAAAGCAGTCTTTGGAATATCATCTTCTTTCACCCGCATTTGATGATACCCGGAACGTAAGTCAATCTTTGAATAAACAGACGAGCCTTGTAGTTGATCAAATAAGTCGTCGATTCTCGGTAGTGGGTAGCGGTTCTTGATGGTAAGTTTGTTCAACTCTCGGTAGTCGATACACAACCTGAATGTACCATCTTTCTTCTTGACAAACAAAACAGGAGCTCCCCACGGTGATGTGCTTGGTCGAATGAAACCACGCTCTAAAAGTTCTTGTAATTGGCTTTGCAGTTCTTTCATCTCGCTGGGTGCGAGTCTGTAAGGAGCACGAGCTATTGGTGCAGCTCCTGGTACAAGATCTATTTGAAATTCAACGGATCGATGTGGGGGTAATCCCGGTAATTCTATCAGAAATACATCGGGAAATTCTTTTGCAATGGGAACATCATTGATGCTCTTTTCTTCAGTTTGTACTTTCTCGACGTGTGCTAGAACAGCATAGCAACCTTTTCTTATTAGTTTTTGTGCCTTCAAATTACTAATAAGATGTAGCTTCGTGTTGCCCTTTTCTCCGTACACCATTAAGGGTTTTCCTTTTTCTCGTATAATGCGAATTGCATTTTTGTAACAAACGATCTCCGCTTTCACTTCTTTCAACCAGTCCATACCGATTATCACATCAAAACTCCCTAACTCTACTGGTATCAAATCAATCTTAAATGTTTCGCTAACCAGTTTAATTTCTCGATTCCGACATATATTATCTGCTGAAATTAATTTACCATTTGCTAATTCGAGTAAAAATTTACTATCCAAAGGCGTCAATGGACAACTTAATTTAGCACAAAAATCTCTACTCATATAGCTTCTATCCGCACCCGAATCAAATAAAACGTAAGCAGATTTATTGTCAATAAGAAACGTACCCGTAACAAGCTCCAGGTCTTCCTGTGCCTCTACCGCATTAATATTGAAAACTCTTCCACGGCCTTGTCCATTCGTGTTCTCCTGGTTCGGGCAATTTCTAATAATGTGGCCTGGTTTTCCACATTTATAACAAACTACATTGGCATAACTTGCTCCGACACTACTTGCTCCGCCATTACTCGTTCCGACACCATTTGTTCCTTTCGTTCTATTAACCCCTGGTCCGTAGACCTCACACTTCGCCGCGCTATGACCATTTCTTTTACACTTGTTGCAAAATTTGGTGCAGAACCCCGAGTGATTCTTTTCACACCTTTGGCATAGCTGCTTCTGATTGTTGTTGTTGTTGCGGTTATTATTGTTGTTGGGATGATTGTTGTAGTTGCTGTTGTTGTTGTTGTTGTTGTTGGGCCGGTTGTTGTAGTTGCGATTGATGTTGCGATTGTTGGGATAATTGTTGCGATTATTGTTGTAATTGCTGTTGTTGTTGTATTGGTGATTCTTATCACCGTTTTCCTCCCACTTTCTTTTGACTTGCTTCACATTGGCCTCTTCAGCAGTCTGTTCTTTAATTCTTTCTTCAATCTGGTTCACCAGTTTGTGAGCCATTCTACATGCCTGTTGTATGGAGGCGGGCTCGTGTGAACTTATATCTTCTTGGATTCTTTCCGGTAATCCCTTCACAAACGCGTCGATCTTCTCTTCCTCATCTTCGAATGCTCCCGGACACAATAGGCACAATTCTGTGAATCGTCTTTCGTACGTGGTAATATCAAATCCTTGGGTTCGTAACCCTCTAAGTTCTGTCTTGAGCTTATTGACCTCGGTTCTGGGACGGTACTTCTCGTTCATCAAGTGCTTGAATGCTGACCACGGTAGTGCGTACGCATCATCTTGTCCCACTTGCTCTAGATAGGTATTCCACCATGTTAACGCAGAACCTGTGAAGGTATGCGTAGCGTACTTCACTTTGTCCTCTTCAGTACACTTACTTATGGCAAACACCGATTCAACCTTCTCGGTCCACCGTTTCAATTCGATCGGTCCTTCGGTTCCATCAAATTCCAAAGGTTTGCAGGCAGTGAATTCTTTGTAGGTGCATCCTACACGATTTCCTGTACTGCTAGATCCAAGGTTATTGTTGGTATGTAGCGCAGCCTGTACTGCGGCTATGTTTGAAGCTAGAAAAGTACGGAATTCCTCTTCATTCATATTCACGGTGTGTCGAGTAGTCGGTGCCATTTCCTTCAAAATAGTTAAATGGAACAAGTTAATCATACAGAATATTAAGAGTAGTTAATAGTATTTCGTAGCATAATATGAACTCATTTATAAAAGCTTTTTCTTCATATTAGCGTTTTATAAGTTTAAATTCGGGTAGTACCTACCCGTTAAGTTCATACTTAGTAGCTAATATACAATTCAACTACTACAATTCTATATGAAAAACTGATTATAATAATATTTCGCGTTCAAACTTTTATACAATATTTTACAAACTTACAATACCGCTTATTTTACATAAAGCATGAAATATAGCACACAATAACTTTGATACAAGATAGTTGTGAAGATAATTCTAGCTAGTACACAAGTCGTTCAGCAAAGGAAATAAAGACACGTAATTCATACGTCCAGAAACAAGTCATGCATTCTGGTTTTACTAGGACTACTTCCCATCCTTGGTCTTATGCAACATAACCGTTATGGCCGTTGATAAGACAGCGTGTTGTAACGTCGTCAAAGGGACGAGGGTTACGTAATGTCCAACAGTCCTGTAACAATCTAAAAACCTCATTTCTTACCCCAATTACCGACTCCGTCACTTGTGGGAACGTTTTGTTTAATAGTTGTAGCCCGATGTTCTTGTTCTCACTTTGGTGAGAAGCGAACATTACTAATCCGTAAGCATAACATGCTTCTTTATGTTGCATGTTAGCCGCTTTTTCTAAATCACGAAGTCCAATATTCGGATATATTGAGTCAAAATAATTTCTTAACCCATTGCGTAAAATAGCATTTGGGTTCCCCGCAATATATGCGTCAAAGTAAACACATCGTAACTTATGGGTTTCCCAATGTGATATCCCCCATCTTTCAAACGAAAGTCTCTTATAAACCAAGACATTCTTGGAACGTTCTTCGAATGTCTTACAAACTGATCTCGCCTTAAATAGTTGTGCCGAGGAATTCTGACCGACTCTAGACAAGATTTCATCAATCATGTCTCCGGGTAGGTCTCTTAAAATATTGGGTTGTCTATACATTTTGCGTTTTTATACTGTAAAATAGACAAGAGTTAGATTCATAAAAAAAAATACTTATTAATACAAGCAATTTTTACATATATCATAAAGCATAAGCACACTACATTACATATATTACACCACATGAATACAACTATCTTATTCCGACTCGCTTGTTTCTTCTTCTTCGGTTTTGGTTCGTTTTGCCAAGTTTCTAGGGATATATGATTTTCCCCTAATACGAGCCGTCGTTATCCACATTGGTTTAGAAAAACCTGGTGGTTTAGAGGTTCCCGGGTCATTGTTACAACTTAAGGACTTCGGGGGTTGACGATACATATAAAGTTCATCGGGGTTGGAATTAGATTTCTCTATTTTTATGCCCTTTCCCTTATTATTTTCTTTTGCCTTTTTAAATTCAGTTGGGGTAATTTCTATAACATCATCGGAATTCTCGTCGGAATCCGATTCATCGGAGAATTGGTAATCCTCCCAATATTTTGCTTCCTTGGCGGAAACACCATTGACCATAATTAACTTTGGTCGGTTGGTTGAGGATTTTCTTTTACTTAACCGTTTTATTATTTCCCCCACCGGTTCTATTTCTTCATCCGGTTCCGATTCTTCTTCCGGTTCCGATTCTTCTTCCGGTTCCGACTCTTCTTCCGGTTCCTCTTCGGGAACTTGTGAATCAGTCCACAAATCATTCCAATTTACATTTGACTCTTCATTATTATTAGGTGAGTCAATGGGACTTGTTCTAGAGGTAGACATCTATCACATAATATCAAACACGTTAAGAGATTAATATATCACATAATATTCATATGTTAAAAATATATAGTTTCCAACAAAAATGTTAAGCAATCATTTTTAAAGAAAACACGGTCGAAGTCCAGACTCACTAATGCATCCTAACAAACTCGATAAGACACACTAATGCAAATTTTCTGGTTCTCTAAGACCAACGCTCTGATACCAACTGAAATGTCCCGTTCTTATTGATTAAAAACGTTCCATATTAATTGATTTCGTTGCGAGGTTTTGACCTCTATATGAGACGTTTTTCAAAGACTGCATTCATTTTAAAACAAACCATAACCTTTATTTCATCAATAAAGGTTTAAAAAGCTTTACGTAGATTATCAAATAATGATAATCTAAAATATCCTGTTTACACACGACCATTACATAATGGTTTACAATACAAATATGTTACAACAAAATAAGTTTCTTGAATGCAGTTTTTACACAATATCATACAAGCATGGACTCCAAATCTCGTCCTTATTTAAGTATGCGACAGCGGAAGCTCTTAATAATCACCTGAGAATAAACATGCTTAAAACGTCAACAAAAATGTTGGTGAGTTATAGGTTTAACCTATATATATCAAATCATAATAATAGACCACAAGATTTCATATTTCAATACGCATCCCATACATAGAGATAAAAATCATTCATATGGTGAACACCTGGTAACCGACAATAACAAGATGCATATATAAGAATATCCCCATCATTCCGGGACACCCTTCGGATATGATATAAATTTCGAAGTACTAAAGCATCCGGTACTTTGGATGGGGTTTGTTAGGCCCAATAGATCTATCTTTAGGATTCGCGTCAATTAGGGTGTCTGTTCCCTAATTCTTAGATTACCAGACTTAATAAAAAGGGGCATATTCGATTTCGATAATTCAACCATAGAATGTAGTTTCACGTACTTGTGTCTATTTTGTAAATCATTTATAAAACCTGCATGTATTCTCATCCTAAAAATATTAGATTTTAAAAGTGGGACTATAACTCACTTTCACAGATTTTTACTTCGTCGGGAAGTAAGACTTGGCCACTGTTGATTCACGAACCTATAACAATATATACATATATATTAAAGTATGTTCAAAATATATTTACAACACTTTTAATATATTTTGATGTTTTAAGTTTATTAAGTCAGCTGTCCTCGTTAGTAACCTATAACTAGTTGTCCACAGTTAGATGTACAGAAATAAATCGATAAATATTATCTTGAATCAATCCACGACCCAGTGTATACGTATCTCAGTATTGATCACAACTCAAACTATATATATTTTGGAATCAACCTCAACCCTGTATAGCTAACTCCAACATTCACATATAGAGTGTCTATGGTTGTTCCGAAATATATATAGATGTGTCGACATGATAGGTCGAAACATTGTATACGTGTCTATGGTATCTCAAGATTATATAATATACAATACAAGTTGATTAAGTTATGGTTGGAATAGATTTGTTACCAATTTTCACGTAGCTAAAATGAGAAAAATTATCCAATCTTGTTTTACCCATAACTTCTTCATTTTAAATCCGTTTTGAGTGAATCAAATTGCTATGGTTTCATATTGAACTCTATTTTATGAATCTAAACAGAAAAAGTATAGGTTTATAGTCGGAAAAATAAGTTACAAGTCGTTTTTGTAAAGGTAGTCATTTCAGTCGAAAGAACGACGTCTAGATGACCATTTTAGAAAACATACTTCCACTTTGAGTTTAACCATAATTTTTGGATATAGTTTCATGTTCATAATAAAAATCATTTTCTCAGAATAACAACTTTTAAATCAAAGTTTATCATAGTTTTTAATTAACTAACCCAAAACAGCCCGCGGTGTTACTACGACGGCGTAAATCCGGTTTTACGGTGTTTTTCGTGTTTCCAGGTTTTAAATCATTAAGTTAGCATATCATATAGATATAGAACATGTGTTTAGTTGATTTTAAAAGTCAAGTTAGAAGGATTAACTTTTGTTTGCGAACAAGTTTAGAATTAACTAAACTATGTTCTAGTGATTACAAGTTTAAACCTTCGAATAAGATAGCTTTATATGTATGAATCGAATGATGTTATGAACATCATTACTACCTTAATTTCCTTGGATAAACCTACTGGAAAAGAGAAAAATGGATCTAGCTTCAATGGATCCTTGGATGGCTCGAAGTTCTTGAAGCAGAATCATGACACGAAAACAAGTTCAAGTAAGATCATCACTTGAAATAAGATTGTTATAGTTATAGAAATTGAACCAAAGTTTGAATATGATTATTACCTTGTATTAGAATGATAAACTACTGTAAGAAACAAAGATTTCTTGAGGTTGGATGATCACCTTACAAGATTGGAAGTGAGCTAGCAAACTTGAAAGTATTCTTGATTTTATGAAACTAGAACTTTTGGAATTTATGAAGAACACTTAGAACTTGAAGATAGAACTTGAGAGAGATCAATTAGATGAAGAAAATTGAAGAATGAAAGTGTTTGTAGGTGTTTTTGGTCGTTGGTGTATGGATTAGATATAAAGGATATGTAATTTTGTTTTCATGTAAATAAGTCATGAATGATTACTCATATTTTTGTAATTTTATGAGATATTTCATGCTAGTTGCCAAATGATGGTTCCCACATGTTTTAGGTGACTCACATGGGCTGCTAAGAGCTGATCATTGGAGTGTATATACCAATAGTACATACATCTAAAAGCTGTGTATTGTACGAGTACGAATACAGGTGTATACGAGTAGAATTGTTGATGAAACTGAACGAGGATGTAATTGTAAGCATTTTTGTTAAGTAGAAGTATTTTGATAAGTGTATTGAAGTCTTTCAAAAGTGTATAAATACATATTAAAACACTACATGTATATACATTTTAACTGAGTCGTTAAGTCATCGTTAGTATTTACATGTAAGTGTTGTTTTTAAACCTTTAGGTTAACGGTCTTGTTAAATGTTGTTAACCCAATGTTTATAATATCAAATGAGATTTTAAATTATTATATTATCATGATATTATCATGTATGAATATCTCTTAATATGATACATATACATTAAATGTCTTTACAACGATAATCGTTACATATATGTCTCGTTTAAAAATCATTAAGTTAGTAGTCTTGTTTTTACATATGTAGTTCATTGTTAATATACTTAATGATATGTTTACTTATCATAGTATCATGTTAACTATATATATATATCCATATATATGTCATCATATAGTTTTTACAAGTTTTAACGTTCGTGAATCACCGGTCAACTTGGGTGGTCAATTGTCTATATGAAACCTATTTCAATTAATCAAGTCTTAACAAGTTTGATTGCTTAACATGTTGGAAACTTTTAATCATATAAATATCAATCTCAGTTAATATATATAAACATGGAAAAGTTCGGGTCACTACAGTTGGATTGTTGATTACCTTCCCACTTTCTTTTGTTTTCTGATGTCTTGACATCAGTGTTCTTATCCAGAATAATCTGGTCCATCAACTCGTTTGCCATAGTGATGGCTTCATGAATAGTCTTGGGTTTCGATGCTGTAACATTTGCCTTGACATTTTTAGGCAAACCATCTTTGTACAGTTCTATCTTCCGTTCTTCGGTTGGTACCAATTCGGGACATAGTAAAGCTAATTCCATGAATCACTGATTGTAGTTGGTGAGTTCAGTACCAATAACTTTCAGGCTTCGTAATTCAGCTTCCAACTTCCTAACCTCGTTCCTTGGACAATACTCGTTGATTAGCATTGTTTTAAATTCTTCCCAGGGAGTATCATAAGCTACATCTCCTCCTACGGCCTTCACATAGTTTTTCCACCACGTGAGTGCACTATCTTGTAAGGTGCACGATGCATACTTGGTCATGTCCTTCTCAATACAACCACTGATTTTAAACACGGACTCAATCTTTTCGATCCACCGGGTTAAACCGACCGGTCCTTCTGTTCCACTGAATGATGAGGGCTTGCAACCTTGAAAAGTTTTGTAAGTACATCCCACACAAGAATTTGGGTTAACTGCAGCACCTCTCGCAGCCTCGACCCATAACATTCTGTCGTTCACTCGCTGATTGATGAGTTCCTCGATTTCTTGTTCCGTCATTCGGTTCAATCGCTCCATAATCTTCAATAAGAATGAAAAAAATAATTATTCACATGGAATATTATAGATGTAGTATGTATTTACAGTACATCGTAGCTTATTAATAATATGAACCAGTTATTATTATAAAAGCCTTTTCTTCTTATTAGCGTTTTATAATTATATCTAGGGTAGTACCTACCCGTTAAAGTTCATACTTAATAGCTTAGTACAGAAATTAATTACTACCATCCAAATAATACTCAACCATGGAAAATTATTGCATTTCACACTTCACTATTTTACATATGCTTATTTTACATCAAACATTAAACAAACCACACTAGTAATATTATACAAAACGTTATATGATCCCATGGTTTAAAACAACAGCGCATCATTTAACCCAAAACGTTTGTGTTCAAAGAAATCGCTTAAAGGTTATCTTGACTGTCTCCCTGCATTTTGGCTGAGGGACTGAAGAACTGGATGCCGGGATAGAACTAATAGGAATAGCGGGAATAGGGGTGGAAGTGTCTGGTGGAGTTAGTGCCACAGCATCCTCACTAAACTCGGGATTTGGATTTTCCAATTCAGTAGCCTTTCGTTTCTTTCCTCTTTCGAACTTGTCTTTCGTAATTTCCTGTATTTCTTCCTCCTCAGGATCACTTTCCGGTTCCTCTTCAATTGATTCATCCGAAAATTGTGAGTCTTCCCCAAAGGTGTCGTTTTCATCATCGGATAGGTTAATGACTGGAACACCATCTGAAGATTCTGGTTCGGAGTCGCTGAATGTGTGACGATCGCTCCAAATCCATATGGACGAACACGTCATTCATCGATTTCATTGCGAGGTATTTGACCTCTATATGATACGTTTTGTAAACATTGCATTCTTTTGAAAAGGCATACAATAAATGAATATTTAAATCAAAGGTTTTCGACTTCTGATGATTTCTACATATAGACAATCACCATGAATAATAGTTTACAATAGTACTTCCGTTGACAATGCAGTCAAAATAAGATACATGGTGATGATTTGGTGAATGCAACGTTTCCTTGAAAAATATGCCATGTAAGACTCCATGCACATAGCTTGTCTAACATATAATCAAACAGCGGAAGACTCCTAGGGAACCTGAGAATAAACATGCTAACAAGTGTCAACACAAAGGTTGGTGAGTTCATAGTTTTAGTGTTTCGCATAATCTGCATATAAAAGTGGATAACAAGATTTCAGTTGTTTCATCCAGAAACGTTTATCAATAGATTCTACATAACAGAGCACCCTGGTAACTAAACTTTAATGTTTTAATAAGTACCCTTGTTTAACATGCAACCAAAATGTACAATACACGCTATCCAACGTGTACTAACCTCAAATAGCATACGTCTGTTTTATAGTTCAGGTTAGAGTTTTCTATACCTGGAACAGACGGGGATGTCAAGCCCTATGGATCCATATATAACTACTCGCGCCCACCAGTTCTTATAACCGGCAGTTACTAGTTACCAAAGCTAAGGGATTTTCGGTTCAAACTCGGTGTAGAATTTAGTATGTACTTGTGTCCATTGCGTTTAAAATAAAGTGCAAGTATTCTCAGCCCAAAAATATAGATTGCAAAAGCAATTAAAAAGGGAGCATATGAAACTCACCTTAGCAGCATATAAAGTCGTTCACCAAAATGTGACCGAAACTCGGATTACCAAATAATCGTAGATCTCAACCTAGAGAACATATGTTGGTCAATAAATGTCTATCAAGCTAGGTCAGGTCAAAGTGTATCACAATCCTAATGCTCGATATCGACATACAAAAGTTATCCAAAGTCGTTTCAAAAAGTCAATTTTGACAGTTGTTTAACAAAACGAGACGTACCTTATATAAGGATTCATTTACTCGGTTGGTAATGTTCAAAAATCCAATTTATCAATCTCGTAAACAAGTTGTTTAAATCTTAATTGTAAATTCAAAAGCAATTTCAATTAACGTTAATCATAATTCAGTTGATCATATCTTTTAATCCGTTCATCGAAACTATTCGATATCTAAATGAAAAATTATTGATTTTTCGCCAGCTTTCCAAAAACATGTATATCATATACCTTTTACCAGTAATATATGTATTTAATTCGTGATTCATTATAAACTGTTTAACGACGAAATTTAGCATACAAGCATGTATAAATATATATTCGAGCACTAGACATGGATACACTATTAATATATAAAAGATAAATATGAGTGCTTACGTATCAATATTGAGACTTAATATTGTAGGACAGTACGTAGATGTAACGGAGATGATAATTACTAGGTTTGACTTTACGAGCATAACCCTCGAACAATACCCATAACCTCCTTAGTAATAACCCATAATTTCCTTAGCTCTATCCTGCTCTTAAAACCATTTTGAAAGTGACACACTCATAACCTCGTCGTAGTATTTTATGTATAATACTAATTAATAATATTAATAATAATAAGATTAATAATAATATTAATCTTAATAATAATAATAATAATAATAATAATAATAATAATAATAATAATAATAATAATAATATAAATATGGAGTATGATATGTATGTGTGTAAGACAGAGACCAAAATGCTCGAGCTTTTATAGGTGTGGCCTGATTCTGATGCCCATGCGATCGCATGGGTTTTATGCCTATTTGCCATGCGATCGCATGGCCGTCAGATCCAGTTCACATATTTTTTGTAATTTTGTTTGTCGACATAATTTAATATAATATATATAATATATTTAATTTAAATAATTAATTATATATTATATTAAATTCACATGCATAGTTGACTTGTAATTTTTGTTCCGATAAGTCGTACGTCATCACTCGACTTATGTCCCGGTTCCGGTTTTTCGAGTGTCCCTTCGTACGTTGAGAAAACTTGTACATTACGTTTCGCGACTCGTACCTTTGTCAAAATATAGTCTTAAATTATTCCTAAACTATACCACTCAAAGTATATCTTAAACTTTCGAGTATTTTGGTCATTTACTTCTATAAATCATCGTCTCGTTATTTGTTATTATATATATAATAACATGTTGTTTTATGACCAAGTTAATATTATATTTAAATATATATATTCAATATTTAATAAACACGTTTTTAAAATACATAACACAGGTTATTCATATATCTAATTCCAACAGTTAATATTCCTTATTATTGTATGTGTCAAAGTTACGTTATTTAAACAAACACTTTATCATTTGTTTCGAATACCGTTAAAAATGAATGATTTCTCAAATCAACGTGGACCTCTCAATAGAGACCCGTAATGATATCATAATCCTTAAGAGACTCAGTAAATGTCTTTTACTTGAATCATTTGGCATAATCTTTTAACTCCGTAGTTAAATATATCAATCAGGTAATCAATCAAATAAGATTAATGCACAGTATTATATACCCAACACTTAGTTACGTTTTCAAGTTATAGTATATGTATCTATTTACATATAATTATTCGTGCATCATGAATAAACGAAAGGTAATTGAATAGTTCAAGAATTTTGAGATTCAGTTTAACAGACTTTGCTTATCGTATCGAAATCATATAAGATTAAGTTTAAATTTGGTCGAAAATTTCCGGGTCATCACAGTACCTACCCGTTAAAGAAATTTCGTCTCGAAATTTGAGTGAGGTCGTCATGGCTAACAATAAAAATGTTTTCATGACGTATATGAGTTGATAATTAGAGTTTTATCACCGTTGAATAATATGGATAAAACAATCCAATTACTCGGAGCGTATGAGAGAAGTTATCATAATAGAGTGAAATAGAGATTCGTCTTATCTTTTGACGTAGTGTGACGATCGCTCCAAATCCATTTGGCCGAATACGTCATTCATTGATTTCATTGCGAGGTATTTGACCTCTATATGATACGTTTTATAAACATTGCATTCTTTTGAAAAGGCACACCATAAATGAATATTAAATCAAAGGTTTTCGACATCTGATGATTTCTACATATAAACAATCACCTTATATAATAGTTTACAACAGTACTTCCGTTGACAATGCAGTCTAAATAAGGTACATGGTGATGAATTGGTGAATGCAACGTTTTCTTGAAAAATATGCCATGTAAGACTCCATGCACATAGCTTGTCTATCATATAAGCAAACAGCGGAAGACTTCTAGGGAACCTGAGAATAAACATGCTAACAAGTGTCAACACAAAGGTTGGTGAGTTCATAGTTTTAGTGTTTCGCATAATCTGCATATAAAAGTGGATAACAAGATTTCAGTTGTTTCATCCAGAAACGTTTATCAAAATATTCTACGAAATTGAGCACCCTGGTAACTAAACTTAACGTATATATAATTTGTACCCTTTGTATAATCATCTTAATAATACACGTAAACCAACGTGTACGCTTCTCAAATAGCATACGTCCGTTAAAAGGCTAGTGCTCTAGCTCGGACGGGGATATCAAGCCCTATGGATCCATATACTACTACTCGTGCCCACCAGTTCTTATAACTGGCAGTTAACAGTTACCAAAGCTAAGGGATTTTCGGTTCAAACTCAGTGTAGAATTTAGTATGTACTTGTATACATTGCGTTTTAAATAAAGTGCATGTATTCTCAGCCCAAAAATATATATTGCAAAAGCAATTAAAAGGGGATCAATGAAACTCACGCATATAAATCTAGTATTTTTAGTATTTATAAACAGTCGCATGTATTCTCAGCCCAAAAATATATTGAGTAAAAGGGATCATATGAAACTCACCTTAGCAACATATAAAGTCGTTCACCAAAATGTGATCGAAACTCGGATTACCAAATAACCGTAGATCTCAACCTAGAGAACATATGTTGGTCAATAAATGTCTATCAAGCTAGGTCAGGTCATAGTGTATAACAATTCTAATGCTCGAGATCGACATACAAAAGTTATCCAAAGTCGTTTCAAAAAGTCAATTTTGACAATAATTCAACAAAACGAGACGTGCCTTATATATGGATTCATTTACTTGTCTGGTAATATTCAAAAATCCAATTTATCATTCTTACAAACAAGTTTCAAAAGCAATTTCAATCAATGTCAATCATAATTCAGTTGATCATATCTTTTAATTCGTTCACCGAAATTACGCGATTTCTAAATGAAAAGTTATTGATTTTTTCGCCAGCTTTCCAAAAACATGCATATCATACACCTTTTATCAGTAATATATGTATTTACTTCGTGATTCATCATAACTGTTTAACGACAAAATTTAGCGTACAATAATGTATAAATATATACACTCGAGCACTAGTATGTATACACTATTAATTTATAAAAAATAAAATATAAATGCTTACGTATTAATATTGAAATTCAATATTGTAGAAAAGTACGTAGACGCAACAGAGATGATAAACACTAGATTTGATTCATAAATATACCCTCGAATATTACCCATAACCTCTTTGGCAATAACCCATAATTTCCTTAGCTCTATCCCACTCTTAAAACCATTTTGAAAGTGACACACTCATAACCTCGTCGTAGTATTTTATGTATAATACTAATTAATAATATTAATAATAATAAGATAAATAATAATATTAATCTTAATAATAATAATAATAAAAATAATAATAATAATAATAATAATAATAATAATAATAATAATAATAATAATAATAATAATAATAATAATAATAATAATAATAATATAAATATGGAGTATGATATGTATGTGTGTAAGACAGAGACCAAAATGCTCGAGCTTTTATAGGTGTGGCCTGATTCTGATGCACATGCGATCGCATGGGTTTTATGCCTATTTGCCATGCGATCGTATGGCCGTCAGATCCAGCTCACATATTTTTTGTAATTTTGTTTGTCGACATAATTTAATATAATATATATAATATATTTAATTTAAATAATTAATTATATATTATATTAAATTCACATGCATAGTTGACTTGTAATTTTTGTTCCGATAAGTCGTACGTCATCACTCGACTTATGTCCCGGTTCCGGTTTTTCGAGTGTCCCTTCGTACGTTGAGAAAACTTGTACATTACGTTTCGCGACTCGTACCTTTGTCAAAATATAGTCTTAAATTATTCCTAAACTATACCACTCAAAGTATATCTTAAACTTTCGAGTATTTTGGTCATTTACTTCTATAAATCATCGTCTCGTTATTTGTTATTATATATATAATAACAGATTGTTTTATGACCAAGTTAATATTATATTTAAATATATATATTCAATATTTAATAAACACGTTTTTAAAATACATAACACAGGTTATTCATATATCTAATTCCAATAGTTAATATTCCTTATTATTGTATGTGTCCAAGTTACGTTATTTAAACAAACACTTTATCATTTGTTCCGAATACCGTTAAAAATGAATGATTTCTCAAATCAACGTGGACCTCTCAATAGAGACCCGTAATGATATCATAATCCTTAAGAGACTCAGTAAATGTCTTTTACTTGAATCGTTTGGCATAATCTTTTAACTCCGTAGTTAAATATATCAATCAGGTAATCAATCAAATAAGATTAATGCACAGTATCATATACCCAACACTTAGTTACGTTTTCAAGTTATAGTATATGTATCTATTTACATATAATTATTCGTGCATCATCGTGAATAAACGAAAGGTAATTGAATAGTTCAAGAATTTTGAGATGCAGTTTAAAAGACTTTGCTTATCGTATCGAAATCATATAAGATTAAGTTTAAATTTGGTCGAAAATTTTCGGGTCATCACAGTACCTACCCGTTAAAGAAATTTCGTCCTGAAATTTGAGTGAGGTCGTCATGGCTAACAATAAAAATGTTTTCATGACGTATATGAGTTGATAATTAGAGTTTTATCACCGTTGAATAATATGGATAACACAATCCAATTACTCGAAGCGTATGAGGGAAGTTATCATAATAAAGTGAAATAGAGAATAGAGATGCGTCTTATCTCTTGACGTAGTAACGATTGATTTCCGAAATTTAAGGAATAGAAAGTCTTCATAATCTAAATAAGATTTGATTCTTCGAAATTTAAGGAAATGAAGATCTTCTTTAATTAAATGAGGTCACCTGCCTCGATTGCTCTGTCTGTTATTTTGCTTATAAATTAACCCCCTTTCGTCTCATTATTTTCACCACTCCTACATCTTCTTCCTCATTTCATACTTCCAAAAGATTGTGAAATGCTTCATCCAGTTCTTATTCTTGATATACTCCTAACTTTCATATCTGTCATTCTTCTTTTTCATCTACCACCAGAGGAAGTTACTTTCTTCTACCATTACCTTGGGGTTATAGTGTTTTTCATTCTCCCGTGTCTTTATATTGCTATACGCATTGATATACACGGTTTGTAAATTTTGAGGTTGTTATTGGGCTTTATATTCTCCATTATATTTCGGAGCTTCATGCTTTAGTTTTCTCTTCCTGACCTTAAGTCAAGCGGATAATGGTCCAGAATTCGTAGGTATGAAGTTTCAGATGAACATAACTAATGTTCTAAGAAAGAAATGGTAATAGCACAATCTGACTTGTCAAATTACCAGAATACCTCAAAAAAAGACCGAATCATTAAGAAAATATTTTCTTGATATTTTTAGAGATTATATAGAATGAAAGAGTTATGTAACATGGTTCATGATGAGGGTATGATATGTGAACCTTTATCACGTTCCATTAGAAACTCAGCATGACTTACTGTAATATAATCACGTTGATCAAGTGTCATTATATTATATTAACTCATGCTTCAATTCCCAACATTACTTCAAAACATTTATATTTTAAACTTGAAAGTTTCAGAATTTAGAAACTAAAATAGTTTCTTTTATGGTGTAACACAGATATCGTAAAGAGAAAATTGATTTTCGATAAGAATGATTATGAAATTATCTCCAGAAATATGGAGGATATTTATAATGAAAGATACGATGATATCTTAGAATTTCTAATATCAGAGGATGATGAAGAATATTGTCCGCAAGGGTTTAGATTCGGAAGCAAGGTATTCGTTAATGGCTTCAACAGATACTGAATCATTTGGATTCTTTGAAGACAGGTTTCGTCCTTGTGATTTATCCACAGCCTCTTTCATACTTTGATCAATCCGTTTTCCAGTTCCAAACTTTCTCTTTTTCTCAGCTTTACCACCATACTATTCTTTATCATCAAACTTTTGACTGTTAAGGTCGTTTACAATTTTTGCTGCTTCATCAACATTTTTCCAAAATTCGGAGAACTAGTTTCGTAGTTTGGGGTGTTTTTCGGAAACTTCACATTCGAAGTATGTAAGTCCAAGAGGTAGACATTATATGTACGCATATAACTGTTGGCGTAGACGTGCTACAAGATTTCAAAATACTGATTGCTAATTCCTGATAGTTGGTATGGCAATTGCCGTTATTAGATGTGGATGAGTACATGATACGGTTTCAATGAGTATAAGGATTTTTCGGAAGGTCAAAGATCAATGAAGTTGTTGGTAAATTTACTGCTAATGTGGTGGAACATGAAAGGTTCCCCAGTAACAAAAACGTATATGCCAAAGTTACAAGTCTGAAAGGTCGTCGTTGACTGGTTGAACGATTG
The DNA here is from genome assembly GCF_046630445.1 of Rutidosis leptorrhynchoides. Lineage (NCBI taxonomy): Eukaryota > Viridiplantae > Streptophyta > Magnoliopsida > Asterales > Asteraceae > Rutidosis > Rutidosis leptorrhynchoides. Next base: position 42,421,839 of record NC_092337.1, on the reverse strand, counting down.
ATAATACTGGATACTTTTGGAAAGAAATTGCAAGGTTATTTTCAGTAATAACAATGCTAAAGGATCTTTCACATTTTTGAAGTCAAAGTATAGCTTTGAAAGATGTAGAGATCTAAGAATGATGTCACCCGTTAAATCTTGACTTGGATTCTGATCCGTCAATATCAGAATATGTAATTGAATTTGTATGGAAACGATTGTATATCGCTGTGAGCATAGTTAATAATTTTTGAATCAAAGTTAAAGAATGTACAGTGTAACATATTAATTGTGAACTTAAATATTTCCCGGGAATTACCTACCCGTTAAAGATTTCACAAGTAATATTTTGTACAAAAGAATTTTTATTACCGTCTTTATGAAAATATATGTATGTATATTTTCTTCAGATGTAATACAGATTTGATGAGTTAATATCATATTAAGCTCATTTGATTTTTGACTTGAATTAGAAATGAATAAAACATTAAAGATTTAATAATCTTTACGTAGTATTTCACTAATGTAATCAATACTCGGTTTTATTGATATTTTCTCAGTGAATCATGTTGGTGCTAATGGAACTCTTGCTAACTTCGCAAGGTACGAATGATGTTTTCTAGAAAGTTTCGAATACATCGAAGATGAAAGTATAAAATCAACCATATAATTGAATAATATACTTAGTTTATTATGAAATGGAATTCATTGAGTTGGAAACAGAGATTGTAGTTAACGATGGTTAAGTCATTAACGAAGTATGTACATCATAGCATATTAGTAATATGAATTAACCGAGTAGTACCTACCAGTTAAGATTCACACATAATAACTTGGTACGAAAAGATTTATTTTGATTTCAAAATTCATATATATTAAATATACATAAAATTTCTTCAGGAGAAATGAGTTAATACTTCATCGGTTATTGTTGCTGGTATTTCTTGGTAACTACGGTGCGTATGACGTTGATGCTCGTGAAACAGATTGTGAAGTTGAGGTTTGCGATGCGGATGTTGTTGGTGGTGGTAATGATACTGTTGGTGTTGTTGTCGGTGGTACTGTTGATGCCGGTGATGCTGCTGGTGCTTGTAACCTTTGCACCATATTCTCCAAAGCCACTACCCGAGCGCGAAGCTCGTTGACTTCTTCTACTACACCGGGATGATTGTCGATTCAGACGAGCGGACGAATAAGATTTAGAATGTGAGATAGTATATAATCATGACTAGATACTCTGGAAATGAGAGAGAAAATGGTATTACGAACAGGTTCGCCGGTAAGTGCTTCAGGTTCTTCGCCAAGAGGGCAATGTGGTGGATGGAAGGGATCGCCTTCTTCTTGTCTCCAATAATTAAGTAGGCTACGAACCCATACCCAATTCATCCATAATAGATGATGGCTAATTGGTTGATCCATTCCAGTTACACTTTCTTCAGAGTTCAGGAGAATATCCATATCGGAATAGCTGTCGGAATTTAAGGAATTTGAACTAGATACGGGATCCATCTTGTATAATTAGATAGATGATTTTTGATATGAAATAGATTATAGAATTTAGTTTGGTATTCTTCAATACATAATTTACATATGTATATATAATACCAAATTCCATAAATCACGGAGAAATTTTCGGAAGATGTCAGGAAAAGTTTACAGTAACAGATACGCTAAGATATGAATTTTTGTCTATACACTATTTATGCAATCAATGCAGTAAAACGTGTCTAGACTTAAGAATGATAAGCATGTAATTTTCAACAAAAAATGATAAGCAAAACTTTTAACATGCAGACACGGTCGAAGTCCAGACTTACTAATGCATCTTAACAACTATCAGTTAGACACATTCATGCAAGACCTGGTTCGCTAGGACCAATGCTCTGATACCAACTGTGACGATCGCTCTAAATCCATTTGGCCGAATACGTCATTCATTGATTTCATTGCGAGGTATTTGACCTCTATATGATACGTTTTATAAACATTGCATTCTTTTGAAAAGGCACACCATAAATGAATATTAAATCAAAGGTTTTTGACATCTGATGATTTCTACATATAAACAATCACCTTATATAATAGTTTACAACAGTACTTCCGTTGACAATGCAGTCTAAATAAGGTACATGGTGATGAATTGGTGAATGCAACGTTTTCTTGAAAAATATGCCATGTAAGACTCCATGCACATAGCTTGTCTATCATATAAGCAAACAGCGGAAGACTTCTAGGGAACCTGAGAATAAACATGCTAACAAGTGTCAACACAAAGGTTGGTGAGTTCATAGTTTTAGTGTTTCGCATAATCTGCATATAAAAGTGGATAACAAGATTTCAGTTGTTTCATCCAAAAACGTTTATCAAAATATTCTACGAAATTGAGCACCCTGGTAACTAAACTTAACGTATATATAATTTGTACCCTTTGTATAATCATCTTAATAATACACGTAAACCAACGTGTACGCTTCTCAAATAGCATACGTCCGTTAAAAGGCTAGTGCTCTAGCTCGGACGGGGATATCAAGCCCTATGGATCCATATACTACTACTCGCGCCCACCAGTTCTTATAACTGGCAGTTAACAGTTACCAAAGCTAAGGGATTTTCGGTTCAAACTCAGTGTAGAATTTAGTATGTACTTGTATACATTGCGTTTTAAATAAAGTGCATGTATTCTCAGCCCAAAAATATATATTGCAAAAGCAATTAAAAAGGGATCAATGAAACTCACGCATATAAATCTAGTATTTTCAGTATTTATAAACAGTCGCATGTATTCTCAGCCCAAAAATATATTGAGTAAAAGGGATCATATGAAACTCACCTTGGCAGCATATAAAGTCGTTCACCAAAATGTGATCGAAACTCGGATTACCAAATAACCGTAGATCTCAACCTAGAGAACATATGTTGGTCAATAAATGTCTATCAAGCTAGGTCAGGTCATAGTGTATAACAATTCTAATGCTCGAGATCGACATATAAAAGTTATCCAAAGTCGTTTCAAAAAGTCAATTTTGACAATAATTCAACAAAACGAGACGTGCCTTATATATGGATTCATTTACTTGTCTGGTAATATTCAAAAATCCAATTTATCATTCTTACAAACAAGTTTCAAAAGCAATTTCAATCAATGTCAATCATAATTCAGTTGATCATATCTTTTAATTCGTTCACCGAAGTTACGCGATTTCTAAATGAAAAGTTATTGATTTTTTCGCCAGCTTTCCAAAAACATGCATATCATATACCTTTTATCAGTAATATATGTATTTACTTCGTGATTCATCATAACTATTTAACGACAAAATTTAGCGTACAATAATGTATAAATATATACACTCGAGCACTAGTATGTATACACTATTAATTTATAAAATATAAAATATAAATGCTTACGTATTAATATTGAGATTCAATATTGTAGAAAAGTACGTAGACGCAACAGAGATGATAAACACTAGATTTGATTCATAAATATACCCTCGAATATTACCCATAACCTCTTTGGCAATAACCCATAATTTCCTTAGCTCTATCCCACTCTTAAAACCATTTTGAAAGTGACACACTCATAACCTCGTCGTAGTATTTTATGTATAATACTAATTAATAATATTAATAATAATAAGATAAATAATAATATTAATCTTAATAATAATAATAATAAAAATAAAAATAATAATAATAATAATAATAATAATAATAATAATAATAATAATAATAATAATAATAATAATAACAATAATAATAATAATAATAATAATAATAATATAAATATGGAGTATGATATGTATGTGTGTAAGACAGAGACCAAAATGCTCGAGCTTTTATAGGTGTGGCCTGATTCTGATGCCCATGCGATCGCATGGGTTTTATGCCTATTTGCCATGCGATCGCATGGCCGTCAGATCCAGCTCACATATTTTTTGTAATTTTGTTTGTCGACATAATTTAATATAATATATATAATATATTTAATTTAAATAATTAATTATATATTATATTAAATTCACATGCATAGTTGACTTGTAATTTTTGTTCCGATAAGTCATACGTCATCACTCGACTTATGTCCCGGTTCCGGTTTTTCGAGTGTCCCTTCGTACGTTGAGAAAACTTGTACATTACGTTTCGCGACTCGTACCTTTGTCAAAATATAGTCTTAAATTATTCCTAAACTATACCACTCAAAGTATATCTTAAACTTTCGAGTATTTTGGTCATTTACTTCTATAAATCATCGTCTCGTTATTTGTTATTATATATATAATAACAGATTGTTTTATGACCAAGTTAATATTATATTTAAATATATATATTCAATATTTAATAAACACATTTTTAAAATACATAACACAGGTTATTCATATATCTAATTCCAACAGTTAATATTCCTTATTATTGTATGTGCCCAAGTTACGTTATTTAAACAAACACTTTATCATTTGTTCCGAATACCGTTAAAAATGAATGATTTCTCAAATCAACGTGGACCTCTCAATAGAGACCCGTAATGATATCATAATCCTTAAGAGACTCAGTAAATGTCTTTTACTTGAATCGTTTGGCATAATCTTTTAACTCCGTAGTTAAATATATCAATCAGGTAATCAATCAAATAAGATTAATGCACAGTATCATATACCCAACACTTAGTTACGTTTTCAAGTTATAGTATATGTATCTATTTACATATAATTATTTGTGCATCATCGTGAATAAACGAAAGGTAATTGAATAGTTCAAGAATTTTGAGATTCAGTTTAAAAGACTTTGCTTATCGTATCGAAATCATATAAGATTAAGTTTAAATTTGGTCGAAAATTTTCGGGTCATCACACGTAGTAACGATTGGTTTCCGAAATTTAAGGAATAGAAAATCTTCATAATAAGATTTGATTCTTCGAAATTTAAGAAAATTATTATTTCCTTTGATTAAATGCGTAATCTGCCTCGATTGTTATGTCTGATATTTCGCTATAAATTAACTACTTCCGTTTCATTATTTTCACCACTCCTACATCTTCTTCCTCATTTCATACTTCAAAAGATTGTGAAATGCTTCATCCAGTTCTGATTCTTGATATACTTTTAACTTTCATATCTGTCATTCTTCTTTTTCATCTACCACCAAAGGAAGTTATTTTCTTCTACCATTACCTTGGGGTTATAGTGTTTTTCATTCTCCCGTGTCTTTATATTGCTATACGCATTGATATACACGGTTTGTAATTTCGGGGTTGTTATAGGGCTTTATATTCTCCGTTATATTTCGGAGCTTCATGCTTCCGTTCTCTCTTCCCGACTTTAAGTCAAGCGAATAATGGTCCAGAATTCGTAGGTATGAAGTTTTGGATAAACATAACTAATGTTCTAAGAAAGAGATTGTAATGGAACGATTTTGATTTGTCAAATTACCAGAATATCTGGAAAAGACCGAATCATCAAGAAATATATTTTCTTGATATATTTAGAGATTAGAATGTAAGAGTCGTGTAACATGGCACATGATGAGGGTGGAATCTGTGAACCTTTATCACGTTCCATTAGAAACTCAGCATGACTTACTGTAATATAATCACGTTGATCAAGTGTCATTATATTATACTAATTCATGCTTCAGTTCCCAACACTACTTCAAAAACATTCGTATTTTAAATTCGAATTTTTTAGAATCTAGAAACTAAAACAGTTTCTTTTATGATAACACAGATAGCGTGAAGAGATAAATAATCTCGGACAATGATAGTTATGAAGATATCTTCAGAAATATCGAAGATATTTATAATGAAAGATATGATAATATCTTAGAATTTCTAATATTGAAGGATGATGAAGAAGATTTGTTCGTAACAGATTTTGAGTCAGGAGCAAGGTATTCGTTAATGACTTCAGCAGATATTGAATCATTTGTATTCTTTGAAGGCAGGTTTAGTCTTTGTGATTTGTCCACAGCCTCCTTCATACTTTGCTCAATCCGTTTTCCAGTTCCAAACCTTCTCTTTTTCTCAGCTTTACCACCATACTATTCTTTATCATCAAACTTTTGACTGTTAAGGTAATTTGTAGTTTTTGCTGCTTCATCATCATTTTTCTAAAATTCAGAGAACTAGTTTCGCAGTTTGGGGTGTTTTTCAGAAACTTCACATTCGAAGTATGTAAGTCCAGGAGGTAGACGTTATATGTACACATATAACTGTTGGCGTAGACGTCCTGCAAGATTTCAAAATACTGATTGCTAATTCCCGGTAATTCGTATGGCAATTCTCGTTACAAGATGCAAATGTGTAAATGATAGAGTTTCAATGAGTATTATGATTTTTCGAAAGGTCAAGGACTAATGAAGTTGTTGGTAAATTTACTGCTAATGTGGTGGGACATGAAAGGTTCCCCTGTAACAAGAACTTATATGTCCGGTTTACAATAAGGCTAATCTGAAAAGTCGAAGTTGACTGGTTGGAAGTGTGGTAAAACTGAATACTTTGAAAAGGGATTGCAAGATTATTTTCGGTAAAAACAACGTTAAAGGATCTTGCATAGTTTTGAAGTCAAAGTATAGCTTTGAAAGATGTAGAGATCTAAGAATGATGTCACCGGTTCAGAGTTATGACTTGGATTCTGATCCGTCAATATCAGAATATGTAATTGAATTTGTATGAAAACGATTGTATATCGTTGTGAGCATTGTTAATAATTTTTGAATCAAACTTGAAGAATATACAGTGTAACATATTAATTGCGAACTTATATTTTTCCCGGGTATTACCTACCCGTTAAAGATTTCACAATTAATACTTCGTACAAAAGAATTTTTATTGCCGTCTTTATGAAAATATATGTATGTATATTTTCTTCAGATGTAACACAGATTTAATGAGTTAATATCATATTAAGCTCATTTAATTTTTGGCTGGATTAGAAATGAATAATCTCTAAAACATTAAAGATTTCATAATCTTCATGGAGTATTTTATTAATGTAATCAATACTTCGTTATTCAGTTTTATTGATATTTCCTCAGTGAATCATGTTAGTGCTTATGGAACTCTTGCTAACTTCGCAAGGGAAAAATGATGTTTTCTGAAAAGTTTTGAGTACATCGAAAATGAAAATGTAAAATCAATTATGTAATTGAATAATACACTTGGTTTATTATGAAATGGAATTCATTAAGTTGAAACAGAGATTGTAGTTAACAATGGTTAAGTTGTTAAGGAAGGATGTACATCATTGCATATTAGTAATATGAACTAACCGAGTAGTACCTACCAGTTAAGATTCACACGTAATAGCTTAGTACGAAAAGATTTATTTTGATTTCAAAATTCATATATATTATATATACATAAAATTTCTTCAGGGGAAATGAGTTAATACTTCATCGGTTATTGTTGCTGGTATTTCTTGGTAACTACGGTGCGTATGACGTTGATGCTCGTGGGACAGATTGTGAAGTTGAGGTTTGCAATGCGAATGTTGTTGGTTGTGGTAATGGTACTGTTGGTGTTGTTGTCGGTGGTACTGTTGATGCCGGTGATGCTGCTGGTGCTTGTAACCTTTGTACCATATTCTCTAAAGTCACCACTCGAGCACGAAGCTCGTTGACTTCTTCTACTACACCGGGATGATTGTCGATTCGGACGAGCGGATGAATAAGATTTAGAATGTGAGATAGTATATAATCATGACTAGATACTCTGGAAATGAGAGAGAAAATGGTATTACGAACAGGTTCGCCGATAAGTGCTTCAGGTTCTTCGCCAAGAGGGCAATGTGGTGGATGGAAGGGATCACCTTCTTCTTGTCTCCAATGATTGAGGAGGCTACAAACCCATCCCCAATTCAACCAGAATAGATGATGGCTGATTGGTTGATCCATTTCGGTTACACTGTCTTCGGAGTTCAGGTGAATATCCATATCGGAATAGCTGTTGGAATTTAAGGAATTTGAACTAGATACGTGATCCATCTTGTATAATCAGGGAATTAATTTTTGATATAAGATAGATTATAGAATTTAGATTGATACTCTTCAATACATAATTTACATATGTATTTATAATACCAAAATCCCGTAAATTACGGAGAAATTTTCGAAAAATGTCAGGAAAAGTTTACAGTAACAGATATGCTAAGATATGAATTTTGTCGGTAAACTATCTATGCAGTAAATGTATTAAGACGTCTCTAGACTTAGGAATGATAAGCAAGTAATTTCCGACGATAAATGGTAAGTAAAACTCGGTAAAAACAGATACAGTCATAGTCCAGACTCACTAATGCATCATAACAATTACCAGTTAAACACACTAATGCAAATTCTGGTTCCCTATGACCTCAAGCTCTGATACCAACTGTGACGATCGCTCCAAATCCATATGGACGAACACGTCATTCATTGATTTCATTGCGAGGTATTTGACCTCTATATGATACGTTTTGTAAACATTGCATTCTTTTGAAAAGGCATACAATAAATAAATATTTAAATCAAAGGTTTTCGACATCTGATGATTTCTACATATAGACAATCACCATAAATAATAGTTTACAATAGTACTTCCGTTGACAATGTAGTCAAAATAAGATACATGGTGATGATTTGGTGAATGCAACGTTTTCTTGAAAAATATGCCATGTAAGACTCCATGCACATAGCTTGTCTAACATATAATCAAACAGCGGAAGACTCCTAGGGAACCTGAGAATAAACATGCTAACAAGTGTCAACACAAAGGTTGGTGAGTTCATAGTTTTAGTGTTTCGCATAATCTGCATATAAAAGTGGATAACAAGATTTCAGTTGTTTCATCCAGAAACGTTTATCAATAGATTCTACATAACAGAGCACCTTGGTAACTAAACTTTAACGTTTTAATAAGTACCCTTGTTTAACATGCAACCAACATGTACAATACACGCTATCCAACGTGTACTAACCTCAAATAGCATACGTCTGTTTTATAGTTCAGGTTAGAGTTTTCTATACCTGGAACAGACGGGGATGTCAAGCCCTATGGATCCATATATAACTACTCGCGCCCACCAGTTCTTATAACCGGTAGTTACTAGTTACCAAAGCTAAGGGATTTTCGGTTCAAACTCGGTGTAGAATTTAGTATGTCTTGTGTCCATTGCGTTTAAAATAAAGTGCAAGTATTCTCAGCCCAAAAATATAGATTGTAAAAGCAATTAAAAAGGGAGCATATGAAACTCACCTTAGCAGCATATAAAGTCGTTCACCAAAATGTGATCGAAACTCGGATTACCAAATAACCGTAGATCTCAACCTAGAGAACATATGTTGGTCAATAAATGTCTATCAAGCTAGGTCAGGTCATAGTGTATCACAATCCTAATGCTCGATATCGACATATAAAAGTTATCCAAAGTCGTTTCAAAAAGTCAATTTTGACAGTTGTTTAACAAAACGAGACGTACCTTATATAAGGATTCATTTACTCGGTTGGTAATGTTCAAAAATCCAATTTATCAATCTCGTAAACAAGTTGTTTAAATCTTAATTGTAAATTCAAAAGCAATTTCAATTAACGTTAATCATAATTCAGTTGATCATATCTTTTAATCCGTTCATCGAAACTATTCGATATCTAAATGAAAAATTATTGATTTTTCGCCAGCTTTCCAAAAACATGTATATCATATACCTTTTACCAGTAATATATGTATTTAATTCGTGATTCATTATAAACTGTTTAACAACGAAATTTAGCATACAAGCATGTATAAATATATATTCGAGCACTAGACATGGATACACTATTAATATATAAAAGATAAAATATGAGTGCTTACGTATCAATATTGAGACTTAATATTGTAGGACAGTACGTAGATGTAACGGAGATGATAATTACTAGGTTTGACTTTACGAGCATAACCCTCGAACAATACCCATAACCTCCTTAGTAATAACCCATAATTTCCTTAGCTCTATCCTGCTCTTAAAACCATTTTGAAAGTGACACACTCATAACCTCGTCGTAGTATTTTATGTATAATACTAATTAATAATATTAATAATAATAAGATTAATAATAATATTAATCTTAATAATAATAATAATAATAATAATAATAATAATAATAATAATAATAATAATAATAATAATAATAATAATAATATAAATATGGAGTATGATATGTATGTGTGTAAGACAGAGACCAAAATGCTCGAGCTTTTATAGGTGTGGCCTGATTCTGATGCCCATGCGATCGCATGGGTTTTATGCCTATTTGCCATGCGATCGCATGGCCGTCAGATCCAGCTCACATATTTTTTGTAATTTTGTTTGTCGACATAATTTAATATAATATATATAATATATTTAATTTAAATAATTAATTATATATTATATTAAATTCACATGCATAGTTGACTTGTAATTTTTGTTCCGATAAGTCGTACGTCATCACTCGACTTATGTCCCGGTTCCGGTTTTTCGAGTGTCCCTTCGTACGTTGAGAAAACTTGTACATTACGTTTCGCGACTCGTACCTTTGTCAAAATATAGTCTTAAACTATTCCTAAACTATACCACTCAAAGTATATCTTAAACTTTCGAGTATTTTGGTCATTTACTTCTATAAATCATCGTCTCGTTATTTGTTATTATATATATAATAACAGATTGTTTTATGACCAAGTTAATATTATATTTAAATATATATATTCAATATTTAATAAACACGTTTTTAAAATACATAACACAGGTTATTCATATATCTAATTCCAACAGTTAATTTTCCTTATTATTGTATGTGTCAAAGTTACATTATTTAAACAAACACTTTATCATTTGTTCCGAATACCGTTAAAAATGAATGATTTCTCAAATCAACGTGGACCTCTCAACAGAGACCCGTAATGATATCTTAATCCTTAAGAGACTCAGTAAATGTCTTTTACTTGAATCGTTTGGCATAATCTTTTAACTCCGTAGTTAAATATATCAATCAGGTAATCAATCAAATAAGATTAATGCACAGTATCATATACCCAACACTTAGTTACGTTTTCAAGTTATAGTATATGTATCTATTTACATATAATTATTCGTGCATCATCGTGAATAAACGAAAGGTAATTGAATAGTTCAAGAATTTTGAGATTCAGTTTAACAGACTTTGTTTATCGTATCGAAATCATATAAGATTAAGTTTAAATTTGGTCGAAAATTTCCGGCTCATCACAGAATGTGATAACAAGTTCTAAGCCAGACATCTATCACATAACAACTAGCACATTAGTACCACATAATATTTACATATTAATTTTTAACCAACAAGGGTAAGCAATAGTTTTCTAAATCAAACACGGTCAAAGTCCAGACTCACTAATGCATCCTAACAAACTCGATAAGACACACTAATGCAAATTTTCTGGTTCTCTAAGACCAACGCTCTGATACCACATGTCATAACCCGTCCTAAACCATAAGGACAAATATAATAACATATGATTTCATCGCGAGGTATTGACCTCTATATGCGACATTTTTCAAAGAAAACTGCATTCGTTTTTACAATACAAACCATAACTTTTATTAAAAATACAAAGTTTAAACAACATAATAATGATTATCGTTTAGCGATAATCTTAGCCTTACAAACTTTACATGTGATGATAACAACACGATTTCCAACGTATTTTACATTACAACTTCTCCGATATGCAGTTTATTTTTGACACAAATATGCATACTCAAGATCTTGCTTAAATTCAACATGTTGCAGCGGAAGCTTTTAGTTATCACCTGAGAATAAACATGCTTAAAACGTCAACATAAAGTTGGTGAGATATAGGTTTAATGCCGGCAGCATTATAAATATAGACCACAAGATTTCATATATAAACGTTTTAATAAAAATATTCTAAGTTGTTGAGCACTTGATAACCATACTTAACATTTAATCAACGTCGCATATTCCCTTTATTATGAAATCTTACTACACCGTACCAAGTGTAATCACCGAAACGAAGTACTGTGCAACCGTTGAATACTGGTCGTCCAGTCCGGTTGGGGTTGTCAGGCCCGATAGATCTATCAACAGGATTCGCGTTTACAATACCGCATGTAAATAGTAGTTACCAAGTTACAGGGAGGTATGCCAGTGGTACAACTCAACGTAGAATATATATTTTTAATCACTTGTGTCCATAGCGTAAATCATAAAATGCATGTATTCTCATCCCGAAATATTTAGAGTTTAAAAGTGGGACTATATACTCACTTTTGCCTTGAAGGTATTTAACTCAACTTGGTCTCCGATAGATATCACGAACCTAACCATATATATAATATATCAACATATTTTCTTTTCAAGTAATCGTTATATATATATATATATATATATATATATATATATATATATATACTTATAATACTTTTAATATTTTCTTAGTCCGTATTTAGCAGTCCGATGTTAGTGGTCCACAATTAGTTGCTCAATAAAATAAATAAAGACCCCATCGTATTTGTATTGATCAGAATTAATCTCGACCCATGGTACCATGTTGTCAAATGACGTGTTGCGTACATAAAGTACCGTGTTGTCAAATGACGTGTTGCGTACAATCATGAGGTCTTATGATTAATCTTCTCGTGTTGTTTACGGGTGGTCCTGAAATATATAAAATCAAATCATAAGTAATTATATATAAAATATCATATTAATTACAAAAGATATGATTAATTTACTTTTTCTCCAAATATTTTCGTAGCTAAACTAGCTTCGGATACCCAATCTTGTTTTAGTCGTAGTTTCTTCATTACAACTCCGTTTTTGTTGGTTCAACTTGCCACTTCCTTGGATCGAGTCAAATTTTAAGAATATGAACTGTAAATACCTTGGTTTACATTCAGAATCACAGTTTATAGTTCAAACTTTGGTGAAACTTATGAAAGTGATCATTTTCCATCATAAAAACAACATTTAATGATCATTTTTCTAAAAATACTTACACTTTGAGTTAAACCATGAAATTTTTATGTGTTAACATATTCATAAGAAATATCATTTTTCCAGAACATAAACTTCCAATTCAAAGTTCAAGATGGTTTTTAATTATCCAACCCAAAACAGCCCCCGGTTGCACTCCGACGACGTAGATTCAGTTTTAAGGTGTTCTTTGTAAAAACAAGTTGTATCTTGTTAAGTTAGCATATCATTATGATATATTACAGGTCTTGAAGTGTTTTAAAAGTCAAGTTAGAAGGATCTATTTAGTTTGCGAACAAGTTTGAAATCATTCAAACTATGTTCTTGTTGTTAAAATTTTGCAACACAAAATAAGATAGCTATATAAATATGAATCGAATAAGATTATGAACAAGGTTACTACCTCAAGTTACTTGGACAAAGTTACTGAAAAGATAGGAAATAATCTTGGAATCAAAAGAGTGGTGAAGTGGGATTGAAGATTGGAAGCAACTTAGGACATAAACTTGAAATGAAAGTAATATCTTGTAGTGTTCTTGTTTGATCTTGATATGGTGGTTATTAAGGTGATTCTTGAGAGGATTTTTACTGGATTTCTTAGGGATGCATGAGGCTTACAAGTGTGTGTTCCTAGCTAGAGAAATTATGTAGTAAAAATTGAAAATGGAAGGGGGTATAAATGGTGAAGGTGGCGTGATCATGGGGGAGACAAGAACAAAAATGTAGTTTGTTATTTTGTATATTTAGTCAAGCTAACTTCCAATTCTAATTACCTCTCCTTGAGGGCAGCAATAAGGTCTAATTAGGTGTTGATTAGGATGTTGATGTGATGTGTATATACTAATAGTAAATACGTATAGAAGCTGGGTATGATACGGGTACATATACCCTAGATGTACGTGTAGAAATCTTGAGGAAATGGAACGAGGATTCAAATATAACTATCTTTTGTAAATATACTTATATTGTTTTATGTATAAAAGCCCTTTAAAAGTGATTAAATACATATCTATATGATACTTGTATAAACATTATAAGTTATAAGTATTTATGTCAAAGAACGTTACGTATAGTTATCGTTTTGAAAACTTAAGTTAATAGTTTCAAAGTATACTTTTATCTTATTGTTATTAGTACACAATGAGATGTTAAACCATCCTTAGATCATGTTAAATATATATAAAAACATATATATACACAAACGTATAATTATCTTATGTTATATAGTTCGTGATATCATCGGTCAAATTGGACTGTCAAACGTTGTGTAAAACTCTTTTCAAAAACATAAGTCTCAACAATTTAGATTGCTTATCATGTTGGTAAGGTTTAATTTATGTAAATATTAATCTCATAAGTATAAAATGATCGGAAAAATCTGGGTCGTTACAGCACCATATTTTCCAAAGTCACTACCCGAGCGCGAAGCTCGTTGACTTCTCCTATTATACCAGGGTGATTGTCGGTTCAGACGAGCGGATAAATAAGATCTAGAATATGGTATAGTATATAATCGTGATGAGATACTCTGGAAATGAGAGAGAAAATGGTGTTTCGGACAAGTTCGCTGGTAAGTGCTTCAGGTTTTTCGCCAAGAGGGCAATGTGGTGGATGGAAAGGATCACCTTCTTCTTGTCTCCAATGATTAAAGAGGCTACGAACCCATCCCCAATTCATCCAGAATAGATGATGGCTGATTGGTTGATCCATTCCGGTCACACTGCTTTCGAAGCTTGAGCGGGATTCCATTTCAGAATTCGAGGGACTTGAACTAGTGGAGAGTTCCATTTCGTACCACTGAATAAAGGATTTTTCGATATGAAATGATTTCTGTCTATCGGATGGTATTCTAATTATATATATATATATATATATATATATATATATATATATATATATATATATATATATATATATATATATATATATATATATATATATATATATATATATATATATATATATATATATAGAACAAAATATTTCGTAGATTACTGAGGGATTTACGGGATATGTCAGGCAAAGTTTACAGTAACAGATACGCTAAGATATGAGTTAGCAGATACGCTAAGATATGAATTTTGTCTATACACTATCTATGCAATGAATGCAGTAAGACGCGTTTAGACTTAAGATGATAAGCAAATAATTTCCGACAAAAATGATAAGCAAAACTTTTGACATGCAGACACGGTCGAAGTCCAGACTCATTAATGCATCTTAATATCTATCAGTTAGACACACTAATGCAAGACCTGGTTCGCTAAGACCACCACTCTGATACCACATGAAGCGGCCCGTCCTAATCCATAAGGACAAATACAATAACATATGGATACATTGCGAGGTATTTGACCTCTATATGATACATTTTACAAACATTACATTCGTTTTTAAAAGACAACTTTTATTACATTGAAAGATGACAGGCATGCATACCATTTCATAATATCCAATCTATAAATGACCTAATCTGTCATTTACTTAACAATAGTCTTTATCGACCTCAACAACTTGAATGCAACGTCTTTTGAAATATGCCATGAAAGACACCAAGTAATATCTTTAAAATGAGCAAATGCACAGCGGAAGATTTCTTTCAAACCTGAGAATAAACATGCTTTCAAGTGTCAACCAAAAGGTTGGTGAGTTCATTAGTTTATCATAATCAATCATTTCCATAATTTTAATAGACCACAAGATTTCATTTATTCAATAATCATACACTCGCAAGCGTTTAAAATTCATTCATATGGATTGAACACCTGGTAACCGACATTAACAAAATGCATCTAGAATATCCCCAAACATATAAACATCGAAGTACTAAAGCAGTTCAAATTCTCTGACTGGGGCGTGTCAAAGCCCATAGATCTATCTTTAGGATTCGCGTCAATTGGTGGCAATTATAATAAACACCAATTCTTAGGCTACCAAGTTCAACAAGGGCGATATCCGGTATAACAATTCAACCATAGAATGTAGTTTTGATTACTTGTGTCTATTTCGTCAAACATTTATAAAAGTGCATGTATTCTCAGTCCCAAAAATATATATTGCAAAAGCATTTAAAAAGGGAGCAAATGAAACTCACAATACTGTATTTCGTAGTAAAAATACATATGACGTCATTGAACAAGTGCAAGGTTGGCCTCGGATTCACGAACCTATATTAATTATATATATTCATATGTTGGTCAATATTTGTCTAACAATTTAGGTCAAGTCATAGTGTACCACAATCCTAATGCTCGAGACTAATATGCAAAAGTCAACAAAAGTCAACTTGACCAAAATGACTTCTAAAATCTATACATGTTTATAATATAATTTAAATATAGTCGTTATATGTATTTACATATATTTATCAGATTTTATTAGAGTAATTAATACATGTCATTTATTAATAAAATTTATATTAAAATTTATATATGATAAAAATATATTTTTATATATCTCAAGTAATAAAATTTATGAAGTTCACTTAATATCACAAAAATATAGTGGTATGTATTATTAATGTAATTATATAACGTGTGGTAAAAATGTCTTTGTATCACTTATTTATTCGATAAAATAATATTGATAATAATAATAATAATGAGTAAAAGTTGTATTATTTTGTAATAATAATAATAATTATTATTATTCTACTAATAATAACAATAACAATATTTATATTTACTAATGATGATATTAATTATAATAAAATGATTATTCTAATCATGATAATTTTAATAATAATGATACTTTTTATTATTAACTGTAATAATAATAATATTTTATAAAAAAAATAATTCTATTCAAAATGATAATTTTTAATAATGATAATAATAATGATATTTAATAATAACAATGATATTTCTATTAAAATCATAAAAAAATGATAGTTTTACTATTAATGATTCTTTTAATAATAATAATAACGATAAAAATAATAAAATGATAGTTTTGATAAAAATATTGATTATTTTAATAATAATAATAATAATAATAATAATAATAATAATAATAATAATAATAATAATAATAATAATAATATTGATTATTAGATTATAATAATAATGACGATAATAACGATGATAACGATTACGATAACGATAACGATAACGGCGATAGTAATAATAATAATCATTTTAACAATAATACATAAAATTATAGATAATTCAATTGACTATATCTTTTAATCCGTTCATCGAAACCATCCGAGTTCTAAATGAAAAGTTCTTAATTTTTCGCTAGCTTTCCAATGACATGCATATCGTATACCTTATCTGAGTAGCATATTTATCTAATTCAGGATTCAACATAACCTATCTAACGACAATATCAAGCGTACAAGTCATGCATAATCCTATATACTCGAACACTAGTCAGGGATACACTATTTATATATAAAAGTTAAGTTATGAGTGCTCACGTATCAATATTGAGATTCAATATTGCAGGAAAGTACGTAGACGCAACGAAAATGATAAATGTTAGTTTGACCTCACGTGCAATACCCTCGAACAATACCCATAACCTCAATAGCTATAACCCATAATTTCCTTAGCTCTATCCCGTTTGAAAACTTATTTTGAAATCGCCTGAACATAACTCTGTCGTAGTATTTTATGTATACTAATAATATCTTGAAATAATACTGAGTAAATATATATATGTAAATCGATTGAGAGAGTTTAGAGAAATATATTTTCAAGTTTCTATGAAATAATGAAACCTATTGAATTCTATTTATAATAGATTTTTGAATTATTAAAGTGAATTATTAAAGTATGAATTATTAAAGTGAATTATTAAAATATGAATTATTAAAGTGAATTATTAAAGTATGAATTATTAAAGTGAATTATTAAAGTATGAATTATTAAAGTTAAAGTAAAGTAAAAGTAAAGTAAAAGGTAAAGTTAAAGTATAGTAAAAGTATAAAACTATGTACGTATAATACGCGTATAAATATATATAATATTAATTTATATATATTTAATAAAATAATATATAAATATCGTTATCTTTATCATACTGGTTAAAAAATAAGTTATCAAAAGTGGTTCTAGATATTTATAAAAGTTATATACGTTTTAATAATAAAGTTCTTTTTAAACTGAAAACGTTTTTGTATGTTTGGAACTAAATCAAATAAATATGATAATTTTATTTTCCAAAACTAAATATATTTAAGAATCATTTTGTTAAAAGGTTAAAATAATGGAAATCGTTATATCATAAAACGTTTTAGAAAAATAGAATTATATATATTCATAATAGGTTTCAAGTTTTTAAATTACAGCCTGTTGGTGAAGCATGGGATACAGTCCAAAGGTTAAATAAACATATGAAATCATCTTAATGAAAAATGTCGAGTTACTTAACTTGTCGATATCCAACCTCTAAGTTATTTACACTCCACGTTCTTACTTTCACATTAAATAAAATGAAAGTTAACATAGTTATCTTATCAAGGTCACGAGAAAAATATTATAAAACATGAATTGCAAATTAATCAGGAATTTCCACTAACCCTTGTCTAGTTCCCGTTAATTGACACATTTGTTCTTACTTATAAATCACTTTACCATTTTCCGAATATTGTCAAAAAGAATAGATTTTTTAAATCACAGTGGACCTCATAACATAGACTCGTAATCATATCACAATGTATCTGATAATTCAATCATTTAATATTATTTTTTAATTCCGTCGATAAATATATTAAACATATATTGAAACAAATACGTTTATGTAAAGTATTATACATCTAATACTTTGTTAACGTTTTCAATTAATATAACTATAATATATATATCTATATACACATAAATGTTCGTGAATCATCGAGCACTGTCAAAGGGTAATTAATTACATGAACACAGTTCAAAGTTTTTGAGATTTCAACATTACGGACCTTGCTTATCTTGTCGGAAACATTACATTATTTAAAGATAAAGTTTAAATTTGATCGGAAATTTTCGGGTTGTCACATTGATGCAGGGCTTGACAGCTATTTACGAATCTGGGATATAAAATCAAGGCAGCTACTCTCTGCGGTATGTTGAGATACTAACACATGACATTTAAGTCAACAGATGTTATGTCTATACGAAAACGAAAGAGTATAAATTGATATTTGAGTCAAGACCAAATTTTGTCATGGGAGGCTCGGAAGGGGAGCAACCTGATCGACCGTTCGGGGAACATCAGATGCCAAATTTTTATATATATATATATACAGACACAATCGAAGATTTGAGAAGGGGGATGATTCTCACACACACTTTTTTGATCCTCACACACCAATTGATTATTATTAGAAGAGTAAAAGGTTAAAATAGGTGTGTGAGGATCAAAAAAGTGTGTGTGAGAATCATCCCCCATTTGAGAAACATGAGAACTAGGGAAACACAATTGAAGCATCAAAGATAAAGCACAATAGGTCCAAAAAACAACAATCAAAGGTCCCAGAAAAAAAAAAGAAATTGGGGTCTTTTATCATTCTAGCAAGGCCCAAAGAGCCTTATTTTAAAAAGCTTATATTATTCGTTAGGAGGGGTTTTTTAATAGTTTATATTATTCGTTAGGACCTAAGGGCATTTTTTTCACCTCGTTTTAGGTTCTTAAATTCTTGGAACCGACCCTGATTTTAGCCATATAGATTTTTTCAGGCTGCACTAAACCGTATTTTCATTCCGAGAGTTTGGAGGGGCAACATACATTTTAGCTACTAACCTACATCTTTCAAAGAGAGAGAAATGGGAACACAAAATGAGAAATAAAAGGGGGGAAATATGTGGTTTTGAATGATGCAGAGAGACTTTCAAGGGGGAATGGTTCAGAGTTTATTCTTTTCTCGTTGAGCAGTAACCTTCATTCAGAGGTGCAGATCAAAGACACTGAATGCTGACCGATTCATCATTCAGTTCTGAATGGTTCCATTCAGCACCAAACAAACACACCCTTATTCCCTTTCGGAAAAGTGGGCTTTTTAATTTTATTCGTGATATGTTTTTATTAGTATTGTAATAGAGGTCGTAAAAATAATAGTTGGAACATTTAGCTTCAAAGCCTTTGTATTTTTTTCATAGCGCCTTGTTAGGGGTTTAATCTAAAAATAGAACCTAGTTATTCAAGTAAACATAACCATGATATATTATTTATCCCATGGAAAACCTAGTAAAAAATTTAGCTAAAAGAAATGTGTCAAATGACTTAAGTTGGTCAAACAGTTATGAAACTAGGCCAAAAGTGGATAAAACTGCAGTTGGATGATTATTATTATATTAATCAATATACGACTATTTAGATATGAATGAGATATTTATTAGGATGTAGATGAAATAAATATATGTATATTGCCGTTCAAATAAATAAATGTATAACTCTTGCAAAATTTTAATTCAAAACTAGTTTTAATATACTAATTTATTTATTGGTTGTAAGTTTAAAAAACTCGTATTAAATTTAGCTTTAATAGTTATGTACGTTAATGATTTAATTGGCATTAGAGTTACGAATCAAACCTCCATGCATATATTATTATATTAGAGCTTTGCAAGAGTTTGAGTCTTTGAGATATGCATGAATTTACTCCCACAACTTAATCTTTAATAGTTTACACACAACATGTATCCGATTTACTGCAATCGAAGGCAAGAGTTTTCCCGGAAGTACCGCTATTTCGACAGTTGTACTTTGGAAAACAGACGAAGTGTGGACAACAAATGTGTTTTAAGAGAATCGTATCAAGTACGGGTCTCGACACATCATTAGTGACTGTTGAAATTGTACACACATTTAGGTATGCGTATTTTTGTTATTGTTGTGAATTCATTTTAATTGAGGGATTGTTTCGGATACATAAAATTATATTTCTACGATTTTAAAACAGATTTATTAATAGTTAGCCAGATACATTTTACAGAAACCCTATAGAGCTTCTTGTTACGAAACAATTTATATAAATTGTAAGAAAGTATTTACATGTTTGAAAGAGCACAAAATTATATAAAATGCATTTCTACATGTATGTTATGAGGGAGACTTGTGTATACTTTATGTGGGTATATTTAATGCTTTTGACTTTATTTTTTGTGTATTAGTGTCCTAACTTAAAGTGACTTCAAAACTTAAAGTGACTTCAAAATCTTTACATAACCATTTTGCATTGGAGATGAAAACCAAGGGAAATATGTTTTTCCATTTCGTCTTGATATGTCAAATTCGAAGTCACCCGGCAGAATCAAACATTCTAAGCAAGTCAAAAACTATTAGGTAAACGGTGGCGGAACTTGAACATTTATATTAGGAGTTGAAATTGTATGATCTTTAGGTAGTCATTTAAAACGTTGTGAAAATCACTAACCAAATTTTGACCGACTAAATTCTAACTAACTAAATTCAGTTTTGACCATTTGATTGGGATCGGCAGATTCTTTACACAAATTTTAAGTAATTCAATCGTTCTGGTTCGAAAAAATCTTAACTGAATATTTAAAACAATGGTTATATATGTATATTAGTATATATTCACATAGTATATAAATAACTATATAGTAAGATTAAATTCAGTTAAAATACATCTAACTTAAATTAGCATTTAAAAGACTTGAAATAGTTAAAATGAAAAATGATACTCCTTCCTTCAGATATTGATAGTCTAGCATTTTTTTTCGGGTTGTCTGAAATTAATAGTCCACTGCCTTAAATAGATAAGAATAATAAGGTAAAGTTCATTTACGTCCTTAATTTTTGCATATAAGACAAAATTAGGTAAAAAGTATGAGTTAAAACTGTAAAAAAAAAAGAGAAAGTATAATATAATATGAGATTTTCTAGAGTTTTATCTAGGGACTATCAATATGAGACTCAGGAATAATATTTTTCAATAAGAATATTGTAATTCCAAGTGCATTGAAAGGAGAAAAGAAACCAAGGAAATAAGAGAAAATATATTTCAATTTGCAATCAAACTATAAGAAAAAGAAGATAAGCTAAAAAAAAAAAGTAGAAGTCTGTGAGTAACTAAACAATTGGAATCTTATAATTTCGCTCTTAACGTAGAAATGAGAATTTACCAAGTACATGCCTCGTATGAAATACAGTATATCCCAAACTAATCTATACTTTTTCTAGTAAAAATAAGAAAGTACGTTACATAATACTCCATAGCGATTATTGTGAAACCCTTTTAATTATTCCGTTCCCATTTTCATCTTCCTCTAGTTCTGTTGTTGTATATCGTTAGTCCCATCGAGATATAAAATCGAGCTTTTTGTTTGACTCTTACATACATATATGTATGTTCTTGAATTGAAACTATATATGTAACTAATATATCCCGACACACGAAGCACATACATCTACCTTTACCCACCATTTATAAAAATAGCAATTAACTATTGGAAGTTTTAAATTTTTTTGTGTAAAGTAAATTAATCGATTATCTGATAATTAATGAATCGTGGTATCAATTTCTGAAAGTAATTGTTCGACCTTTATTGACTGGATTACACGAATATCATTGTGATATTAAGACAGAAATTATGTTTTTGTTTTTGACAAAACACAAGAACTCTTTCGCAGTTGAGTATTTAGGTTTCGTATTGTATCTCTCTCTCATGAATAATCATCTTATTATATATAGGCAACCGTAATTATAGAAGAAAATGTATTTGAATCAATTGGCTGTTTGAATCTCCATAAATATCGCTCATAATATCCAAAGTGGTCAAGATAATAATCTTTTCCTTAAACACGAATTATTTTTTCTATAAATATAGCATAAGTGGTTACATGAATAATCATTCTGTATTTTAATAAAACTTAGATTGCACGCTAAATCTCAAAATTCGTGCTAAGTTGTGATGATCCGGAAATTTCTGACCAAATTTAAACTTTATCTTTAAATGATTTAATGTTTTCGACACGATAAGCAAAGTCTGTAATGTTGAGTCTCAAAGTTTTGGAACTATATTCATGTAATCAATTATTCTTTGACTGTTCTCGAAGATTCACGAATAATATATATATAACTTAATGTGCATATATATATATATATATATATATATATATATATATATATATATATATATATATATATATATATATATATATATATATATATATATATATATATATGATTTCAAGTTATTTAGTAAACGATATTAACATTCGATTATTGATTCGATTAATATTTAGATAAGTTAACTAAAACGTTGAAGATGAACCAGTAAAACACTAATTTGCTACAGTATTTTCGAATTGCTACAGTACCCGAAAAGCTACAGTGTTTTCGAAAATCACTATTTGCTACAGTAAAAAAACTTTGCTACAGTAAAACACTATTTCAAAATAAAAATGTATATATTATATATATATATATTAACAAATAGCGAGACGATGATTTATTGAAGTAAATGATCAAAACACTCGAAAGTTTAAGATATACTTTGAGTGGTATAGTTTATGAATAATTTAAGGCTATATTTTGACAAAGGTACGTGACACGAAACGTAAAATGCAAGTTTTCTAAATGTACAAAAGGACATTCGAAAAACCGGAACCGGGACATAAGTCGAGTGACGACGTACGACATATCGGAACAAAAATTACAAGTTAACTATGCACGTGAATTTAATATAATATATAATTAATTATATATATTATATATATATATATTATATATATATTATATATTAATATTTAAATTATGTCGACAAACAAGAAAACAAAAATATGTGAGCTGGAAGCTCAGGCCATGCGATCGCATGGCCAATGCTCCTCAGACCCATGCGATCGCATGGGGACGATTTTCAGGCGACATCTATAAAAGCTCGAACATTCTGCTTCTGATTTCATTTCATTATTACTCCGTAAGTATTTATTATTTACTGTTATTATTATTATTATTATTATTATTATTATTATTATTATTATTATTATTATTATTATTATTATTATTATTATTATTATTATTATTATTATTAAGATTAATATTATTATTATTAATCTTATTATTATTATTAGTATTATACATAAAATACTACGACGAGGTCATGAGCGTGTCACTTTCAAAATGGGTTTTCGAGCGGGAAAGAGTTAAGGAAACTATGGGTTATAGCTATGGAGGTTATGGGTAATGTACGTGGGTATCATTGGCAAATCAAACCTAGTGTTTATCATCTCCGTTACGTCTACGTACTTTCCCACAATATTGAATCTCAATATTGATACGTGAGTATTCATATCTTATCTTTTATATGTTAATTATGTATCCATGTCTAGTGCTCGAGTATATATAATTATGCATGATTGTACGCTAAATTTCATCGTTAAACAGTTTATAATGAACGGATTAAAAGATATGGTCAACTGAATTATGATTGACGTTAATTGGAATTGATTTTGAATCTGCAATTAATATCTAAACAACTTGTTTGTAAGATTGATAAATTGAATTTTTGAATATTACCAACCGAGTAAATGAATTCTTATATAAGGCACGTCTCGTTTTGTTGAACTATTGTCAAAATTGACTTTTTTAAACGACTTTGGATAACTTTTGTATGTCGATCTCGAGCATTAGGATTGTGATACACTATGACCTGACCTAGCTTAATAGACATTTATTGACCAACATATGTTCTCTAGGTTGAGATCTACGGTTATTTGGTAATCCGAGTTTCAGTCACATTTTGGTGAACGACTTTATATGCTGCTAAGGTGAGTTTCATTTGCTCCCTTTTTAATTGCTTTTGCAATCTATATTTTTGGGCTGAGAATACATGCACTTTATTTTAAACGCAATGGATACAAGTACATACTAAATTCTACACCGAGTTTGAACCGAAAATCCCTTAGCTTTGGTAACTAGTAACTGTCGGTTATAAGAACTGGTGGGCGCGAGTAGTTATATATGGATCCATAGGGCTTGACATCCTCGTCTGTTCCAGGTATAGAAACCCTAGCCTGAACTATAAAACAGACGTATGCTATTTGAGTTTAGTACACGTTGGATTGCGTGTATTGTACATGTTGGTTGCATGTATGTTAAAACAGGGGTACTTATTATAAAGTTAAAGCTTAGTTACCAGGGTGCTCAATTTTGTAGAATATTTTGATAAACATTTCTGGATGAAACAACTGAAATCTTGTGATCCACCTTTATATACAGATTATGCGATACACTAAAACTATGAACTCACTAACCTTTGTGTTGACACTTGTTAGCATGTTTATTCTCAGGTTCCCTAGAAGTCTTCCGCTGTTTGCTTATATGCTAGACAAGCTATGTGCATGGAGTCTTACATGGCATATTTATCAAGGAAACGTTGCATTCACCAAATCATCACCATGTATCTTATTTTGACTGCATTATCAAGGGAATTACTATTTTAAACTATTATTTACGGTGATTGTCTATATGTAAAAATCATCAGATGTCCAAAACCTTTGATTTAAACATTCATTTATGGTGTGCCTTTTCAAAAGAATGCAATGTTTACAAAACGTATCATATAGAGGTCAAATACCTCGCAATGAAATCGATGAATGACGTATTCGTCCATATGGATTTGGAGCGATCGTCACAGTTGGTATCAGAGCGTTGGTCCTAGTGAGCCAGGTCTTGCATGAGTGTGTCTAACTGATAGTTGTTAGGATGCATTAGTAAGTCTGGACTTCGACCGTGTCTGCATGTTAAAAGTTTTGCTTATCATTTCTTGTCGGAAATTACATGCTTATCATTCTTAAGTCTAGACACATTTTCCTACATTTATTGCATAAATAGTGTATAGACAAAAATTTATATCTTAGCGTATCTGTTACTGTAAACTTTTCCTGACATCTTCCGAAAATTTCTCCGTGATTTATAGAATTTGGTATTATATATACATATGTAAATTATGTATTGAAGAATACCAAACTAAATTCTATAATCTAATTCATATCAAAAATCATCTCCCTAATTATACAAGATGGATCCCGTATCTAGTTCAAATTTCTTAAACTCCGATAGCTATTCCGATATGGATATTCACCTGAATTCCGAAGACAGTGTAACTGGAATGGATCAACCAATTAGCCATCATCTATTCTGGATGAATTGGGGATGGGTTCGTAGTCTACTTAATCATTGGAGACAAGAAGAAGGTGATCCCTTCCATCCACCACATTGCCCTCTTGGCGAAGAACCTGAAGCAATTACCGGCGAACCTGTTCGAGACACCATTTTCTCTCTCATTTCCAGAGTATCTCATCACAATAATATACTATCTCAAATTCTGGATCTTATTCATCCGCTCGTCCGAACTGCCAATCATCCCGGTGTAGTAGAAGAAGTCAACGAGCTTCGCGCTCGGGTAGTGGCTTTGGAGAGTACGGTGCAAAGGTTACAAGCACCAGCAGCATCACCGGCATCAACAGTACCACCGACAACAACACCAACAGTACCATTACCACCACCAACAACATCCGCATCGCAAACCTCAACTTCACAATCTGTTCCACGAGCATCAACGTCATACGCACCGTAGTTACCAAGAAATACCAGCAACAATAACCGATGAAGTATTAACTCATTTCCCCTGAAGAAATTTTATGTATATTTAATATATATGAATTTTGAAATCAAAATAAATCTTTTCGTACTAAGCTATTACGTGTGAATCTTAACTGGTAGGTACTACTCGGTTAGTTCATATTACTAATATGCAATGATGTACATCCTTCCTTAACAACTTAACCATTGTTAACTACAATCTCTGTTTCAACCCAATGAATTGCATTACTCATAATAAACCAAGTGTATTAATCAATTACATAATTGATTTTACATTTTCAATTTCGATATACTCGAAACTTTCCAGAAAACATCATCTATGTCTTGTAAGGTTCAAAAAAATTCCACGAGCACCAACATCCTTCACCGAGGAATATCAATAAGAATAAATAATTAAGTATCGGTTACATTAGCGAAATACTCCACACAGATTATGTAATCTTTAATGTTTTAGAGATTAATCATTTCTAAGTCAAGCCGAAAATTAAATGAGCTTAATACGATATTAACTCATTAAATATGTGTTACATCTGAAGAAAATATACATACATATATTTTCATAAAGACGATAATAAAAATTCTTTTGTACAAAGTATTAATTGTGAAATCTTTAACGGGTAGGTAATACCCGGAAAATATATAAGTTCGCAATTAATATGTTACACTGTACATTCTTCAACTTTGATTCAAAAATTATTAACAATGCTCACAACTATATACAATCGTTTTCATACAAATTCAATTACATATTCTGATATTGACGGATCAGAATCCAAGTCATAACTCTGAACCAGTGACATCATTCTTAGATCTCTACATCTTTCAAAGCTATACTTTGACTTTAAATCTGTGCAAGATCCATTAGCATTGTTTTTACCGAAAATAACCTTGCAATTCCTTTTCAAAAGTATCGAGTATTATCAACCGTTCAACCAGTCAACGACGACCTTTCAGACTTGTAACCCTGGCATATACATTTTTGTTACTGGGGAACCTTTCATGTTCCACCACATTAACAGTAAATGTACCAGTAAATTCATTAATCTGTGACTTAAGGTCTCTCCGAAAAACCATTATAATTGTTCATTGAAACCCTATCATGTACTCATCCACATCTTGTAACGGTAATTGCCATACCAACTACCGGGAATTAGCAATCACTATTTCAAATTTCGCAGCAATTCTACGCCAACAGTTATATATATACATATAATGTCTATCTCCTAGACTTATTTACTTCAAAGGTGAAGTTTCTGAAAAACATCCCAAACTATGAACTAGTTCTCTGAAATTGGAACAATGCTGATGAAGCAGCAAAAACTGTAAACAACCTTAACAGTCAAAAGTTTGATGATAAAGAATAGTATGGTGGTAAAGCTGAGAAAAAGAGAATGTTTGGAACTGAAAAACGGATTGAGCAGACCATGAAGGAGGCTGTGGACAAATCACAAAGACTAAACATGCCTTCAAAGAATCCAAATGATTCAGTATCTGCTGAAGATATTAACGAATACCTTGCTCCTGACTCTAAACTTTTATGGACAAATCTTCTTCATCATCCTTCGATATTAGAAATTCTAAGATATCATCGTATATTTCATTATAAATATTCTCGATATTTCTGAAGATATCTTCATAACTATCATTGTCCGAGATTATTTATCTCTTCACGCTATCTGTGTTATATCATAAAAGAAACTATTTTAGTTTCTAAATTCTGAAAATCTTGAAAATGGATGTTTTTGAAGTAGTGTTGGGAACTGAAGCATGAGTTAATATAATATAATGACACTTGATCAACATGATTATATTACAGTAAGTCATGCTGAGTTTCTAATGGAACGTGATAAAGATTCACAGATCATACCCTCATCATGAACCATGTTACATAACTCTTTCATTCTATATAATCTCTAAAAATATCAAGAAAATATTTTCTTAATGATTCGGTCTTTTTCGAGGTATTCTGGTAATTTTACAAGTCAGATTGTGCTATTACCATTTCTTTCTTAGAACATTAGTTATGTTCATCTGAAACTTCATACCTACGAATTCTGGACCATTATCCGCTTGACTTAAGGTAGGGAAGAGAAAACGAAAGCATGAAGCTCCAAAATATAATGGAGAATATAAAGCCCGATAACAACCCCGAAATTACAAACCGTGTATATCAATGCGTATAGCAATATAAAGACACGGGAGAATGAAAAACACTATAACCCCAAGGTAATAGTAGAAGAAAATAACTTCCTCTGATGGCAGATGAAAAAGAAGAATGAATGATACGATAGCCAGGAAAATATCAAGAATCAGAACTGGATTAAGCATTTTCACAATCTATTGGGATGTATGAAATAAGAAAGAAGATTATAGGAGTGGTGAAAATAAATGAAACGGAAGAGGTCAATTTATAGCGAAATATCAGACATAGCAATCGAGGCAGATTACGCATTTAATCAAAGAAAATCCTAATTTCCGCAAATTCCGAAGAATCAAATCTTATTTAGATTATGAAGATTTTCTATTCCTTAAATTCCGGAAATCAATCGTAACTACGTCAAAAATTAAGACGAATCTCTATTTCTTCATTTCACTCTCTTACGATAATTTCTCTCATACGCTTTGAGAAATCGGATTGTTTTATCCATATTATTCAACGGTGATAAAATTCTATTTATCAACTCATATTCGTCATGAAAACATTTTTATTGTTAGCCATGACGACCTCACTTAAATTTCGGGACGAAATTTCTTTAACGGGTAGGTACTGTGATGACCCGGAAATTTCTGACCAAATTTAAACTTTATCTTTAAATGATTTAATGTTTTCGACACGATAAGCAAAGTCTGTAATGTTGAGTCTCAAAGTTTTGGAACTATATTCATGTAATCAATTATTCTTTGACTGTTCTCGAAGATTCACGAACAATATATATATAACTTAATGTGCATATATATATATATATATATATATATATATATATATATGATTTCAAGTTATTTAGTAAACGATATTAACATTCGATTATTGATTCGATTAATATTTAGATAAGTTAACTAAAACGTTTAAGATGAACCAGTAAAACACTAATTTGCTACAGTATTTTCGAATTGCTTCAGTACCCGAAAAGCTACAGTATTTTCGAAAATCACTATTTGCTACAGTAAAAAAAACTTTGCTACAGTAAAACACTATTTCAAAATGAAAATTTATATTATATATATATATATATATATATATATATATATATATATATATATATATATATATATATTAACAAATAGCGAGACGATGATTTATAGAAGTAAATGACCAAAATGTAACATCCCGCCTTTTTCCGTTTACTTTTCCGTTATACTATTTTAAACTCCGTTATATGTTTATAACATCTCCCGTTAATACGCATTTTAAATTATCTCGTTTAGGTAATTCACGCACCCGTTTCCAAAGTTGAGGGACTAAGTTTGACAAAGGAGCAAAGAGGTGACTAGGTCAAAGAGTCAACACTCTTCCTCCTCCATTCATTAAATCTTTTTCTTTTTCCTTTTTCTCTAACACTTTCACCAAATCTCTCAAACACCACTTCAAGGATTCATCATCCAAATCAAATCGAGCAAGCATCCATCTAAACAAATTGCATATTCGGAATCCTCTCATCTTCCTCTTCGATTCCATACCGATTTCATCAAGTTTGGGTAACTTTCTAAAATCACTAGATTTTGTGTTCTTGATGTTTTTAACTTATAAAGTTGTTAATTAGTGTCTATGGCTCAAGTCTAACATGAATATATGATTTATATGTTCGATTTCGTTATTTGAAGTAACTAGTTTGAATGTGAACTTTGGTGTGTTTGATTTGGTGATTTGGTTGTTTGAATGTTGTTAAAAGTGATAAATGCATGTATTAAATGTGTTCCTAGTATCACTAGCTTCAATTTGATGTGTAGGTTGTCTTAGAAAACTTTATAAACATGATTAGTGATTTTGATGTTGTTGGTTAGGGTTTGATAGAATTTAATGTGAACATTTAATGCTTTGAATGACATGAAATGTTATTTGTAAGTGTTAGGTTGTATTGTATGCTTGATCACCTTCGAAACGGCATATCATTCATGTAAATTAGTTGCCGAATCATCAAATTTCATTTATGAACTTGAATGCATTTAATGAGGAGCCTTGAATGTGATTTTGGTTGTTGTAAAAGTAAATGTGATTGTTGAAATGTGTTTAGTTGTTTTCCTTGTCAAAATACCTTTCCGATGATATAAGATACATGTTTTGGTTGTTTGCGGGTCATAAATGGTGATTGTTTGAAGTTAGGTTCGTGCATAAAACTTAAAAACTGCCAGATTTCTCTGTACAGGTAATGGCGCGGCGCGCCACATACCCGCGCGGCGCGCCAAAGTGGTCTGTCCAACTTTGTCAATTTTCGAATAATGTTTGCTATGCTACGCACCTCCGATTCACACGTAACTTGTTCTAACATGCTCATACATGATTAAAAACCTCAGAAAAATAGTTCGGGACCCGACCCGAACGTGTTGACTTTTTCGTTGACTTTGACCGACCAAAGTTTGACTTTTTGTCAAACTTAACCAAATGATTATGCAACCTTCCTAACTTGTTTATATACTTGTATCTTGCATGAAACTTGACAATTTGATTTCACATGCTACATAATCGAGTCGTAACGAGCCGTAGGACTAATTGAACATCTTTGACCTATCGTGTTTACCGTTATTGATACGACCTATTTGTTTAGGTCAAGACTAGCACTATCCTTCGCACACTTTACTTTGTGAAGTACTTTTCATACGTGCACTCAAGGTGAGATCATAGTCCCACTTTTACTCTTTTTGAACTTACAATTGGGATGAGAAAACATAAACATTTCTTTTACTAAGTGAACACAAGTACAGGAAAACAAACATTCTACATACGAGTTTAGAACAAAAATCCTCAATTCGATTATCATTAGTTACACTTGCCGGGTATAAGAGAGAACTTATGTTGTATGGATCCATATGGGTTTGACAAACCCTCATTCAAACGGTTCGCTACCGTTTACGAATGAAATATATTTTCGTGAAACAGTGTATGTTCTAACACTATTGTGATGGGGTTCTATGGAAGGAAAGTTAAGCATTGATAATTGGGTGCTCGTGAAACAAAATTTTGGAATGTATTACTATTATATCAATGTTACAAATCTTGTGGTTCATTTGTACTTACTTACTTAAACCTATGATTTCACCAACGTCTTCGTTGACAGATTCTATGTTTTTCTCAGGTCCTTGAACGTTTTGTGATACATGCTTCCGCTCATTACTTTTGATGCTTTGCTTGGATATCGAGTATACATGCATACGTGGAGCGTCTTTTGGCTACTTTTAAATTGTGTCGCATATGTTTCAATTGTACTTTAAACTTTGTTATGTATCTAGTTGTCGAACTACTTTGTAAACCTTGAAACATCTTTACTTTTGAAATAAATGCGACATACTTTTGGTCAAACATTGTTTTAAAGACTTATGACCACGTAACGGGACCTAAGTAGACGGCGCCGTCAAACATGATTTGGTCGGGTCGCTACAGATGGTATCAGAGCGTTGGTTGTAGGGATTTAGAGTTCATTGGTGTCGACCCCTAGTCATAGGGTACATTAGTGAATCTAGACTACAACCGGCATATAGACTGAAGTAGGAACTACTTGATTATTTGTGCATTATACTCGAACTCTCCTATCATATCTAACTCTTATTCGATCTTGATATCACGTTGTTAAATTTGATTGACACGCCACCTTGACTTTATGAAGTAGTGTTAAATGCACATGTGAATCAGGGTAATATAATTTCCGGGATTATATTACGGTGGTTCACATGGACGTTCCGACATTATGACATAAAGAATTTAAGGCGGGTTAAGGAAATTTTATCTTTATCCTTATTCCATATCACGGTTGGTATTATTGATAATACTAACCAACGATATTCTTGTGTCTTGAAGGAACAATGGCTCGTCGACGCGCTCCTCCCGAAACTCCCGAACAAGCTCTACAACGAATGATAGCCACCACCGTGGATGCGGCCATGGCCGATCACTCTTCCAACAACAATAACAATAACAACAATCACAAAAACAACAACAATGGAGCCGGTAACTCAAACGAAGGGTGCTCCTACAAATCCTTCATGGGGTGCAAACCTCACACTTTTGAGGGAACCGGGGGACCGGTCGTGCTCACCCGATGGTTTGAGCAAACGGAAGCCGTCTTTAGCATAAGCGGTTGTCGGGACCAAGACAAGGTCAAATACTCCACTCACACCTTCGCCGGTGTCGCTCTTACATGGTGAAATACTTATGTACAATCGGTGGGTACCGATGAAGCTCACGCCCTCTCTTGGGCCGACTTGAGGGAAAAGATGATTGTCGAATATTTCCCTCGTGAAGAAACCCGAAGGCTCGAACAAGAGCTAAGAACTTTAAAGGCGGTCGAAAACGATCTCAAGGCTTATAATCAACGATTTTCCGAACTAGCCTTGATGTACCCAAATCTTGTGAACCCCGAAGCTTTAAGGGTTGAACTTTACATGGATGGCCTTCCAAAGAGTATCAAACACGGAGTAATGTCATCCAAACCCACTAATCATCAAGAAGCTTTGAACATGGCCCGCAAATTGATAGAAACGGTTGACGAAATCGTAGTTCCGGCACTTAAGGCCGAGGATAAATCGGGCGGCAACAAAAGAAAGTGGGAACCCTCCCAATCAAGCAACAACAACTTTGCCAAGAAGCCTTACACCTCCGACGGCAAAAAGGGTTATGCCGGGAACCTACCTCTTTGCAACAAATGCAATAAACATCACTTTGGTGAATGTGGCAACTTAATTTGCCACCGGTGCCAAGGAGTTGGTCATAAGGCCAGTGAGTGTAAAAGTGTTGCCCCCATCGCTCGAAAGGGGCCCAATGCACCAAAAACGGGCACTTGTTATGAATGTGTCCAAACGGGCCATTATAGAAATGCATGCCCGAAAAGGAAAGATAACACCAATAAGCGTGGCCGAGCTTTCAACATCAACACCGAGGAAGCCCGAGATGATAATGAATTAGTCACGGGTACGTTTCTTCTCAACAACACTTATGTTGCTTGTTTATTCGATTCGGGTGCCGATAAGAGTTTTGTATCCAAGACTTTGACTCATTCTTTTAATACTCCACCACGTCCACTAGATACCACTTATACCATTGAAGTGGCCAACGGAAAACTATTGAGTGCCGACACATATTACCGGGGGTGTACGTTAAACATTTTGGGTAATGAGTTTGAAATTGACTTGATACCCATGGAACTAGGGAGCTTCGATGTAATAATCGGTATGAATTGGCTAGCCAAAACGAAATCTCACATCCTTTGTGATCTTAACGCTATCCGAATCCCTATCGAGAATGGTGAACCTTTGATCGTCTATGGCGATAAGAGTTGCACCGGACTCAACCTCGTTTCGTGTATTAAAGTTAGAAAACTACTCCGTAAGGGTTGTTTTGCGATCCTTGCTCACATTAAGAAAGTCGAGTCCGATGAGAAGCACATCGATGATGTGCCAATTGTTAGTGACTATTCCGATGTATTTCCCGATGAATTGCCGGGTCTTCCACCTCATCGACCGGTTGAATTCCAAATCGATCTTATTCCGGGAGCCGCACCCGTAGCACGTGCACCATATAGACTCGCTCCATCTGAAATGCAAGAATTGCAAAGTCAAATTCAAGAACTACTTGATCGTGGTTTTATCCAACCTAGCCATTCACCTTGGGGCACTCCGATTTTGTTTGTTAAAAAGAAAGACGGATCCCTACGAATGTGCATTGACTATCGTGAACTAAACAAATTGACGGTTAAGAATCGATATCCTCTCCCTCGCATCGATGACCTCTTTGATCAATTACAAGGGTCTTGTGTATATTAAAAAATCGATCTCCGCTCGGGTTATCATCAATTGAGGGTTAAGGGGGAAGATGTCTCCAAAACCGCTTTCCGGACTCGTTATGGTAGTTATGAATTCCTTGTCATGCCATTTGGTCTCACTAACGCACCGGCGGTGTTCATGGACCTTATGAACCGCGTGTGCAAACCGTATCTCGATAAATTCGTTATTGTGTTCATCGATGACATATTGATCTATTCTAAAAATGAAGAAGAGCACGAACAACATCTCCGACTTGTGCTTGAACTCTTGAGACAAGAACGACTTTATGCCAAATTCTCCAAGTGTGAATTTTGGTTGAAGGAAGTTCAATTTCTTGGTCATGTTGTAAGTGATCAAGGTATTAAAGTCGATCCCACGAAAATCGAAGCCATTAGTAAATGGGAGACTCCTACTACTCCTACTCACATTCGTCAATTCTTGGGTCTCGCCGGGTACTATCGTAGATTCATCGAAAACTTCTCTTTGGTTGCACGTCCTCTAACCGCATTAACTCACAAGGGAAAGAAATTCATTTGGGCGACCGAGCAAGAATCCGCGTTTCAAATCTTGAAGACAAAGCTAACCACCGCTCCTATCTTGTCACTTCCCGAAGGCAATGATGATTTTGTTGTATATTGCGATGCCTCGAAACATGGTTTTGGGTGTGTATTGATGCAACGGAAGAAAGTCATTGCTTATGCCTCTCGACAACTAAAAATTCATGAACGGAATTACACGACTCATGATCTCGAACTCGGAGCCGTTGTCTTTGCACTTAAAATGTGGAGACACTATCTTTATGGAACCAAGAGTACTATCTTCACCGATCACAAAAGCCTTCAACACATCTTCGATCAAAAGCAACTAAACATGAGACAACGATGGTGGATTGAAACTTTGAACGATTACGATTGCGAGCTTCGTTACCATCCCGGGAAGGCAAACGTAGTAGCCGATGCCTTAAGTCGAAAAGAAAGAGCGGTGTCTCTTCGTGTCCGAGCCTTAAACATCACCATCCACACAAACCTTAATAGCCAAATTCGGGTAGCCCAAGATGAGGCTCTCAAGGATGAAAACCTTTCACACGAGCTCTTGAACATTCTCGTCTCTCGATTCGAAATTAGGGAGACCGGACTCCGATATTACGCCGGAAGGATTTGGGTGCCTAGTTATGGGGACCTACGAAGCCTTATTTTAGATGAAGCCCATAAGTCACGATACTCGATTCACCCCGGTGCCAATAAGATGTACCACGACCTTAAACAACTATATTGGTGGCCGAACATCAAAAGGGACGTAGCTACTTATGTTTCCAAGTGTTTGACATGTTCCAAAGTCAAAGCCGAACACCAAAGACCGTCCGGACTACTTCAACAACCCGAGATCCCGCAATGGAAGTGGGAAAGGATAACGATGGATTTTATCACCAAGCTACCAAAAACGACGGGCGGTTATGATACCATTTGGGTTATTGTTGACCGTCTCACCAAATCTGCACACTTCCTTGCCATGAAAGAAACGGACAAAATGGAGAAACTTGCACAACTTTACATTAAGGAGATCGTAGCCCGACACGGTGTACCTTTATCGATTATCTCCGACCGAGATGGCCGTTTTGTTTCTAGATTTTGGCGTACATTGCAAGAAGCGTTGGGAACGCGTTTAGAGATGAGCACCGCATATCATCCTCAAACCGATGGACAAAGCGAACGTACAATTCAAACCTTAGAGGACATGTTACGAGCTTGCGTGGTTGATTTTGGAAAAGCTTGGGACAAGCACTTACCTCTCGCCGAGTTCTCTTACAACAATAGTTATCACGCGAGTATTAAAGCCGCACCTTTTGAAGCGCTATATGGCCGAAAATATCGTTCACCTCTTTGTTGGGCCGAGGTAGGCGACGTACAAATCACCGGACCCGAACTCATTCACGAAACCACCGAGAAGATCGTACAAATCCGAGATAGGCTTCGGACGGCCCGGAGTCGTCAAAAGAGTTATACCGACAAACGACGCAACGACCCCGAATTTCAAGTCGGTGACCGAGTAATGTTAAAAGTCGCACCTTGGAAAGGTGTAATCCGTTTTGGGAAATGCGGGAAGCTAAATCCGCGGTATATTGGTCCTTTCGAAATCTTGGAGCGTATTGGAACCGTTGCTTATCGTTTAGATCTTCCGCCTCAATTGAACTCCGTTCATCCTACCTTCCATGTATCTAACTTGAAAAAGTGTCTTGCCGAACCCGATATCGTCATCCCTCTCGAGGAACTTACTATTGATGACAAACTTCATTTTGTGGAGGAACCGGTTGAAATTGTGGACACCTCCGTCAAGACATTGAAACAAAGCCGAATCCCGATTGTTAAAGTCCGTTGGAATGCCAAAAGGGGACCCGAGTTTACTTGGAAAAGGCAAGATCAAATGCAAAATAAATACCCTCATTTGTTCCCGGCTCCGGAAACGCAAGATCCCGAGGAAGAAACAACGACTACTACGCCTACTTAAATTTCGGGACGAAATTTCTTTTAAGGAGTAGGTAATGTAACATCCCGCCTTTTTCCGTTTACTTTTCCGTTATACTATTTTAAACTCCGTTATATGTTTATAACATCTCCCGTTAATACGCATTTTAAATTATCTTGTTTAGGTAATTCACGCACCCGTTTCCAAAGTTGAGGGACTAAGTTTGACAAATGAGCAAAGAGGTGACTAGGTCAAAGAGTCAACACTCTTCCTCCTCCATTCATTAAATCTTTTTCTTTTTCCTTTTTCTCTAACACTTTCACCAAATCTCTCAAACACCACTTCAAGGATTCATCATCCAAATCAAATCGAGCAAGCATCCATCTAAACAAATTGCATATTCGGAATCCTCTCATCTTCCTCTTCGATTCCATACCGATTTCATCAAGTTTAGGTAACTTTCTAAAATCACTAGATTTTGTGTTCTTGATGTTTTTAACTTATAAAGTTGTTAATTAGTGTCTATGGCTCAAGTCTAACATGAATATATGATTTATATGTTCGATTTCATTATTTGAAGTAACTAGTTTGAATATGAACTTTGGTGTGTTTGATTTGGTGATTTGGTTGTTTGAATGTTGTTAAAAGTGATAAATGCATGTATTAAATGTGTTCCTAGTATCACTAGCTTCAATTTGATGTGTAGGTTGTCTTAGAAAACTTCATAAACATGATTAGTGATTATGATGTTGTTGGTTAGGGTTTGATAGAATTTAATGTGAACATTTAATGCTTTGAATGACATGAAATGTTATTTGTAAGTGTTAGGTTGTATTGTATGCTTGATCACCTTCGAAACGGCATATCATTCATGTAAATTGGTTGTCGAATCATCAAATTTCATTTATGAACTTGAATGCATTTAATGAGGAGCCTTGAATGTGATTTTGGTTGTTGTAAAAGTAAATGTGATTGTTGAAATATGTTTAGTTGTTTTCCTTGTCAAAATACCTTTCCGATGATATAAGATACATGTTTTGGTTGTTTGCGGGTCATAAATGGTGATTGTTTGAAGTTAGGTTCGTGCATAAAACTTAAAAACTGCCAGATTTCTCTGTACAGGTAATGGCGCGGCGCGCCATATACCCGCGCGGCGCGCCAAAGTGGTCTGTCCAACTTTGTCAATTTTCGAATAATGTTTGCTATGCTACGCACCTCCGATTCACACGTAACTTGTTCTAACATGCTCATACATGATTAAAAACCTCAGAAAGATAGTTCGGGACCCGACCCGAACGTGTTGACTTTTTCGTTGACTTTGACCGACCAAAGTTTGACTTTTTGTCAAACTTAACCAAATGATTATGCAACCTTCCTAACTTGTTTATATACTTGTATCTTGCATGAAACTTGACAATTTGATTTCACATACTACATAATCGAGTCGTAACGAGCCGTAGGACTAATTGAACATCTTTGACCTATCGTGTTTACCGTTATTGATACGACCTATTTGTTTAGGTCAAGACTAGCACTATCCTTCGCACACGTTACTTTGTGAAGTACTTTTCATACGTGCACTCAAGGTGAGATCATAGTCCCACTTTTACTCTTTTTGAACTTACAATTGGGATGAGAAAACATAAACATTTCTTTTACTAAGTGAACACAAGTACAGGAAAACAAACATTCTACATACGAGTTTAGAACAAAAATCCTCAATTCGATTATCATTAGTTACACTTGCCGGGTGTAAGCGAGAACTTATGTTGTATGGATCCATATGGGTTTGACAAACCCTCATTCAAACGGTTCGCTACCGTTTACGAATGAAATATATTTTCGTGAAACAGTGTATGTTCTAACACTATTGTGATGGGGTTCTATGGAAGGAAAGTTAAGCATTGATAATTGGGTGCTCGTGAAACAAACTTTTGGAATGTATTACTATTATATCAATGTTACAAATCTTGTGGTTCATTTGTACTTACTTACTTAAACCTATGATTTCACCAACGTCTTCGTTGACAGATTCTATGTTTTTCTCAGGTCCTTGAACGTTTTGTGATACATGCTTCCGCTCATTACTTTTGATGCTTTGCTTGGATATCGAGTATACATGCATACGTGGAGCGTCTTTTGGCTACTTTTAAATTGTGTCGCATATGTTTCAATTGTACTTTAAACTTTGTTATGTATCTAGTTGTCGAACTACTTTGTAAACCTTGAAACATCATTACTTTTGAAATAAATGCGACATACTTTTGGTCAAACATTGTTTTAAAGACTTATGACCACGTAACGGGACCTAAGTAGACGGCGCCGTCAAACATGATTTGGTCGGGTCGCTACAGATGGTATCAGAGCGTTGGTTGTAGGGATTTAGAGTTCATTGGTGTCGACCCCTAGTCATAGGGTACATTAGTGAATCTAGACTACAACCGGCATATAGACTGAAGTAGGAACTACTTGACTATTTGTGCATTATACTCGAACTCTCCTATCATATCTAACTCTTATTCGATCTTGATATCACGTTGTTAAATTTGATTGACACGCCACCTTGACTTTATGAAGTAGTGTTAAATGCACATGTGAATCAGGGTAATATAATTTCCGGGATTATATTACGGTGGTTCACATGGACGTTCCGACATTATGACATAAAGAATTTAAGGCGGGTTAAGGAAATTTTATCTTTATCCTTATTCCATATCACGGTTGGTATTATTGATAATACTAACCAACGATATTCTTGTGTCTTGAAGGAACAATGGCTCGTCGACGCGCTCCTCCCGAAACTCCCGAACAAGCTCTACAACGAATGATAGCCACCACCGTGGATGCGGCCATGGCCGATCACTCTTCCAACAACAATAACAATAACAACAATCACAAAAACAACAACAATGGAGCCGGTAACTCAAACGAAGGGTGCTCCTACAAATCCTTCATGGGGTGCAAACCTCACACTTTTGAGGGAACCGGGGGACCGGTCGTGCTCACCCGATGGTTTGAGCAAACGGAAGCCGTCTTTAGCATAAGCGGTTGTCGGGACATTCGAAAAACCGGAACTGGGACATAAGTCGAGTGACGACGTACGACATATCGGAACAAAAATTACAAGTCAACTATGCACGTGAATTTAATATAATATATAATTAATTATATAAATTATATATATTATATATTAATATTTAAATTATGTCGACAAACAAGAAAACAAAAATATGTGAGCTGGAACCTCAGGCCATGCGATCGCATGGCCAATGCTCCTCAGACCCATGAGATCGCATGGGGACGATTTTTAGGCCACATCTATAAAAGCTCGAACATTATGCTTCTGATTTCATTTCATTATTACTCCGTAAGTATTTATTATTATTATTATTATTATTATTATTATTATTATTATTATTATTATTATTATTATTATTATTATTATTATTATTATTATTATTATTATTATTATTATTATTATTATTATTATTATTATTATTATTATTAAGATTAATATTATTATTATTATTAATCTTATTATTATTATTAGTATTATACATAAAATACTACGACGAGGTCATGAGCGTGTCACTTTCAAAATGGGTTTTCGAGCGGGAAAGAGTTAAGGAAACTCTGGGTTATAGCTATGGAGGTTATGGGTAATGTACGTGGGTATTATTGGCAAATCAAACCTAGTGTTTATCATCTCCGTTACGTCTACGTACTTTCCCACAATATTGAATCTCAATATTGATACGTGAGTATTCATATCTCATCTTTTATATGTTAATTGTGTATCCATGTCTAGTGCTCGAGTATATATAATTATGCATGCTTGTACTCTAAATTTCGTCGTTAAACAGTTTATAATGAACGGATTAAAAGATATGGTCAACTGAATTATGATTGACGTTAATTGGAATTGCTTTTGAATCTGCAATTAATATTTAAACAACTTGTTTGTAAGATTGATAAATTGAATTTTTGAATATTACCAACCGAGTAAATGAATTCTTATATAAGGCACGTCTCGTTTTGTTGAACTATTGTCAAAATTGACTTTTTGAAACGACTTTGGATAACTTTTGTATGTCGATCTCGAGCATTAGGATTGTGATACACTATGACCGGACCTAGCTTAATAGACATTTATTGACCAACATATGTTCTCTAGGTTGAGATCTACGGTTATTTGGTAATCCGAGTTTCAGTCACATTTTGGTGAACGACTTTATATGCTGCTAAGGTGAGTTTCATTTGCTCCCTTTTTAACTGCTTTTGCAATATATATTTTTGGGCTGAGAATACATGCACTTTATTTTAAACGCAATGGATACAAGTACATACTAAATTCTACACCGAGTTTGAACCGAAAATTCCTTAGCTTTGGTAACTAGTAACTGTCGGTTATAAGAACTGGTGGGCGCGAGTAGTTATATATGGATCCATAGGTCTTGATATCCCCGTCTGTTTCAGGTATAGAAACCCTAACCTGAACTATAAAACAGACGTATGCTATTTGAGTTTAGTACACGTTGGATTGCGTGTATTGTACATGTTGGTTGCATGTATGTTAAAACAGGGGTACTTATTATAACGTTAAAGCTTATTTACCAGGGTGCTCAATTTTGTAGAATATTTTGATAAATGTTTCTAGATGAAACAACTGAAATCTTGTGATCCACCTTTATATACAAATTATGCGAAACACTAAAACTATGAACTCACCAACCTTTGTGTTGACACTTGTTAGCATGTTTATTCTCAGGTTCCCTAGAAGTCTTCCGCTGTTTGCTTATATGTTAGACAAGCTATGTGCATGGAGTCTTACATGGCATATTTATCAAGGAAACATTGCATTCACCAAATCATCACCATGTATCTTATTTTGACTGCATTGTCAACGGA
Source organism: Rutidosis leptorrhynchoides (assembly GCF_046630445.1). Taxonomy (NCBI): domain Eukaryota; kingdom Viridiplantae; phylum Streptophyta; class Magnoliopsida; order Asterales; family Asteraceae; genus Rutidosis; species Rutidosis leptorrhynchoides. The sequence continues at coordinate 42,379,986 of NC_092337.1, read as the reverse complement.
ATTACTATTGTAAACTATTATTTACGGTGATTGTCTATATGTAGAAATCATCAGATGTCGAAAACCTTTGATTTAAACATTCATTTATGGTGTGCAATTTCAAAAGAATGCAATGTTTACAAAACGTATCATATAGAGGTCAAATACCTCACAATGAAATCGATGAATGACGTGTTCGTCCATATGGATTTGGAGCGATCGTCACATAAGTGTTTTTCTTGTTGATTCTAAGATGGAGTAGCAAATCTTTGCTGACTAAGGAGTAGCAAATCCTTGATGTCCAGAGAGTATGTAGTAACAAAACACAATGAATTTTAACAAGTCTTTTTGCTGTCGCCTCTAAAGGATTTTTCGTACTGCCTCTTTAGAGGGAGCACCAAAACTTGTGCTGCCTCCTAAGAGGGATCACCAAACTTGTGCTGCCTCTTTAGAACTTTCTTGTGCTGCCTCTAAAGGCTTTTCTTGTGCTGCCTCTTAAGAGGTAGCACCAAACAGTCAGTTAAATTTCAGCTGACTAAGAAGACATATCACAGAAAACACTTAGTCAATTTTAGTTAACAAAGAATACATTGCACGAAAATACTTAGTCAAATTTCGAGTAGACCAAGTCATGATAGTAAATAATGGAAAACCTCTTTTGAGACCCGGTAGTGTATCACTTAATCGGTGTACACTTCGTACCTCCTATCCCATTTACAATGTAGACTATATTCCTCAATTACACTAAATTCCCAACAATTCTCCCCAATTTAGTGCAAATCGTTTCATGAGAATTATATAATTTAAAAACAAAGCTCATGTATAAATGATAATATCTTAAAGATTGAATTTCCACCTTATAATATTGCACATTCCAAATATTCAAGAATCAGGGTCTTCTAAGAATTGAACCCTTCAACCCATTAGAATAAATGAAAATAATATACACATAAGTTTTCAAATACTCTTAAGCTATCTTGACACTTTAAAGTCATGTGTCCATATCCATTCATGAATGTGTCCAAAAGAAAAGGACAAGCTTTGTTAAAGCGAAAAAACTTCACATTCACTTAGGTAGTTCACTTCAGTCATGTACATGTTGTTGCACTTTTTCAAATGAACTATTAAGAAGTTAAACTTCATTCACACCTTCAGCGGGTCCGAATACATACCTTTCCTTGAGATGATACATAATTTATGTACTCCAATTTCTAAGTATAGCCTTACAGGGCTTTTCAGTATGCTGCCTCTTCAGCACTTTCTTGTGCCGCATGTAAAGGTTTTTTTGTGCTACCTTTTAAGAGTTAGCACCAAACACTTAGCCAAATTTCAACAAAATAAGAAGACATAGCATAGAAAACACTTTCTTATACTCAAATTTCTATGTATGTTGCCTCTTTGGCACTTCCTTGTGCGGCCTCTAAAGGCTTTTCTTGGACTGCCTCTTAAGAGGTAGCATCAAACACTTAGTCGAATTTCGACTAAGAAGACATGGCATAGAAAACACCCGGTCAAAATTTAGTTAACTTAGAAGACATAGCACGAAAACACTTGGTCAAATTTCGAGTAGACGAAGTCATGATAGTAAATAATAAAAAACCACTTTAAAGTCTGGGTACTCTATCACTTAATGAGTATACATTCCGTACCTCCTAACTCATTTACATATGTAAACTATATCCTTCAATTACACTAAATATCCAACATTAACAAATAAACTTTTTTTCTTTTTCTTTTACGATTCTAAAATTCAGTTAATGAACCGAGTCTCAATTGGCAACCGTTTTATATTTGTTCTTGCGATGTATACTTAGATTCATGAAAACCTACCAGGCTACCAATGGAGGTTCGTTGATGTTCCAAAAGACTCGTACGTTTAATGTTCAATAAAATATTACATTTTTTAATTCATAATTAGTTAAGTAGGCGATCATGAATTGTTGAGTTAAATCAAAAGAAAGAACTAAAAAAATACTCCGTGTAAAAAAGATAGGTGTTAAGGGTTTGATGCGTTAATTCAAAAAAAATAATAATAAAAAAAAAATAGGCCGTTAGTATCTTCGGTTTGTATACATTTTCATGACAACACTTAAACTTTATGTATCACATAGTTGATACCTAAGTTTTGCTTGAGTTACGTGGTTGGAACCCCAACCCAACCCAACGTCCGTTAAAAGTTGATGGTTAATCCCTCACATGTGTCATGCATGAGAGAACAATTTCGTCTCTTTAATTATTTTAGACCATATATTTGTTTAACTGTTTCGTCATCTTCATCAAACTTTGCACAAAAATACGAACATGAATTTCATAAAAAAAAAAATTTGATCAACTTGAACCTCAAAATTGATTGAAACTGATTCTTGAACGCTCGATTAACATCTTTCGTGAATAATAAGAAGTAAAAAGCACTGTAAAAGCTATTGAACGATTATATTTTCACGAAGAACAGAAGCGTAATTCTTCAACCTGGATCTATTCTTTAATCGAATCTCAAATTTGAATTGATAGCAATTTGTTGGTTAGTGATTTAATGATAATACTCAAATGTTAATCACTTTGTTTTGATGATAACACCAAGTCTTAAGTGCTTAAAAGCGTATAGAACAACACAAGTTCACAAGCCTACATGATCTCTAGCAAACGACTGATACACATAATAAACAAGTCAAAAGAGTCCTTTGAAAAACTCAGGAAGAACACGGCTAGGTCCACGGTCGACCGCAGGTCAGACCTTGGGGTCCTGTACCTTGGTTTCTGAGAAACTAGGAACGCGGTTGACTCCACGGCCGACCGTGGATCGACCGCAGTTCATTCTGTCCAAATTTCTTGACCAAATAAAGTTTAACCACTTCGAGACATCTATAATTCATAAAACCTTTTTCAACATACTTAGAATAGTTGCCCCCTTCATATTAAAAAGACTTTTGGTCTCTAGGATAGGATGTTAATCTCTCTTAATGACGCCTTAATGACACTTTAGCTTGTAATAAAGGTTAAACACATAAGTGTTGCAAAATATCCTTTTGTACCCAATTACAAGTCAGCCTTTTAAATCTAAAATATATGTAGACATGATTAGGATGGTCATTAAGTCTCAACTAAAGAGATGCTCTTCAATTGATTAATCATTAAGCATTACTTACATGCTTAAGTATGCTTATCTATTTATTATTAGTGTAATTTCCTAAAAGTCTTCATGTAAAACAAATGAGTCTTATTTGGAGTGTTGAAAATAACCAATGAATGCATATACTTGCAAGCAAATGTTGACAAAAGCTTTGAAGACTTGTGATATGAACTTTAGAAGCTTGTGGTTTGTCAAGAGATAAAATTCTGCATTTGCCATTATGAGAAATTAATGACACAATGCAAGGACGATGTGACTTTCCTATTTTACAAGCTCATGTCCACTTCAATGAATGCATCCAAAGTATAAAATGAAGGTTAAGGACTTCAAGGTATATTAAGCATTTTTGAAGGCTCTATATTGGGTAAAGAAATAAAAAATTCAAAGAAAAAGGAGCTCCAATAGATATGTTGAAAAGCTGACAGAGGCTCCGCGGTCGACTGCAAGGTCGACCGTGCATTGACCGCAGTTTTGTCTGTCAAGTTTTTCTTGGAGTATAAATACATCACTTTGCCAAACTAGAAGATTACCTCTTTCCAACATACTTTCAAAGTCATATCAACTAATCTCCCAAGCCTCAAACACATATCTATGGAGAGATTATAATAGAGAAAGAGAAAGAGAGATTCTACATTCACTAAGTAGAATTACATTGTAAACTTTATGCTTATCATTTGTATCTTTAAGTTTACTTTGTGAGATACTTTCTTAGGGGGTCAAGGAAGTTGAATGGTTCTTGTGATAGAAAACATCATCTTACTTAGTGATTCAACTTCCTTAAAGGGATCTAGGAAGTTGATTAATTCTATTGGGAACTAATACTTGTTCAAGATGATGACAAGTTTGATCTAAGTAAGCTTGGTGTGACCTATTGAAGAACTATAAGATATTGAGTTAGTATAATTGATCTTGTGATAAGAACATCATCTTATCTAGCGATCCTTCTTCCTTAAAGGTGTGTTAGGAAGTTGTTCATATTTCCATTGAGAAATTGATACTTGTCCAAGGTGAAGACAAGTGTGGTCTAGGGATGATGTTGGTGTGGATTATTAAAGATCATTTGGTGTAAACGGATCTTCACCGGGATTGGAGAAATGCTTAGTGAAGCCAACTCCCGATTAGTGAATCGGGGAGCGGATTAAGGAGGATTAGTTAACATCATCCCGATCCACTATAAATCCTTGTGTTTGTGCACTTATATTCTTTACATACTTGCATTAACCTTGATCTATTCTGTAATCGAATCTCAATTTTGAATTGATAACAATTGATCGTCAATATAGTTTCCAACTTAGAAACCTCAACTTCGACAATAAACATCATGAACATTTAGCAACTAGAAATTCGAAATCCACAGATCTTTAACTTTTTGTATGAACTTTGACCACGAAATTCGATCTAAAATATTCGAGTTTGAATATGAAAATTTGCAGAAAGATTCACGAGAGGAATCTAAACACTTCTACATTTTTACTTTTCTTCAAATCGTTGCCGATAACTCTGAAGCCTAAAACAAGAACGTTTTCGCATAATGATGAACTCGGTTTTAATTTCCATGAATTAGTTGTTGTAAATGGACTCTGATGTATCACAAACGTTCAATTTTGATTGTAGATCTCTAATATAAGTTCGGTTTGATGTTTAATAATAGTATTATTTATAAAAATGAATATAATAACAAAATTTAATAATAAAAAATAATAATAAATTTTGAGGAAGTATGTCATGGCTGGCAATGGTGTGTTATTGGAGTGTTATGGGAGGAAGTGGTGAGGAATGAGGAGAGAGAAAACTGATGTGGTACTGAAAAAACTGATGATAGAGAATATGTGATTGTTATACATTTAAGTTGGGTGTACAAATCTGTTCTGTATACAAGCCTATGAGTTACACATTACTCTAAAATCAATTGATGATAGAGTGAAGTTCCTCTAAACTTATAAACATACATTTATTTCTTTTTATTTTTCAATGTGAGATACAAGTAACCGATTAGCACCAACATATAGAACCAATACATTATTGGTTAAAACAATAAAAGCTCATTTTTTAATTTTTCAAACTTTTATAATCATTGTAACATAATGATGTATAGTTCCATACTCAACCAGGTATAAAACAACCATATATATATATATATATATATATATATATATATATATCTGTGTGTGTGTGTACCATGTAATCCAAAAGCAAAAGCAAGACGTGACAACATTCCGAAGTCATCTTTTATGTGAAATATATTTCGCACACGTGAAATTCTTTTTTTAAGTCTCGTTATCTAGTTGGTTTTATAAGTGAGTAAATGCAGGGCCGGCTAAGGCTATGGGCGAAGCGGGCAACGACCCGGGGCATCACGCGGTTAGGGGCATCATTTCGAAAAAATTATTAATACTCATAGTTTAAACTTTACAAAGATATATGTTTGCGTAACTGCTGGGGACATTTTATAATCATTTCATCCGGGGCATGCAAAAACTTTGACAAAAGTTTGACCGGCCCTGAGTAAATGTGATGCGTGGGGAATTATATAGGGATATGCAACATGGTGTAAGTGTGTAATTATTCATTACAAACTTATTCTTGGATTTGGTAAGTCTTAAGCTAGAAAAAATTCAAAACTCGATATTTCACGTACATTTTATTGACAACGTCTTGATGATGGTTCATGTTGGTCGGAATATATTATATGAATACACACTGGTTTATATTTTCCTTATGTGTTATATACAACTCGGTCTTATTTGATTCAAGTTAGTTATAAGTATATCTCTCTCTACTACTATAAGAGATTCTAGCCCATTAGATAAAAATATAAATTTAATTAATTCTTGATTATTTTGATTACCCATCAAAAGATGGAATAAAATTAGCAAATTTGAAAAATACTATTTTATCTAACCTTCACTTGCTATAATTCTAGGGGTCCTTATTTTCAAATGAATCCGATAATTGATCCATGAATAATTTCAAAAGAACATTTCGCCAGATTATATTGGCGATCTTCGATGTGTTTGTTTTATGAATAATCGAGTCAAATAATAAGTGATTCTACGTAAATTAATTTATTTGAAGTTTAACACAATATCAAAATTAGGGTTTTATAATTGTTTGCGATTTCCACGTCTACAATGTCGTAGTCTTCTCTGATGAATGTCAACTTAAAAACATTAATTTCATACCTTATTAACTAATCAGTTTATATTGATTGCTTGAGATCGCTTAATATATAGTGTGGGAGTACGCGTTTGTAGGTAACGTGTTTACTATTATGTATTTAACATGTGTTTACTATTTACTATTATCTTTTTATTGTAGTTACCTTTTGAACCTTGAAATATATGGGATCATTATGATGTAAAACTTATCTAAGTTTTTGTTTTTAGATATATGATACCATTAATTATGTTACCTAATTAACTTATAATGAAATTGATAGTTTGAGATTGCTAAATATATGTAGTGTTGAAGTATGTGTATGTTGTATGTATATGATATGTTTACTATTATGTATTTAACACGTGTTTATTGTTTACTCTTATTTTTTTTTGTTGTAGTAATCTTTTAAGGTTTGAAATATATGGGATGATCATAATGTTCAACTTATTTAACTATATGTTTTTAGATGTATGATATCATTAATTTGATACCTAATTATATTTTATCAATTGATATTAATTGCTTGAGATCGTTTAATATAAGTTATGTATGTGTATGTAGGTGAAGTATTTATTAGTATCTTTATTTACTACTGTATTATCCTTTTGTTGCAGTTACTTTTTGAGCATTCAGATATATCAGATTATCTTGATGTTAAACTTTTCTAAGTTTTCGCTTTTAGATATAAGTCAGTCCATTGTTAACATATATAGTTTTGAGTCTTTCCTTATATTTTTTCCATTATATTGTTTTGTCATGTATTGTTGAACCTAAGCGTAAAAAACTATAATGCAATATCTTTGCTATTTTAGGATCGAACAATGCATATACCTATAGTAATATACTTACGTATGAATGGTCTCTCTTTATAATTTATAATATATGTATATTATATCTCATTTATGATATGAAATGATTATAAATATAATAATGGCATCAGTGTTTTCTATCGTATACTACCTTCAAAATCGAAATAATTAGATATACTAGTAGAAGTTAGAATATTAAAACATTGACTAAGGATCCTAACTGATCATGACTATCTTTGTTTTGTACAAACTGTGTCCCCTTAAGTATACAAAAAAATGGCACATTCTCTAAAACAGAAAAGTGTAGCACATAACACATTCGTGCCCTCCATTGACTTATGGAGTAACGGAAATATGCATTCTTGCATGGTTTAAGCCTTAAGGTAACTATGAAGTCTATGAGAAATAGCTTTTGTTTACTCAAGGGGAAACATTTTGTACATATCAAATAAAATGAATATCAATTAGAATCCCTAGTCAATGTTTCTAAATCTAACTTGTATATCTTACTATTTCAGTTTTAAATGTAGTATTACAACACAAGATGATGACGCTATTATAATAATTTTAACCATTTCAAACCACAAAAGAGATACAATATACGTAATAAAGAGAGACCATTCATATGTAAAAATATAACTTTAGGTATATGCATTGTTCAATCCCATACTTAGCAAATATATTGCATTATAATTTTTTACGATAACGTTCCAATGTCAAATGAAAACACTATAATGGAAAATAGTGTCAATAGGAAAGTCTCAAAACTAATGTATGTTAACAATCATCTAACTTATATCAAAAAACGGAAACTTAGATAAGTTTAAAATCATGACGATCTAATATATCTCAAGTCTCGAAAGGTAACTACAACAAAAAAATAATAGTAAATAGTAAACATATGTTAAATGCGTAATAGTAAACATACCACTTACATACACATACTTTGACACTACATATATTAAGCGATCGCAAGCAATCAATATCAACTAATAAGTTAATTAGGTATAAAATAAATTATATCATATATCTAAACACATAAAGGTAGATAAGTTAACATCATGATGATATCATATATCTCAACGCTCGAAAGGTAACTACAATCAAAAGATAATAGTAATTAGTAAACAGATGTTAAATACATAATATTATACTCATCACTGACATGTGATACTTCAAAAAGCGATCTCTAACAATCAATATCAATTGATAAGTTATTTAGGTTTCAAATTACTCAAATCATATTTCTAGAAACATAACTTTGATCAGTTTAATATCATGATGATTAATGGTGTATCCTATCGTATACACGCATAAAGGCACAATATTCACATGAAATTAGCATCAGGAACACTGAGAATAACAGTTTTGTGAAACTATCTGGCCAGCGTTCTCCGCTGTGCAGGCTGCTTCCGTCATGCATAAGCCCTGAAGGCCACCTAGCGTTTAATCCCTAGCCGGAGAGCACCACATTCAGCATGAATTTCGGATAACGAATAACAGAACGTATCATTATCTGACACATGTCCCCGAACTATCCGGTGGATCTATCACTATAAATAGACCCCTTGGATCGTCATTTTACACATTCAGACATTCTGACAACTTGTGAGCAGAGATTTCACCTTTCTCTCTCACATACTACTTTCTCTCACTAGAAGTCATCCGGCTAAACAGCTTAACGCTGAACGGACAAAAGATTGATTAAGCCACCCCACAAGTTTCTTTACTTGTGAACCGGGTCTGCAGGGATTACTTCCCGAGGGTAAACATCAATCGGCAACACTCCCCTACTTTTAGCTAGATACTTCTAGTATTGTGCTAACATACTAAACCTTACCTCATAAGGAAATAGGTGTTAACGATGGCGCCATCCGTGGGACTCGAACCCACGACCACGTGGTTTTAGATGATTCATGAACAACATAGCAGATGCAGCAGTTGACTGCCTAAGTTGTTCAGAACGGAGAGCGGCAAAGTGGGGATTTAGCTTAGGGATAGCACAACCCTGTGAAAGAAGAATATTATGATCAAAATCAGCAATTCACATAAATAAATTGTTAGCACAAGTTGTTTTATCATTGTTACCTGAAGAAGAGTTAAAAGATCATTGCATTTAGTGGCAGGGTTATCAATAAAGGCCTGCAGCGCGCCCAAATGAGCAGGAATTGGTGGTACAGGAACATTTGATGATGTGACAGCAGGAGTAGTGGTACTGGGAGGTGGAGAATGATAAGAAGAGTCGCCTTCCGTCCTCAGCTCCTGAAAATCAGCCTCATTAAAAGGAGTAAAGTTTCGGTCAGGAGATTTCAAAATTTCATCCTCTTGACTTTTGAGGTTCTCCGTCGTCCTCTGCTCACCACCTTCAGCAGCCTTTCCTTGGCTATCATCAAAATCTGCTAAAACCACTAACATTAATAAATTAGCAAACATAACAGTTATGAGCAAAGATATATGCAATATCAAGAAAAAGGCAATGTTGGCATACTTCTTCTGCGTTTTAGCTTAGGGCTTCCCTCAGCACTTTTTGCTCTCTTAGAGCCTATACTCTTCTTGCGAGTCTTTTTAGTTGCAAGAGGGCTAGGAAGCGTTTCGCCAGTGATGTCAACCGAGCCTGTTGTTTCCTGCTCGGTAGTGGTGTCCTCCGCCGTCCGTTCAGTATCGGTCTGCTCAGACTCAGACTCACTATCTGAGCTACTACCGCTACTTTCCCCTTCCTTTTCAACATTAGCAGCAGCAGCAGCAGCCTTAGCTTCAGCAGCAACCCTTTCTGCCTCTAGCTCAGCAGGGGTTTTGTCACGAGCAGTGATCTCCACGTCATCCTCAAGGTCGAGGGATAAAATAGCAGAAAGAACAAGCATCTCAGTATTTTCTGCAAAAATTAAACAAGGGCAAAAACAACAATATAAGCAAAAATGGCATATAAAAAAAAGATAGAAATATATATATGTTAGGATGATCATATCACATCCTACCACGATTTTTCTGGCGAAGTACTGGCACAGAAGTACTTGGCCATTCTTGGCTCACTTTACACAGCACAAGAATCCCCTCATACTTTTCATATGATCTGGGCGGAAGGCGGAGAGCTTTAAGACGATTCACTATTTGCTTCTCCGCGACGGTTACCTTAACGGCCTTTCCCACACCAGCATCTATAGACTTCCATTTTCGGACAACGGAATACCTCTCCGAAATAACTCATTCGTCAACAAAGAAAAATGGACTCTTCCAGTCCTTCAAGTTTGAAACTTTATTTTTCCCAACAAAATATGTATTTCATTTATTGTCAATGGTAAGCCAGCAATGGCTAATCGTTCGAATTCTAAAAAGAGAGATTAAAACTTTAAGGCGAGGCTTAATATTGTTGGCATTGCAATACATTTCAAAAAGGATAATTTTTTGAAGGACGTGGGGATGGATTTGGCTCAGGCAGGCTCTATAGTATCTAAGGATACGGAGAAGAAATTTAGTAAGAGGAACACGGAGGTTGCCGTGAGTAAGTTGTAAAGCATACAAAGTAATTTTTCTGGCAGGAGGTTTGTTGGCCCTTTGATTGCCAGTAGGAAGTGTAGGGTTGTATTGGTTTAAATGATGAAAGGAAATCTTCAAGCCGTCAAAATGACTCTCAGATAACGATGATGCTATCGTGCTAACCTCAGGAAGGTCGGTTGTTTCTGAAGATGAAAGCTCAGCGTTCTCTTGGCCAGTACTCGACACAGAAGCCATGGTAATAATATGAACAGAAAAAGTGAATAAGAAATAACAGCGAGGTAAAAGTGCAACTGACCCTGAAAGATGAAAAACCTTAAAAAGTTGAAAGTAAAGCTTGAAGAAAGCGATGAAGATTTGGGCAGAAATGTGCCTTTTGGATCTTGAACAAAGGTAAAAAAGTGAAGGCAAAAGGCTATGCCGGTTTATATAAAGATTCATCAATGTATTTTTTATGGACACGATCATGACACGTGTATGGGCAAGTTTAAAAGTGGGGTATGAAGAAACGCTTTTTACTGCTGGTGGCGCGTGAAGAATATCAACCATTTAAAAGTATTCATCACAATGTCAGTAAAATTCGTCTGTCATCATTATCAATAATGTTTTCCCCGATGCAAATGGCAAATGTGAAGACTTGTTTGGCATGCGTTAGCAGAAGTTTAACAACTTAATCCTTTTTCAAATGCTTAAGTCATTAAACTGGGGGGACTTAATGGTGTATCCTATCGTATACACGCATAAAGGCACAATATTCACATGAAATTAGCATCAGGAACACTGAGAATAACAGTTTTGTGAAACTATCGGACCAGCGTTCTCCGCTGTGCAGGCTGCTTCCGTCATGCATAAGCCCCGAAGGCCGCCTAGCGCTTAATCCCTAGCCGGAGAGCGCCACATTCAGCATGAATTTTGGATCACGAATAACAGAACGTATCATCATCTGACACGTGTTCCCGAACTATCCGGTGGATCTATCACTATAAATAGACCCCTTGGATCGTCATTTTACACATTCAGACATTCTGACAACATGTGAGCAGAGATTTCACCTTTCTCTCTCACATACTACTTTCTCTCACTAGAAGTCATCCGGCTAAATAGCTTAACGCTGAACGGACAAAAGATTGATTAAGCCACCCCACAAGTTTCTATACTTGTGAACCGGGTCTGCAGGGATTACTTCCCGAGGATAAACATCAATCGGCAACACTCCCCCACTTTTAGCTAGATACTTCTAGTATTGTACTAACATACTAAACCTTACCTCATAAGGAAATAGGTGTTAACAATGATCTCGTATATCCCAAAACTCAAAGAAAAACTACAACAAAATGATAATAATAAATAGTAAACGCGTGTTAATAAATAATAGTAAACACAACACCTACATATGCATACTTCGACACTACCTATATCAAGCGATATCAAGCGATCTCACGCAATCAATATCAATCGATAAGTTAATTAGGTATCAAATTAAAAACAAAACCATATATTAATTTAACATCACGATGATCCTATATATTTCATGGCTTAAAAGTTAACTGCGACAAAAAGGTAATAGTAAATAGTAAACACATGTTAAATACATAAAAGTAAACATATCGCCTACATATGATGTACCTCGACACTACTTATATTACTCGATTTTAAGCAATTGTTATCATTTAATAAGTTAATTAGGCGTCAAACTAATGGTGTCAAGTTGACATTCATCAGAAGAAATTACAACATTGCAGAATGAAAAAACCATACACAATTATAAAACCCTTGTTGACCTGTATAAATATTTTATTTACGTACCATAAAAAACAAATTATTTAACCCGATTATTCATAAAACAGTAGTATCAAATATCACCAATTAAATTCAGAAAAAGGTTTTTTGAAATTAGTCATCGATCAATAATCAGATTCATTTAAAAAGTTGTAAACCTTATTTTGTTTATTTTTTGCTGAAAATAATGGACCCCAAGAATTGTGTTAATATAAATGTTGGACAAAGTAGCCATTTTTTCAATTTTGATGATTTTATTCCATCTTTTGATAGATAATTAACACAATCAACGGTCCAAATTAAATATTTTATTTTTAATATAGGGGACTAGAATCCGCCAACGAAACTAATGCCATAATTTATTTTCTTATATAATTTAAAAGATGTTCTTTTAACGATTTGAATCGAATAGAAATGTATTTATAACCAGTTTGAATCAAATAAGACTGAGTTGCATATATAAGTATATAACACATAGAGAAAATATATACTAGTGTGACATTTATATTTTATATTCCGACAAACATGAACCATCGTCAACAATAATTTACGAGAAATAGCGTCTTTCAAATTTTTCTCAGCCTAAAACCTACAATATCCAAGACTGATTTGGTAATGAATAATTACACACTTACACCGTCTTACACATCCCTATATAATCCCATTCATCCCGCTTACTTGCACCACTTACCAAACTAGCTATATTAAAAGAGAAACGAACAAAGAGACAAAGATAATAGAATTTTTGGTTCTCATAATCTTTTTATCTCATCCGTGTGCGTGAGAAAAATATTTCGCAAAGAAGATGACTCCGGAAATGATGTCTCATCTAGCTTTTGCTTTTGGACTAGTAGGTATGTATATGTTTCGATATATACACATATTAGAGTGATTCGTTGTGACGAATTTGTTAAGGAACCAGGAAAGAAGAATCTCAACATATATTCATACCCTAAATATTAAGATCGTGTCACCTTTTATGCTACTTTCCTCGCATCTTTGACCCTCTAAAATTGAAATAGTGCATTTTATCACTTTGAAATTCATATTTATTTATTTTGTGTTTTATCCCAAAAGTTATTGTTAATTAGAAAAACAAAGTGATTGTTAAGTATTAAGTATTTTAACATAAAGTTATCACAAATTGTGGAAATGTTATAATATATTAATATTACAACACCAAAATATTAGAATAATTATTCTTTAGTAATATGGTAACAATTATATATATATATATATATATATATATATATATATATATATATATATATATATATATATATATATATATCAATCGAATTATGCCATAAAATTGATCATGAAGTATCATATAGCAGCGATTAACATATCTTGATGAAGATTTACTGCTAAAAACCACAACAAATTCACAATCTGATGATGAACAGTCGTACGTTCTTTAAAAACCTTTGAAGATTGAAATTTCGATTTAGATGTTTTTAGACCTCGATCTCTTAATGAAATGTGTTTCAAATGCTTCACATATCACTCAATTATCATTAAGACTTCCTGAATCCACACAGAACTCGTGAATTTGAAATATCAAAGTTATTGACTTTAAAATTGAAGCTCGAATAAGGAACTTAGAACCTGAGATTTTGCAGGAAGTTCGATGACATGATTTCTAACACATCTGCATTTTTAGAATTCTGAAAACGATTCCTAGTTGTTGCAGAATGATCGAGCTGACGTTTTTTATTTGAAGGTGCAAGCCGCTGCATCTTTTTTGTAGAACAACCAAGATCTACAAATAATTGTAAAACAACAAATGTAGATTTTTGTAGTATAGATAGTTCTGCCATCTCTTATTATTGAAAATAACCTTCTATAATACTCCATATATGCTATATGAAAGGATAATTATTCAGTATGATTTTTGTAGTCATCCCCAAATTATATACGGAGTATTGAATTACTGTTCCTCCTCTAATTCATTTGTTTTTTTTGCATTCTCTTATCTATAGATCAGTCAATGACTATTGTTCTTAACTCTGTTATTGAATAGATGCATATACTTGCATCTTTTGGGTAGAACTTTGTAATTGTAGAACAATAAATGTAGAACAAGTTCGAATTTCACCAATTTTTTTATTAAATTTAGCCCGATTTAGAGTTTAGGATTTAGGGTTTAGGGGGAGTAAACCCAAAACCCTAAACCGTTCGTATAAAAAACTCATTCTAAACCCTAAATCTAAACCCTAAACCCTAAAATCTAAACCCTAAATCTAAACGTTAAACTCAATTTGCTGAAAATTAATGTAGAACAGGTGTAGAACAGCAAATTCTACATTGTGTTCTACATTCTCATGTAGAGCATAAAGTGTAGAACAAAGCTGATACTTGTTCTCCCTTCCTTTTTTTTTTGTTCTAATTCAACAATTTTTGTTCTAATACAAAAAATACGCTCGCCCTTCTTTTTTTTTTTTTTTTTGTTTTGTTTTGTTCTAATTCAAACTTTTTTGTTCTAATTCAACAATTTTTGTTCTAACACAAAAAAAATTGCTCGCCCTTTTTTTTTGTTCTAATTCAAACTTTTTTGTTCTAATTCAACAATTTTTGTTCTAATACAAAAAAATTGCTCGCCCTTACTTTTTTTTTGCTCGACTACCAAGCATTTTTGTTCGCCCGCCATATATTTTTTTGTTCGTCCTTCCCCTTTTTTGCTCGACTTTCCCCTTTTTTGCTCGCCCGTCACTTTTTTTGCTCGAATTTCAGTGTATTTTGGGTTATTTTGGAGTTCTCAGGGTTCTCACATAAAAAAGTTCTCATTTAATTCCTCTACTATATATATATATATATATATATATATATATATATATATATATATATATATATATATATATATATATATATATATAATATAATATAGACTAGGAAAATATTTAACCTTTCGTTGTTACAATTTAAATTTCTGACCAAAAATATATAAATATGTCATAGCTAATGATGTAATACATTATTGCACTTGAAAGAAACAACGCCTTATGAATCCAACTAGTTGTGGCGCCCTCGCGATGCGGCGGAAGAACGCTAGCTAAATTCGATTATAAAAAGTAAAAAAAAAAAGAAGAAGCAAATGACATAAACTGAAATGGGTAAAAAAAAAACTCAAAGTAAAAAAAATCAAATAATAACAATAACGTAACAATAACAATTATATTAATAGTAGTAACATTAACGATTTGTAATAAGTGAAAAGTTATGTGGTTGATTCTTAGTAAATGCAATGTTATTTGTTTGATTTCTAATAAACGTAAAGTTAAACTATAATATTGGTTGTGGTTGAATTACGGAAGATTGAAAGTTTTTGTAAAATTATAGAAACCATAAAGTTCACTATTTATAAAGTCTTACATTTTAGTATATAGGTATAATATAATATAATTATGTGGTCGATTTATAATGAATGAGAGGTTTTATGGTTAAATTATAAAATGTGAAAAGTTTTTGGTAAGTTTATAAAAGCTATAAAATTAACTATTATAAAGGGTGTGGTTGAATTTTAAAAAAAAAAAATTGTTGTAAGTTTGTGAGCCTTATGAAATTCACTATTCATTTCTCTTATGTCTTTTAAGTATATAGAGTAATAATAATAATAATAATAATAATAATGATAATAATAATAATAATAATAATAATGAATGGTTATTAGATAGGAAAAATTATGTTGTCGATTTATAATAAATGAGAAGTTTAATGGTTAACTTATAAAATGAGAAAAGTTTGTGATATATTTATAAAAGGTATAAAGTTAAATATTAGAAAGAGTGTGTGTGAGTTATAGAAAAATAATAATAATAATAATAATAATAATAATAATAATAATAATAATAATAATAATAATAATAATAATAATAATAATAATAATAATAATAATAATAATAATAATAATGAATGGTTATTAGATAGGAAAAATTATGTTGTCGATTTATAATAAATGAGAAGTTTAATGGTTAACTTATAAAATGAGAAAAGTTTGTGATATATTTATAAAAGGTATAAAGTTAAATATTAGAAAGAGTGTGTGTGAGTTATAGAAAAATAAAAAGTTTGGGGTAGGTTTGTGAAAATTATAAAAGTTGCTATTCATTTCCATAATAATAATAATAATAATAATAATAATAATAATAATAATAATAATAATAATAATAATAATAATAATAATAATAATAATAATAATAATAATAATGAATGGTTATTAGATAGGAAAAATTATGTTGTCGATTTATAATAAATGAGAAATTTAATGGTTAACTTATAAAATGAGAAAAGTTTGTGATATATTTATAAAAGGTATAAAGTTAAATATTAGAAAGAGTGTGTGTGAGTTATAGAAAAATAAAAAGTTTGGGGTAGGTTTGTGAAAATTATAAAAGTTGCTATTCATTTCCAAGTTGTATTTTAGATATATAGATATAATTATTATCAAACAAATTGTCATTAAGAGATATATATATATATATATATATATATATATATATATATATATATATATATATATATATATATATATATATATATATATATATATATATATATATATATATGAAGATATGATCAAGTTATTTTCTCATTCTCATAAGTATAATATGAAAGGTAATTCAAAATCGTTTTAATGAGTACACTTTTAAATATATCGACTGGTATGGATTTTTATTGTCATGCGTAAAACACCATAATTATCTTCTATATGACATTTAAGTAAATGTAATAGCTATAAACAAATAATTAATGGAATACAATAATCATATGTAGCCACCCCGTATATATAGGAATAGAATGGGAATGAATTTTGGGTCTTGTTGCCGGTCCTCAAACCCACCGGTTGCCGATCCGACGTGGTGGTAAAAGCAGATCTCGATGGATCGCCCTTAGAACACGTCGATACAGTACGCTCACCCGGGTCCCAAGCTCCTTGATTTGAGTGACGTACGATTTGTCTACTCTAGGAAATATATTGATGTAGCATTGACTTCATTTTTAAAAAAACCAAACACAAACTATTGGTAGGATATAAATAGTTAATAATAAACTTATTTTTAAATTATTTATTGCACATTCTCAAGAACCAAAAACCTACATTATGAAATCATCAAAATAACCACATAACGATACATAATGTAAAACATACCTATAATTGTGTCATGTGAACTCATTAACGAATCTTTTAAGGGACATGGAGGGGCGCTCACCCCTCTAAAAGTTTGGATAAGTAATGAGATTTATAGTTCCATGAGTTACGAACCTTTAGCCTTTAAATCAACTAAATCGGAACTTGTATCAAGGAGATATAATCAAAATGGTGTAGGCTCACAAAATTTGCGAATTGTCGCCATTATAATCATATCTTTTTCATATGAATTTATATGTAGTTGATTCAAAATCATAAACGCTCACAACTTAAAAGGCTACAATTTCCTTTTTTATGGTTATATAGTTTTCAGAGTCTCATGTCAGGAATTGTTATACTTTTATATTATATATTTTGCTATAATTTGATTGTTAATGATTTCAATACTCATATATATATATATATATATATATATATATATATATATATATATATATATATATATATATATATATATATATATATATATATATATATATATATATATATATATATATATATATATATATATATATGCCCAATCTCACATGCGTGAGGTATGGGGGAGATGAGGCGTAGACAATCCTTCCTCTATCCAAGAATAAAGAGAACTCATTTCTCCACCCCGAGTGAAACACTCACAAGGGTAGAGAAAGTCCTCCCTCTCTCTGTTCGACGGATAAAGAGATTGCTTCCAAAAAGACCTCCGGCCCAAAGAGTAGTAGAAAAAAAATGAATAAAGTAAATAATTTAAATAATAGAGATAAATAAATGAATAAAAATAATAAAATCGAGACGCCATGAAAATGGTAGGAGCGAGTTTCTGTAACACCGTACCTTTTTTTATTTTAAAAAATTACACAGCGGAATATCAGTTTATCAAATCGTGGTTATAAGCATATATTAAACATATATGATACTATTCATTACAGTTCAACTGGTGTTACTTTTTGAAACAGTGAATCATAGTTAATTCAAACATCAGAGTTCTTCATTGTGTCAAACATAACCAAAGTACAACTATCTTCTCCCGTCTCTAGCATGCAAACAATATAACCTGCAGGGGAGAAAATGTGGGGGATTAGCACAACGCTAAATGAGTGAGATATCCCAATAGATACTTGAAACGACCCGTTCATATCACTATAAACGCAATACGTTATTCATTGGTCCCATAGCGAGGTATTTGACCTCTATATGATACGTTTTAGAAATTATTGCATTCGTTTCATAAAAAGCACACCATTATTATACATAATGCATGTTTTAAACAAGTGGGCGATTATTTAAGAAATAATCCCCATAATACATCGGTTTCCAAATACTACACACGTGACATAAAAGTTGAATATAATACATGACGAAGGTTTTATTGAATGAAACACTTCATTTAAACAAAAACATGAGACTCCATGCACAGCTTGCTCAGATAATGCAACAGCGGAAGACTTTCTTAAGGACCTGAGAATAAACATGCTTAAACAGTCAACACAAAGGTTGTTGAGATATATAGGTTTAGCATCGATATAAATATAGACCACAAGATTTCATAGTTATAAATATATGTACACTCGCAAGTGTATAAAAGTATTCTATAAGTTGTTGAGCTCTTCGGTAACCATACTTAACCATTAATGTGGCATATTTTCTTTATTATGAAATCTCCCTACACTGTACCAAGTGTAGTAAAAACGAAGTACTATGCAACCGTTTACGATACTAGAGCGACTAGCCCGGGTGGGGTTGTCAAACCCGATAGATCTATCAATAGAATTCGCGCTTACATGTTCTTACAACATGTAAATATTAGTTATCAAGCTATTAGGTAAGATATGCAATGTGGTACAACTCAACGTAGAATATATTTTAAGTACTTGTGTCCATAGCGTAAAACATAAAATGCATGTATTCTCATCTCAAAATATTTTAGAGTTTAAAAATGGGACTATATAATCACAGTAGTAAAAGTATATTAATAATAAGTTTTCAATTTATTAAAAATATGACCGTCGTCCTTGGATTCACGAACCTATAACAATAATAACGATTCAGATAATAATATGACATATGAATAAAATAAAGCAAGTTCATAGAATACTTATATAATAATTTTTAACATTTTATGTTAGTAGTCCATTGTTAGTAGTCCCTTGTTAGTAGTCCAAAATAGTCCGAAAAGTCCAACAGTCCAATAATCGGTATATATATATATATATAATCTTAGAATTACCCCATGGCGTATTGTATACGTATTGTCTTTGCATCAGCCCAGAGATGTATTATATACGTATTGTCTTAGAATTAACTAAGACGTATTGTGTACGTATTGTCTTAGGATTTATCAAAACGTATTGTATACTTATTGTGTTAGGACGTACCAAGAATATTATTATACATATATACAATCACAGAATTTACCAAGATTATAATATTTTGTTATACTACTGATAAAATGTCCATATATATATATAGGATATAGGAAAAGTTAACAAGGATATGGTTAATATAGTTTTTATAATATAAATTTCGTCCATACAACGTTAAATTTTAGCAGATTTTGTTTTGCTCGCCAAATATTCATTACAACTTCGTTTAAAGTGAATCAAATTGCTATGAATTCCTTAAGAAGTAAATTTTACAAAACAAATTCGAAAAGTTCATCCCAAGTAGTAATTTTTAGAGCTTTACCCTCTTTTTGTGTCGGTGGACAGATTTGGAAAAATCCCGGCATCCACCCAATATACGATTTTTGATAAAATACTTACACTTTGTCTAAAATCATGAAAAAAATACTGGAAGTCTTATTTACATATATTAACATATATCCAAAGTCTTAGCCTCGAACTCAAAGTCTAAGATAGGTTTTTAATTCCCAACCCAAAACAGCCCGCTTTTTACCGAATGGAGATTAAAGGATATATGTAAAGTTTCAAGGTGTTCTTCATATGTACAAGTTATAAGTTCTTATATTAACTTAATATAACATCTTAATACATATAAATAAGTGTTATTAGAGTTATGTTAGAAAGATTAGATTAGTTTTTCAAATAAGCTTGGTGTTCACCAAAATAAGTTCTAGTTTTTACAAGTTTTATAAGTATAATAAGATAGTAACTATATAAGGAATTGAACAAGGATTTTGAGAAGTATTTTACCTTGATTATGAAGAGGAAATTTGCTGAGATTAAAGTATGATATGAGAGCTTTCAAGTGTGTGTTTTTAGTTTAAGAAAATGTGGAGTAAAAATGAGTTAAAATGGTCCTTATTTATAAGCTTATAATTTTGACTTTTAGTGAAAATATCTAAGATAAGTTAAATTGTATTAAGTCATGCATGACATATTAAATTGATTAGGCCATGAATGATATATTACACAAATAATTGCAGATTTCTATTGGTATATACCAATTGTAAATACTTCTAGAAGCTGTGTATAATACGGGTAAAAATACCGTATGAATGCGAGTAGAATTCTTGAGAAAATTGAACGGAAATACGAGTATAGCTATCCTTTATATGTATTGGTATATTATAAAGTGTATTCAATACTTGTAAGGATGTATTTACACTCGTAATACATTATATGTAAATACATTTTAACATAAGTTAATTACGTCGTTTAAATAGTAACATATACATTGTTTGAAAACTCTTTAAATTAGTAGTATGAAAATATATATATATAATACTTTGTTAATATACTTAATGAGATATTTAATTATCATATTTTCAAGTTAAATATATATAAATCCATATATATACACAATAATTAAACAATTAAACAATTAAATCAAGTTATGATGTTCGTGAATCGTCAGAATAAAAGGGTGACCAAAAGCTTGTGTAAAACTCTTACCGGAGGTTTAAGATTTATTAAAATTCATTGCTTATTAAGTTAGAATTATATAAAGATTAAGTTTAAATTTGGTCGGAAATTTTCGGGTCGTCACAATACCTACCCGTTAAAGAAATTTCGTCCCGAAATTTGATCGAGGTCATCATGGCTAACAATAAGAATGTTATTATGATGAATATAAGTTGATTCATAGGGTTTTATCATGATTGAGAAATATGGATAAAATAATTTGATTAATCGAAACATATGAATGAAGCTATCGTAAAAGAGTGAAATGAGAAAATAGAGATTCGTCTTATCTTTTAACGTCATCACGGTTGATCTCCAGATTAAAGAAAATCTTTATAATCTATATAAGATTTGATTCTTCGGCGATTAAGGAAATTATGATCCTCTTCAATTTAATGCAATAATCTATCTCGATTTCTCTGTCGGATATTTTACTATAAATCAACCTCCTACATTTCCTTATTTCCACATCTCCCATCTTTTATACTTTCTTCCTTTCTTCGTACTTCCAAAACATTCATCAATATGCTCCATCCAGTTTTAATTCTTGATATATTCTTGACTATCACATCTGTCATTCTTCTTTTTCATCTTCCACCGGGGGAATCCGTTAATTTCTACTATGCTCTTGGGTTTATAGTTTTCTTAGTTTTCCTGTGTCTTTATATTGCTATACGCATCGATATACACAGTTTGTAATTTCTGCGTTGTCTTCGTGCTTATATTTTTCCTTATATTTTGAAGTTTCATGCTTCCGTCTTCTTTTCCCGACTTCAAGTCAAGCGAATAATGGTTTAGAAATCATAGATATGAAATTCGGAATGAACATAGCTAATGCTCTAAGAGAGAAATTGTAATAGCACAATTTGACTTGTGAAATTACCAGAATCTAAAGGAAAAGATAGAACTATCAATAGAATATGTTCTTGATATGTTTAGAGATTAGATTGAATGTAAGAGTCATGTAACATGGTACATGATGTAGTTATGGTCTGTGAATCATTACGTTCTATTTAGAAACTCAGTATGACTTACTGTAATATAATCACGTTGATCAAGTGTCATTATATTATACTAACTCATGCTTCAGTTCCTAACACTACTTCAAAACATTCATATTTTAAACTCGAAGGTTCCAGAATTTAGAAACTAAAATAGTTTCTTTTATGATGTAACATAGATAGCGCGAAAAGATGAATTATTTCATATAAGAATAGTTATGAAAATATCTTCAGAAATATGGAGGATATTTATAATGAAAGATACGATAATATCTTAGAATATCTAAGATCAGAGGATGATGAAGAATATTGTCCACAAGGGTTTAGAGTAAGGAGCAAGGTATTCGCTAAAGACTTCAGCAGACACTGAATCATTTAGATTCTTTGAAGGCAGATTTAGTCCTTGTGATTTGTCCACAGCCTCCTTCAGGGTTTGCTCAATCCGTTTTCCATTTCCAAACCTTCTCTTTTTCTGTGCTTTGCTAACACAATATTCTTTATCATCAACTTTTGACTGTTACGGTTGTCTACAGTTTCTGCTGCTTTATTCAGCTTTTTTTCAAAACTTCATAGTACTGATTCGTAGGCTGAAGTGCTATTCCAGATTTCAGAATTATAATTCCAGGAAATAACGTTATATATATATGCAGAAATGATGTGAGATTTAAGAATAATTATTGATGCTTCCTCGGGTTTGGTTTGACAATTATTGTTACAAGGTGTAGATGGGTACATGACAAGGTTTTATAGTGATCTTTCAGAGAGATTTAAGTCAAAGAGCAATAAAGTTGTTGGTAAGCTTACTACTAATGTGGTGGAATATAAAAGGTTCCCTGGTAACGTTGGCGAAAAGACAACGTATATATCAAGGTTATAATAAGGCTACTCCGGATGAAAAGTCGAAGTTGTCTTTTTGGAGCTGTGACAAAATTCGCTATTTTGAAAAGGGGTTGTAAAGTTATTTTGGGTAATAATAATGCTAAAGGATCTGAACGGATACGTGTTGAACCTTTGCTTAGGTTCAAGTGTCCTCCGAATGCATATCTATATGCATATATTCTTCGTATGTATCGTGTGATTGGTTCATTCTCTCGATTGTTCCTTAGTTGAGGTGTTTTCAAGAATTTTGAAGGGTTTAGATGCAGGTTGTCATCGTCAATATTCGTATAATGAATTCGTCGTGAATCTTGAATGATACGAATATTTTTATGAGTTCTGTGAATGCAAGTGATGTTCTAGTATAGTTTGAATTTAAAGTATGATTTTGAAGGATGTAGGAATCTAAGAGTGATGTCATCTGTTTAATCTTGACTTGGATTCTGATCTGTCAAACCAGAATATGTAATTGAATTTGAATGAGAATGGTTGTTCTGGTTTCTATGAAAGAATGTATATTGTTGTGAAAGTAGTGAGTATGGTTAATGATTATTGAATCAGAATTGAAGAATGTACAGTATAACATATTAATTGTGAATTTGTATAATTCTCGGGTATTACCTACCCGTTAAAGTTTCACAAGTAATATTTTGTACAAGAGAATTTTTATTACAGTCTTTATGAAAATATATGTTTTTATATTTTCTGCAGATGTAATACAGATTTAATGAGTTAATATACTATTAAACTCATTTGATTTTTTTTTTGCTGGAGCTAGAATGAATAACCCCTAAAACTTTAGAGATTACATAATTTTTGCGGAGTATTTCTTCAAAGTAAATGAAATTATGAATCAATACTTCATTATTCATTTTTATTGACATTTCCTCGGTGATTGATGTTGATGTTCGTAGAATTCTTGTGAACTTCGCAAGACACGAATGACGTTTTCTAGAAAGTTTCGAGTACATCGAAAATGAAAGTGTGAAATCTAACACGTACTCGAACAATACAATTGGTTTATTATGAAATGAAATCTATTGATTTGAAGCATAGATTATAATTAATGATTGTTAAGTCATTAGCGAAGGATGTACATCATAGCATATTAGTAATATGATTTAACCGAGTAGTATTTACCCTTTAACATTCACACGTAATAGCTTAGTACGAAAAAATATATTGTGGTTTAAAAACTCATATATATATATATATATATATATATATATATATATATATATATATATATATATATATATATATATAATATACATATAAATTTTTCATAACTCGTTGATACAATATGCTCATTGTTGATTTGTGATGATGTCGGTGATTATGGAACTGGCGGAGCTTGTGATGTTGTAGGTGCTGCTGGTACTGGTGATGCTGTCGGTACTGCTGCTGCTGGTGCTGGTAGTGGTTTGATGTGAGTATAGATGATGAGAATTTGTTTTGTTTTGTATTGTGAAAGAAGATATTTAAAGTTTCTTGAATAAAAAGAGAGGTCAAGAGCTTTATAAAGGGAATGAAATGATGTAGGATGCACTTGCTAATGAAGTTTTGCTTTTCATGACAGTAATTTTTTTTTACTAAATAATTCACCATGCAAGATACAGAGTAAAGGTCGGATAGCCTCAATAATATTAGTAATATTATACTCGTTGCGGCATATCCTGGAAAGGAGAGAGAAAATGGTGTTACGAACGGGTTCGCCGGTAAGTGTCTCATGTTCTTCACCAAGAGGGCAATGTGGTGGATGGAAGGGATCACCTTATTCTTGTCTCCAATGATTAAGTAGACTACGAACCCATCCCCAATTTATCCAAAATAGATTATGGCTAATTGGTTGATCCATTCCGGTCACACTGCTTTCGGAGCTCGAGTGAAACTCCATATCGGAATTCGAGGGTCTTGAACTAGTGGAGTGTTCCATTTCGTACGATTGAATAAATGATTTTTTGATATGAAATGATTTCCGGCTATCGGATGGTATTCTAATTACATAGAATATCTATATATATATATAGAGCAAAAGATTTCATAGATTACGGAGGAATTTACGGAATATGTTAGGCAAAGTTTACAGTAACAGATAAGCTAAGATATGAATTAGCAGATACGCTAAGATATGAATTTCGTCTACACTATTCATGTAATCAATGCAGTAAGATGTGTCTAGACTAAGAATGATAAGCAGGTAATTTTCTAAGGGTGATAATCAGATGATTTCCGACTAGAAATGATAAGCAAAACTTTTGACATGCAGTTAAGGTCGAAGTCCAGACTCACTAATGCATCTTAATAACTATCCGTTAGACACACTAATGCAAGACATGGTTCGCTAAGACCACCGCTCTGATACCAACTGAAACGACCCGTTCATATCATTATAAACGCAATACGTTATTCATTGGTCCCATAGCGAGGTATTTGACCTCTATATGATACGTTTTAGAAATTATTGCATTCGTTTCATAAAAATCACACCATTATTATACATAATGCATGTTTTAAACAAGTGGGCGATTATTTAAGAAATAATCCCCATAATACATCGGTTTCCAAATACTACACACGTGACATAAAAGTTGAATATAATACATGACGAAGGTTTTATTGAATGCAACACTTCATTTAAACAAAAACATGAGACTCCATGCACAGCTTGCTCAGATAATGCAATAGCGGAAGACTTTCTTAAGGACCTGAGAATAAACATGCTTAAACAGTCAACACAAAGGTTGGTGAGATATATAGGTTTAGCATCGATATAAATATAGACCACAAGATTTCATAGTTATAAATATATGTACACTCGCAAGTGTATAAAAGTATTCTATAAGTTGTTGAGCTCTTCGGTAACCAGACTTAACCATTAATGTGGCATATTTCCTTTATTATGAAATCTCCCTACACTGTACCAAGTGTAGTAAAAACGAAGTACTATGCAACCGTTTACGATACTAGAGCGACTAGCCCGGTTGGGGTTGTCAAACCCGATAGATCTATCAATAGGATTCGCACTTACATATTCTTACAACATGTAAATATTAGTTACCAAGCTATTAGGGAAGATATGCAATGTGGTACAACTCAACGTAGAATATATTTTAAGTACTTGTGTCCATGGCGTAAAACATAAAATGCATGTATTCTCATTCCAAAATATTTTAGAGTTTAAAAATGGGACTATATAATCACAGTAGTAAAAGTATATTAATAATAAGTTTTCAACTTATTAAAAATATGACCGTCATCCTTGGATTCACGATCCTATAACAATAATAACGATTCAGATAATAATACGACATATGAATAAAATAAAGCAAGTTCATAGAATACTTATATAATAATTTTTAACATTTTATGTTAGTAGTCCATTGTTAGTAGTCCTTTGTTAGTAGTCCAAAATAGTCTGAAAAGTCCAATAGTCCAATAATCGGTATATATATATATATATATATATATATATATATATATATATATATATATATATATATATATATATATATATATATATATATATATATATATATATATATATATATATATATATATATATAATCTTAGAATTACCTCACGGCGTATTGTATACGTATTGTATTTGCATCAGCCCAGAGATGTATTGTATATGTATTGTCTTAGAATTAACTAAGACGTATTGTGTACGTATTGTCTTAGGATTTATCAAAACGTATTGTATACTTATTGTGTTAGGACGTACCAAGAATATTATTATACATATATACAATCACAGAATTTACCAAGATTATAATATTTTGTTATACTACTGATAAAATGTCTAAATATATATATATATATATATATATATATATATATATATATATATATATATATATATATATATATATATATATATATATATATATATATATATATATATATATATATATATATATATATATAGGATATAGGATATAGGAAAAGTTAACAAGGATATGGTTAATATAGTTTTTATAATATAAATTTCGTCCATACAACGTTAAATTTTAGCAGATTTTGTTTTGATCGCCAAATATTCATTACAACTTCGTTTAAAGTGAATCAAATTGCTATTAATTCCTTAAGAAGTAAATTTTACAAAACCAATTCGAAAAGTTCATCCCAAGTAGTAATTTTTAGAGCTTTACCCTCTTTTTGTGTCGGTGGATAGATTTGGAAAAATCCCGGCATCCACCCAATATACGATTTTTGATAAAATACTTCCACTTTGTCTAAAATCATGAAAAAAATACTGGAAGTCTTATTTACATATATTAACATATTTCCAAAGTCTTAGCCTCGAACTCAAAGTCTAAGATAGGTTTTTAATTCCCAACTCAAAACAGCCCGCTTTTTACCAAATGGAGATTAAAGGATATATGTAAAGTTTCAAGGTGTTCTTCATATGTACAAGTTATAAGTTCTTTTATTAACTTATATTAACTTAGGCTGCCGATATGTTCAATGAAGGATTGGGACACATGGCTTATAATAGTGTCAAGTTAGTATTAGACGAATGTAAGAAACTGATGTGTGTATTACTCTCTCGTTTTCATATGGGTTGAAGGGTTTAATTTCTGAAACACCTCGATTCTCGAATTCTGGATGATGTAATATACTAAGATGAAAATTTAATTTCTGAAACATTTTCATTTATGCATTGGTTTGTTTTGTTTGTTCAAGTTTTAGTAAATTAAGGATTACACTAAAATGGGGGGGGGGGGGGGGGGAATTGTTGGTAATTTTAGTGTTATCAACAATCATTTTAGTTAATTGGGATTTACTAGAAAGCAAATGCTTATCGCATTAAGCTCAATGATGAGTTTGGAGAGTGCGGAGTGCACGCTCGTTCGAGTTAATTCGATAAGGTCTTGGAAATTACATCATTTGATGAAAAGGTAACCATGAATGGTTATATCATTTCATGAAAAGTGATGTTATTTTCTAAAAGGTGTCAATGAAGAGTTGCACACTTTCATTGAAAGGTTGTGTCCTTTCATTGCACCTTTCCATTTTCTATATATATGGGACTTTGCTTTCATTATAAAAACAAGAAAAATCACATTCTCACTAATACTATAATTTGATCTCTTCTTGCCTAGAGACAAATTGCATTCTTGTCTTATCCCAATTAAGATTTCGTGTAACCCGAGGCAAGTAGGGTCAAAATACTTAATTAGGAAAGTGTTTCACGATTCAAGAATCAATCCGGGATTATCATTTACAACCCTTATTTCTAACAAACTAATTAAGTATTTTCGAGGATGATCATGAAGAAGAATCGTGAAAGACAAGTATAAAATTTGTGCAACGGCCTATATGTCTCATGCGATGGAATTAATTTGAGATGGCAATCAACGGACTTCTAGAATGTGGATTCCAAATCAATTGTACGTGGCTTCCTTCCAACATGGTTTCATCATGCGTATCAATTACAAGTACACATTCTCTTTTCTTTTTCTATGATCAATGATAGAAATAGATGTGACTGGTGTGATATTAATATACTGATGTCATGATTAATTAAGTTATTACGGTTACTTGCATGTTGAAAACTTAATTATATTTAATGTGCATGCTTGATTATCAAAAGATCTCATGATATATTTATCAAAGTTCTCACCATTTTGACTTTATACGTTACGGTTACTCAAATTTTGGTGGGGTATCTATTGATATTAGCGGGTAACATTAAACCATTCCTTTTGGTAGCGATTTAAACTTTCATACAAAGTTGGTACATGGTAAATTAATTCAAGAGGAAACTTTGGCAAGTGGTTATTAAACTTATTATGACTATTGACAAACGGTTACTACGGAGTAATTGGTTGCGATTATGACTGTTATTAAGTCACAATTGTGGGCAAATGATTATTAAATAAAGTAACCGATTACCATCGTCGGTAATGGTATGAGTTTGAATGAATTAATAAATATGGTTTGAATGGAATTTATTATTCAAATCAATTAATTCAGGACGTTACTCATCAACATTGTACAATTGTCATGATGTACAATGAGTATTTATTTTTAATATACGATGTAAAATATAATTGGTTACGTCGTATTATTTGCTAGAAATTTTGATCCCCTTGAATTAGTCTATGTTCGTAAATATGTTGGGACTAAATTTATACAAACGCTAGTTGATGGGAAACAATCAATTGAGTTTGTTACCATGGAAAGTCAAAACAGTTATTGACAAAGGGATGGTTACTAGTTATAAAGTCACAATGGTTGGAAAGGTATATATATGTTTGTACACGCGGCTGTATGTAACTACACAAGATGTGTGAGTTAATCTAAACGTATATGTAACTTTGATTATTGTTTATCAAAATGGCACAAGTTAATAAAACAAATATGTTTTTGTTATAATTCAGTAGGCTTATAACTACCTTTAGTGGTTTGATTCTTGATGTTATAATTCAGTAGGCTTATAACTACCTTTAGTGATTTGATTCTTGATTAAGAATACTAATAATGAAGTGTAAGAACAAAGATGATAATGGAGAAAGAAAGAAACACTTTGTAAGTGTGTGAAATGGTGCAAGTTTAATGCTTGCATTCATGAGTATTTATAGCCTAAAATCTCAATATAAAAATACATACTTTGTGTACCAAAATTGACTATATGTATACACCAAAATTGACTATCCATATCTATATTATTATTATTATTATAACACTCCCCCTTGGATAGCAATTTTATTTTGTTGAAGATCAACTATAAATTACTGCCTCGTTAAAAACCTTGCTAAAGAAAACCCAGTGGGAAAAAACTTTAGCTAAGGGAAAAAGAGTGCAGCATGGAGTTGACTCCCCCTCAAGTAGACATCGCTTCAGCTGTTACATCTTTTGAACATGTCTCATGCCAATGTTATGAACGTGTGTTCTGAAAATAGCAGTTGGAAGTGCTTTCGTGAAAAGATCAGCAGAGTTTTTGCTGGATTGAACATATCTCATTTCAATCTCGTTGTCCTTAATGAGATTTTGAGTGTATGAGAAGAATCTAGGAGGTATGTGTTTGGTTCGGTCACTTTTGATATACCCTTCTTTCATCTGTGCTATGCAAGCTGCATTATCTTCATAGATAATTGTTGGACTTTTATCGCGTTCTAGTCCACAAGAATCAGTAATGATTTGTGTCATTGATCTCAACCAAAAACATTCCCGAGTAGCTTCATGTAATGCAATCACTTCGGCATGATTTGACGATGTAGCAACAAGTGTTTGTTTTTGAGAACGCCATGATATTGCAGTACCTCCATTTAGGAATACATATCCAGTTTGAGATTTAGCTTTATGTGGATCAGATAAATAACCTGCATCTGCATAACCAACCAAATCTTGTTTTGATTCGTTAGAATAAAATAATCCTAAATCAGTAGTTCCTCGAAGGTATCGAAATATGTGTTTGATCCCATTCCAGTGTCTTTTGGTAGGAGCAGAGCTGAACCTTGCCAACAAATTAACTGCAAAAGAAATGTCAGGTCTTGTACAATTTGTAAGATACATAAGAGCTCCAATTGCACTAAGATATGGTACTTCTGGTCCAAGAATGTCTTCTTGATCTTCACATGGACGAAATGGATCAGCTTCAACATTGAGTGATCTAACAACCATAGGAGTACTTAATGGTTTTGCCTTGTCCATATTGAAACGTTTCAAAATCTTTTCAGTATATGTTGTTTGATGTACAAGTAAACCATTAGGCATATGCTCAATTTGTAAACCAAGGCAATACTTGGTTTTTCCGAGATCTTTCATTTCAAATTCTTTCTTTAGAAGTTGAATGGCTTCATGGATCTCTTTATTTGTACCTATGATGTTAAGATCATCAACATAAACAGCTATGATCACATATCCGGATGTTGTTTTCTTAATGAAAACACAAGGGCAAGTAAGATTATTTGTATACCCTTTGCTTATCAAGTAATCACTTAATCGGTTATACCACATACGTCCCGATTGTTTTAACCCATATAAAGATCTTTGTAATTTAATCGAATACATTTCTTTGGGTTTTGCATTTGATGCTTCTGGTACCTTAAATCCTTCAGGTATCTTCATATATATATCACTATCAAGTGATCCATATAGATAAGCAGTCACAACATCCATGAGATGCATTTCTAAATTTTTAGAAACTGCCAGGCTGATTAAGTATCTAAAAGTAATTGCATCCATAACAGGGGAATAAGTTTCTTCATAATCAATTCCTGGTCTTTGAGAAAAACCTTGAGCTACAAGTCTAGCTTTATACCTTGTAACTTCATTTTTCTCATTTCTTTTTCGGATAAAAATCCATCTGTATCCTACAGGTTTCACATCTTTAGGAGTGAGAATGATGGATCCGAAAACCTTTCTTTTATTGAGTGATTCTAATTCAGCTCGTATTGCTTCTTTCCATTGAGCCCAATCATGTCTATTTTGACATTCAACCATAGATGTTGGTTCTGGATCATCATCATTATTCATGATGTCATACGCAACATTAAATGAAAATTTCTCATCAAGATTTTTCATTTCATTTCGGTTCCATAATATTTTTGAATATGCATAATTGATTGCAATTTCTGTATTGACATCATCAATCTCCTCTGCAGTAGGAGTACTGATTTGTGGTTCTTCTTGAACACTTTCTTTTACTTCATTATCAGCTGATTTTCTTTTTCGAGGATTTTTATCCTTTGAACCAATTGGTCTTCCACGTTTCTGACGTGGCAAAGATTCATGAGTGACGTTATTGCCAGCTTTTGGAATTTCAATTCGAGCTGGAGTATTTACTGCTGGTATATATGATTTTGTCACCGTTTTTGTATCTGTAAATGCATCAGGCAATTGATTTGCAAGTTCTTGTATATGCATTATCTTTTGAACTTCTGTCTCGCATTCTTTTGTGCGAGGATCAAGATACTTTAATTGAGGTTCACACCATGAAACATCATTTTCTTTATTTTTCATTTCTCCCCCTAATCTAGGGAACAATGTTTCATTAAAATGACAATCAGCAAAACGTGCTGTAAAAACGTCACCTGTCATAGGTTCAATATACCTTAATATTGAAGATGTTTCATATCCAACATATATTCCCAACCTCCTTTGAGGACCCATTTTTGTACGTTGTGGTGTCGCAATTGGAACATACACTGCACAACCAAATGTTCTAAGATGGGAAATATTTGGCTCTTGACCAAAAGCAAGTTGTAGGGGGGAATATTTATGACTTGCACTTGGTCTGATGCGAATCAATGCAGCAGCATGTAAAATTGCATGACCCCATATAGATACAGGGAGTTTTGTTCTCATTATCAATGGTCTAGCGATTAACTGTAAACGTTTAATCAATGACTCGGCTAAACCATTTTGTGTATGCACATGAGCAACAGAATGTTCAACAACAATTCCTATAGACATGCAATAGTCATTAAATGCTTGAGATGTAAATTCACCAGCATTATCAAGTCTCACCCTTTTAATGGTGTAATCAGGAAAATGAGCTCTCAATTTAATAATTTGGGCAAGAAATTTTGCAAATGCCACATTACGGCTTGATAACAGACAAACATGAGACCATCTGCTAGATGCGTCTATTAGAACCATGAAATATCTAAATGGTCCACATGGTGGATGAATTGGTCCACATATATCACCTTGAATTCTTTCAAGAAACATTGGTGATTCTTTCTCAACCTTAAGTGGTGAGGGTCTAGTTATCAATTTTCCAAGAGAGCAAGATGTACATGGAACCATTGTATCATGATGGATTTTTCTATCCTTTAGTGGATGTCCATGAGTACATTCAATAATCCTTTTCATCATTGTTGATCCTGGATGGCCTAATCTGTTATGCCATAAACTGAATACACCAGGATCAATATATTTTTCGTTAACTACCATATGTATTTCTGGTACATTTATATGTGTATAATGTAATCCAGAACTAAGTCTTGGCAGTTTTTCAACCACATGACTCTTGTCAGTGATACTTAAATATTTCTCATTTTCTGTTGTCACTGACTGATAATCATACCCGTTAAGGTATATGTCGGAGAAACTCAATAAATTTCTGCTTGACTTGGGAGAAAATAAGGCATCATTTATTAAAAATTTTGTACCATTTGGTAGTATGAAATTTGCCTTTCCTATCCCTTTTATCAAGTTAGCAGGTCCTGATATTGTATGTATAGTTCCTTCCGTTGGTTTTAGATCAATAAAATATTTCTCGGATTTAAGTATAGTGTGTGTAGTTCCACTGTCTGCTATACAGAGATCTCCACCACTTGATTGATGTTGTATTCCAGCAAAATTCATATTGAACTTCATATATAAGAAATAAATAGTGAGTACATTAATATTACACAATATTTTAAACGCAAATAGATAGTACTGAAACATTTAGCAAACATAATGACAAAGACAGACGATATTAAATCGTTTATTTTTCGAAAGACACACAACTTAAACATTCAAGAAATCTTCATATAAATCAGATGGTTTCTCAGTGACTGTTGGATCGACGTTATCCACAAAGTTTACTTCCTTTTCTTTATCTTTCAGCGAATCCTGATACATCTTAACAAGATGTTTAGATGTTCGGCAAGTATTAGCCCAGTGGCCCATTCTACCACATCTGTAGCAAGATTCTTCAGAATTTTTAGAAGAATTTTCTTCAACATCTTGTTTAATGGGCTTGTTTTGTGGTTGATATTTATATTTTCGTGGATTACTATTTCTTTGACCACCACGGCCACGACCACGACCACGTCCACGCCCATTACCATTACCATAAGGATGGTTTCTACCATAGTTATGGCTTTTGGCATGATGATGGTGATGGTTATTATAACCACGACCTTGCCCGCGTCCTTGTCCCTGTTTATAATTATTTGCAGTATTTGCTTCAGGGATTGCAAGTGTACCAGTAGGACGGGATTGCTGATTTTTCATTAATAGCTCATCATTTTGCTCTGCAACTAAGAGATATGAATTAAGTTCAGGATATGTTTTGAACTTTAGCATTCTCAAATTTCTTTGCACTGTGATGTTTGCAGCATTCATTGTGGAGAAAGTTTTCTCCATCATGTCTGCATCACTAATTTCATGTCCACAGAATTTAAGTTGTGAACATGTATTATACAGAGCTGAGCTGTATTCATTTACTTTCTTAAAGTCTTGGAACCTTAATGTTCTCCATTGTTCCATTGCAGCTGGAAGTAAAATTTCTCTTTGATTATTGAATCTGCTTTTGAGACCTTCCCATAAAACATGGGGATCTTCTACAGTCACATAATTATTTTGTAAGCATTCATCAATATGTTGATGAATAAAGCAACATGCCGTAGCTTGTTCTTTTTCAGAACAAGTGTTGTTTTCATTTATGGTTTCAAGAATGCCCATTGATTTAAGATGCATTTTTACTTTTATAACCCATGGCATGTAGTTGTTTCCAGTTGATTCTAAAGGAGTAAATTTAAGCTTTTCCAGATTCGACATTTTCTATTATCAAAAATTAAAACAAACATCATGATAAATTAGAGTCAATTTATATTCATAAGTATATAAACATTAAACATAAATTTAATATAACATAAATGATAAGTAGGTGACAGTGTCGACCATGTGTAAGCAATCATAAATAAATGTTATATAACAAAAATATAAATATTAGTAAACATAAATGAAAATTTGGCGACAGTGTCGACCATATATTTTTTCAGGTGGTATAACCGACCTATATCATTCTGGTGGTATAACCGACCATATATCATTTTGGTGGTATAACCGACCATATATCATTTTGGTGGTATAACCGACCATATATCATTTTGGTGGCAGAGCCAACCATATTTAGTATTAAGATTATCGTGCTGATAACGTGTTATAATTCAGTAGGCTTATAACTACCTTTAGTGGTTTGATTCTTGATGTTATAATTCAGTAGGCTTATAACTACCTTTAGTGATTTGATTCTTGATTAAGAATACTAATAATGAAGTGTAAGAACAAAGATGATAATGGAGAAAGAAAGAAACACTTTGTAAGTGTGTGAAATGGTGCAAGTTTAATGCTTGCATTCATGAGTATTTATAGCCTAAAATCTCAATATAAAAATACATACTTTGTGTACCAAAATTGACTATATGTATACACCAAAATTGACTATCCATATCTATATTATTATTATTATTATAACAGTTTTAATATGGAATGAGGATTAGATGTTGCTTAATTATAATCGAATACCGGTATGCTTAGGGAATTGGCGGTATGATGTATGTGATTACATTAAGTGATCAATATGGCATGGTGTTAGAAAGATTAAGCATGGTCTAGTGGAATTCATTGTGATGGAGTTAAGTATTTTGGTACTTGTAAAAGTCAATCATGGACTATGGTTTAGTTCACAATGTGAATCCTTAAGGCATATTGAAATTGTATTGAGTTTACTATTGATCAAGAAGATTATACATCTACAAAGTTGTTGAATTTTACACTTGGTATAGATGTAGTATCTTGGATCAAAAGGTTGATGTTAAGATTATTGATATTATAAACTTGTTGTCTTTACTTCTCGGTTCTAGAAGTGAATTGATTAAGATTTATTTATAATTTTAATCTTACCATATAATGTAAAGGTAATAATTGTGTACACAAGGATAATGATGATACATTATCAAGGGTGTATAAATTATAGGTTTACATTGGTGACTTGTGAAATGTGGACATGTGCAATGACTAATCAATCAATTAATTTGAGTACTCACGAGTTTCTTGTGGTATAATAAGAACATGGTAAATCCTTGGATAAAAGGATTGGAAAGGGAAATTGATTGAAGTTAAAATGAATAAGATTAAAAGTTCATGGAGATCCCTAGTTATGGGATGTTATATGACTAAGGCATGTAGTTAAATGTACAAGGAAAAGTCTAGACACTTATGCCTTAGACATATTGTGTTCGTGAGTTGATCACGAATGAAGTGATATATATAGATTTTGTTGAGTTCAAACAAAATTTGAATGGATCACTTGACGAAGGAATTAACCCGAGACTTAAGTGCCCACAAGTCGGCTAATGATGTGGGATTGAATTCCAACGAAATCTTCCAAAGTGAGACACCCAATTCCCTTCTAGTAAAACGCTAGAAGCTGAATCTCAATGTGGAAAGCTTTCTTTCTGAAGATTGAAACACATAATTATTCTGATCCCAAAGTATGTGTTTAGACCCGTAAGTTGAGGTAGGTTGAAGTTTATCTTCTTAATAGTTCTTTTGAAAAATTGCAAATGTGGGTGCAAGATGTAAAAGAACTACCTATGTGAGCATGAAGTTTTGCCGCTTCAAGGAGCTTTGGACTTAGGCTGCCGATATGTTCACTGAAGAATTGGGACACATGGCTTATAATAGTGTCAAGTTAGTATTAGACGAATGTAAGAAACTGATGTGTGTATTTTTTGGTCCCTTAATAACAACAGGAGTATTGTAGGGGGGGGGGGGGGGTGAATACAATTTCTTTTCAATTAACTAAACAGTTAAACTCGATTATGTATTCAAGCATGCAAATTAGATAGAGTCAAAGGTAATTTTCAACGGTTATTCTTTATTGATTGAATCACAAAGAATTACAACTATCCTTGGCGGAATGATAGTTGGTGAATACAGATTACCTAGATTATAGCTAAGAAGTAAACTAAAAGCTATTACACGTCTAGGACTCTAAATAATAAAACTCACACCACTAGTTGATACAACAGTGAATACAACAATTATATAGTAGTCCTATTGTCCGTGTAATTAATCTATTGTCCACTGGTACATAGGATACCGTGTACTTGTGGGGACAATTGTGTCAGAAGGCATGCTCTCCTTCTTTCCTCTTAGGTAGCTATTTGCAGGAACACACCAATTCGGTTTGGCACTACCATTTGTTTTAAACAAATGGAATGTTGTGTTCCCTAGGTATGAATAAAGTATAACACATTTCTGCACATGCGTTCCACTTCTGCATTCCCACGTGGTCTTGTAAGGTCACTTGTCAGCCGCCGACTCCTGTCCTTTTCTGTTCAACTTTGTCTTCGACTTCTGTTGAATAGTACGTTGATGTAGACCACTCTGGGAAACTACCATGCTTGTAATGGAGCATGGCTGTCTTGTGTTGTATGCTGCTATCCAGATCTACTGGTTCTTCACATGCTGAGTCACTTGATATTCTTAATTAGCTGAGTACTCATTCTGTGCTCATTCGAAGAATACATTCTACCTTGTGCTGGTAGAACAGCCAGCATACTACACACTCAACACAGCTATATTAGCTGACAGAACATAAACAAACTTGTGCTGGCTGCACATAACATTTTAGTGTAAATAAACTACAGTTTTATCATAATTAAATCCTTAATTATTTTGGGGACTCAACAATCTCCCCCTATTTGATGATGACAAAACCTATGACAAATAGAGAAAACACTAAAGCCAGCAACAAGGGAACAAAAAAGAATATGCAGTGAGATTGTCCCTTTTAAGTTTGTTTTGGGATCTTTTGCTGAGTTATCTATATCTTATAGTTCGATATGATTTTGAAGATAAACTCATTTCACTTTCATTACAACAGGATATATACATTAAATACAGTGAAAATAGAATGAAAAGTGAGTTAGACAAAAGATACAATTTAAGCACATAGGAGACTATCTATCTTTATCTTTGTCCCGTTCTTCTTCAGATAGCTCCTCTTATTTGATTCTCCAGGATTCATAGAACATAATAGGTATCTCAGCAGGGTCAAAAACAGGGATAGAAGGAGGTAGAATGATGGGGCCTTTTCTGGTTGGTCCTTCACCAGTAGATTGATGTCTTTTAAATTTTTGAGAAAGAACCTCTTCTACATCTACTGCTGGTGCATTCCCAAACTTCGTGGCTTTGTTGAAGAGCTGTTGGAGTTCAGATTTAATTGTCTTTTTGATGGCACTATCACCTTTGCCAATAAAATACTCCAGTATCTCCATCCATTTACTAAATCCAAGGGATCTTAACTCATCATAGTTAATCCTTTCTTGAACATTATTCTCCCTCAAAACGTTGAAGGATCTTTTTGACCCTCTGTTCACTTTGATGATCCTGCTGGGATTTGATCTTCTATTCATTACATCACCATATCTGCTCCTGTAATAATGATCAGGAACTTCAATAGTACTGACAGGTTTTATAGGAGCAGTAGCAGGTGCTTTCTCAGCATCTTCCTTCTCATCAAGTGCCTTATCCTGTTCTTTGACAATGGCTTGAATTAGTTTGAGGGACTCAGCCTCTTCCTTTTTATCGGCAGCCAACTTGTCTTCTATTTCCTGAAGCCTTAATCTCTCAGTAAGTTCAGCATCAGCAGCCTCTCTTCTTTGCTGTTCTGCCACTAAGCCTAGCAGATAATCAGTGTGGCTAATTTTTAGAGATCTGACTACTTCAATCATTTTTCTTCTATCTTCAGTTCTTAGAGCAACCTGATACTCTTTCAGATCCATACCCAGCTGATGAGCTTCATGAAATTGAGCTTTCTCCTTATCAGTGGAGAGCTTTCGACCACTGTTATTCAAATATACACCAATATCAACGCCAAAGGTCAAGGCAGCGATGTGGAGTGGCTGATCAAGAGGATGATGCAGCAATCTGACTTGGCGTATTCTTTCATTAAGCTCTGCTTGTCTTTGCTCAAGCAATTCTGGAACAGTGATCTCCAGCCTGTAAGCTTCTCTTTCATCTGGATTCATTCTGAAAAGGTTTGGCTCACTATGGGCAACTGAATCATCTTCCCAGGTTCTGTGATTACCATGACGTTTTGGGGAAGATGGAGGATACATGTTTGATTCATCTATGCCAGATGAACTTACTGAGAATTGATTGACACGGTTATCCTTTGTTCTATTAAAATAAGTGAGGTTCCGAGGAGAGATAGGAGATTGAACAAATAAGTGATCTTCTCTACCCCAGACAGTAAAGTCAGCAGGATCAACTGTATCATCATCTGGTTTAGCACCCAGCTCAACCACCTTGGCTGGGTCTTCAACGCTTGTGTCACCCAGTAGCACACTTCTGGCTGGGTCTTCTTTATCAGCACTCCTTGCTGAGTCTTCAGTACCAGCTGAGTGATTAGTATCAGCTGGCACATCTGTCACAGTATCTTCATCAGCTGCCTCAAATAGGGGTCCTTTCCTGAGGGGCTGGTTATCCCTTGGAGTGGATTTCACCCTTTGTTTGTCAATAGGCCTGGGTTCGGCTGATGGTTCTTGTGTTGATACTGGTTCTTGTGGAGACAGATAGGGAACAATAGCAAGATGCTCCCCCTGAGTATCATCATCATCAAGATTGATTGTTTCTGCTGGTTGTTGCTGTGTAGCTGGATGAGCAGTGAATGTTGGTCGAGGAGATGAGCTGGTTTCTAACACAGCATCTAACCATTTCATAAAAATATCAGCTCTAACTCCTCCCCCTGACCCAGTAGATGCAAGATAATCTTTCATTTCTTCTGGAGTCATTCATTTAATTCTGTCTGCACGCTCAGCATACAACTTTGCCCTCTTTTTGTCGTATTTGATCATGAACTTGGCATTTCTTTTTCGTGCTTCCTTTTTGTATAGATCAATGCCAGTCAGGTCATCATCAATGTCCTTCTTTTGTTGGGTCAGCCATCTCCTATGATCAATTCTGTGGCGTTTAATAGCAACATAGGCATCCCATTTGACATTGAAGGCATCATTTAGGTCTTGCTGTCTCTTCTGATATCTCTCAAGTTTTCTTTTCATTTTCCTTTCAATAGACTGAGAGACAAGAAGAGCTTTAGCAACAGCCATATCAGAAACATCACTGGGCTTACTGCCAGAACCAATATCATCCACTGATGTTACAGACTCACTGGGTTGAGATCCACCAGCTGCCTGTACACCAGTTTCAGTATGAGCGCTGCTGGGCTTTGTGCCAGAGTCTTGACCATCACCATCCCTCCTTGGTTTTTTAGGAGCCTTTTCATGCTCATGCTCCCCCTCTGATTGTTTTCTCTTTTTAGATTTCCTTTTAGATTTCTTCTTCTCCCCCTTTTTGTCATCAGCAGGGGCAGGAGAGGGAACAGGGGAGACCTGTGCATCAAGGTCACTATCTGAGTTGGGAACAGAGAAAGCAAAATTGTTCCAATCAGCAACTTCAGGAGTAAGATGGGCACCAGGATCCACACCAAATTGTCTAAGGAGAAAGTTGGAGGATCTAACTTCATTCCTTGCAACACCCATGGCCATATGTTCAACCATAGCCCTAACATCACCCTGTAGAGCAGCCATGCATTGCATATTCTCAACTATTTGAACATAGGCAGAGACATGAATCATTTTAGCCATTTGTTGTTCCCGCGATTCCAATCTCTCACGTAGAACAGCATTTTCTTCATTAAGAAACAGGATTCTGCGATTGGCAGCCTCCAAATCAGCTTTAAGGCTAGCAATGTCCTCCATGTACTTATTGTGAGAAAGGATTCACTGCTTTAATTCCTCCTCCCCCTCCATTTGCTTGACAATGGCTGATACTGTAAAAACCCTTCCTTATCCACCTGGACAAAGTCATCAACATTTGGTCCCATTGCGATGATCGACTCCAAGTAATGTCCTTAAAATGAGCAAATGCACAGTGGAAGACTTAATTCGTACCTGAGAATAAACATGCTTAAAAGTGTCAACCAAAAGGTTGGTGAGTTCATAGGTTTATCATAACAATCTTTTTAATATATTAATAGACCACAAGATTTCATTATTTATAAACATAATACACTCGCAAGTGTATGTAAAGCATTCTAAGTGGTTGAGCACTTGGTAACCATACTTAACATTTAATCACGTCGCATATTCCCTTTATTATGAAATCTCACTACACCGTACCAAGTGTAGTCACCGAAACGAAGTACTGTGCAACCGTTGAATACTGGTCGTCCAGTCAGGTTGGGGTTGTCAGGCCCGATAGATCTATCAACAGGATTCGCGTTTACAATACCCATGTAAATAGTAGTTACCAAGCTACAGGGAAGTATGCCAGTGGTACAACTCAACGTAGAATGTATTTTTAAGTACCTGTGTCTATTTCGTAAATATTTATAAAAGCAGTGCATGTATTCTCAGCCCAAAAATATATATTGCAAAAGCAATTAAAAAGGGAGCAAATGAAACTCACCATACTGTATTTTGTAGTAAAAATACATATGACGGTATTAAACAACTGAACAATACAGGGGTG
Organism: Rutidosis leptorrhynchoides; assembly: GCF_046630445.1. NCBI lineage: Eukaryota > Viridiplantae > Streptophyta > Magnoliopsida > Asterales > Asteraceae > Rutidosis > Rutidosis leptorrhynchoides. Next base: position 42,338,497 of record NC_092337.1, on the reverse strand, counting down.
GCCTAGGATTCACGAACCTATATCATTCGTATATATATATATATATATATATATATATATATATATATATATATATATATATATATATATATATATATATATATATATATATATATATTAAAATATATACTCGTAATCGAACAATTTCCTATCTTATAACTCTATATATTATATATTTAGTTTGTATATATATTTGAAAATGATTATTATTTATAAAGTTATATTAATATGTCTATAAGAAAAATTACCTAATTTGTTGTATATAAGTTTTTATATAAATAATGTTAATATGTTTTATTATATATAGTTATATGGCTTATTAATATAATTGTAGTATATGTAATAAGTATGTTTTATATACAAAATATTTATTTGTTTAAAAATGATGGTTTTGATATTATTGATTTACTAAGAATAATAATAATACTAATAATAACTTTATTAGAAATGATAATTTTAATAATAATAATGATATTGTTAATAATGATACTTTTATCTAATTATAAGATTAGTAATACTGATAGTTACAAAAGTGATATTAATATTAATATTAATTATAATCATATTGATAATAATAATAATACTAAAATGACAAAATTTATAATAATCTCACTTATAAAAATATTAATGTTTATCATACTTATAAATATAATTATAATATTTGTAATAATAATAATTGCAATACTAATAATATCAATAATAGAAATAATAATAATAATAATAATAACAATAATCCTAATTGTAATTATGATACTTATACTAATGTTAATGAAATTGTTAATACTCTTAATTTGATTAAAATAATGATATTTCTAATTATTAGGAGTAATGACAATTATTATTATCATAAAAATAATAATGATGATAATATTAACCATATTAGTTTTATTATTGATAATAATACTCATACATTAATATTAGTGATAATAACACAATAATATTAACATAATTAACAATAATAATAAAAGTGATAATAACAATAATAATCAAAATTAAAGAAAATAAAAACTACCTCAAATAAGCTTTCCTAAAAAAATGCCCCAAGCCGGGCTCGAACAGGCAACCTCTCGCTCACCCTTACAAGACCCACACCACCTGATCCATTTGGCTCTTCGGTTTTTATACCAAATGATAACTCTATAACCCATATCACCCCGATATATCTATTCCATACACCAAATTATATCGGCCCAATATTGTCTAAGCCCAATCAACAATTCACGGCCCAACAAAGAATAAGGCTCGGCCCTGTAACTGTAGCCCAGTAAATGATCAATTAAAAGTCTCGTTGTTTTTGGTTTTTCCTGCCGACAGAAAGATAGAACACAGAAAGGAGATAGTAACGGTGGTTGAAAAGAAAAAAAATATCGAGAGTGATGATGGTATTCGATCAGTAGCAGATAAAGGCTTGGTCGTAACAGAATAACTGAACTGTAGGTACAATATTCGTGGCGATCTTGTTTCGACAGAAAGTTTACACTAACGAAGGAAGACAATAGGGTTTTGTGGGTTAATCGAAATAGCAGGTAACTCATGGGTTTTGGTTCACGATTTTTGGGTTTGAAACAGAAGGATTTATTTAGATTGATTGTGATGGTTTGATAGTGTTCTTGTTGGGTTTGGTCTGTACGAACAGGAAACAAGAAAGGTAGCAGCGAATAGTAAATGGTGGTAAATTGGATTCATTGTAGGTCGTTTACGAAACAGAAATACCAGGAATATCAACAAGTATCACGTATAAAAAAGGTGTGGCTAGTATTCCGGTGATGTTTCATATAGGATAGATTAATAGTAGCTGCAGTAATAGTTAAACAGTATAACATCTAATGATCTAAAGGATTGTGGTTTTCATCGGTTTTCAAATAGTAAAACAGAAGTATAACAGCTGCATTAATTGTTTAACAGAAAAACAATTTGAAGAACCATAAGGTGATGGTTTAAATGGGTTTGAGGTATGTAGAGTGTGATGGCTCATTGTGGGGTGTTCTTGGTCAGAAACAAGATCATGTGACAGTTGTGGGTATAGAAACAAGAGTGGTTTTGGGTGACAAATTAACTGCAGAAAACATAGCAGCACATCGTTGAGAAAAATAAAATAAAATGGAGGTTTGGAGGACACTTGGTGACGACTGAGATAGAAAACATTTGCATCGAGAAGGTGGTTAAAATAGTGGTGATTATGGTTTAAACAAAAAGATGAAGAAGAAGCTCGCTCAAGAGTGGTAGAGAGAGTGAGATGATGGAAGTCATGGTGGTTCGTGGTGGAGGTTTTTAAGGTGATAAAGGTGGCTGTAGTCATGGGTGGTGGTTAGTTGAAAAGGTGGAAACCGATTAACATTAGGTGGTAGGTTGTTGGGTTGAAAACGGTTGTAATGGTACACAATTTGAAGATGGTGTAGGGTGGTGCCGATGGTGGCTTGGTGTCGCAGGTGATAAAGTTGATCGGGGTATTTGGCAAACAAGAGTGAGAATGTGCAGTGGTGATGAATGTATCTACAATATGTAACATCATGTACATATATAATACTCATATTATGATCAACAACAAAAACAGTATGTTAATAATTTAATCACGGGAGAATATAAGTGTTACATCTGCTGACACTTTATCATAGATATAATATCGTGTCCATTGCTAAACAGTTAACGTATAAAAGTGTTCCTAAAAATCCCAAATTTTTAGACTAAATATATTTAATTATTCCACTCATTACCTGTTTGAAACCTGATTAAAAATGTCCGAAAATTATTTATTTTCTGTTCCGATTTATATGTACGGAGTACTAATATTTAAACTTAAAAAGGTAAAAATACTTTTAACAAATTTAAAATCTTCGTAATCGATTTACAGCTTAATTTTTATTTTAATCTTTCATAAACATGTATTATATCTATATTAAAACTAACGAAACGTCAACCGAGTGTCACTGACGTTTATTAATTAAGCTCGAAATCAATCATTTTTCAGTTACTCTCTCTCTCTATATATATAATCAGTTTTAAATAACAATTTTTCTCACATAAATATATATTATATATTTTTAAACAAATAGATTTAATTTTATATTATATATTTCCAAGTAGTATTTATATACACACATATATATTTACAATTAATTGATCGTGAACCGTCGAGAGCAGTCGAAGGTCAATTGAATATATGAAACAGTTCAAAATTTTTGAGACTCAACCTAACAGACTTTGCTTATCATGTCGGAATTATGAAATCGTATTATGAGTTTGGTTCAAAATTAGTCGAAATTTTCCGGGTCGTGACAGTACCTACCCGTTAAAGAAATTTCGTCCTGAAATTTGAGTGAGGTCTTCACGGCTAACATTAAAAATGTTTTCATGACGAATATGAGTTGATAAAATAGAGTTTTATCATTATGGATTAATACGGATAAAACAATTCGATTATGTGAAAGGTACGAATGAAGCTATAACAAAAGAGTGAAATGAGAAAGACAAGTTTCATCATATCTTTTGACTAGTCATGGTTGAATTTAGAAAAAATAAGGTTCATCTTAACTTTTGACGTTGTCTCGATTGAATTCCGAAATTCAAGGGATTTAAAAGAAAATCTTGGATATCTATAGGATTTGATTCTTCGAGATTTATGGAAAAATTAGGATCCTCTTTAATTTAATGCGATTATCTGTATCGATTGCTTCGTCTGGTATCTTCTCTATAAATGAACTTCTTTCATTTCATTATTTTCACCACTCCAATTCCTTCTTTCTCGATACATATACTTTCAAACGATTGTGAAAATGCTTAATCCAATTCTGATCCTTGTCCTCATCCTTACTATCGCAACATTCATTCTCCTTTTCCAACTTCCACTAGAGGAATCTACTTTCTTCTACTTTGCCTTTGGGGTTATAGTATTTTTAATTCTCCCGTGTCTTTATGTTGCGATAAACATTGATATACACGGTTTGTAATTTCTGTGTTTGTGATCGGCTTTATATTTTCCTTTATTTTTCGGAGCTCTATGCTCTTGTTTTCTCTTCCCGACTTCAAATCAAGCGGATAATGGTCCAGAATTCGTAGATATAGAGTTTCGAATGATTATAATGTTTTAAGCAGGGTGGAACGTGATAGCACGATTTGATTTTCAAATTTATCAAAATTACAGAAAATAGAACTATCGGGAATACATTTTCTTGATATGTTCAGAAGTTAAGTAGAATGAAAGAGTTATGTAACATGGCACATGATGACGTTATGTTCTGTGAATCATCACGTTCCATTAGAAACTCAGCATTACTTACTGTAATATAATCACATTGGCCAAGCGTCATTATATTATACTAACCCATGCTTCAATTCCCAACACTTCTCCACAATACATTCATAATTTATATTTAGATTTTACAGAAGTTTCCAATATAATGGAATACTGAAAACACGAAGAGGTAGATAATTTCGGACAAGAGTATTTATGAAAATATCCTCAGAAATATCGAAGATATTTATGATGATATTTTGGAATTTCTAAATTCGAAGGTTGATAAAGAAAAATTTTCCGCAAGATTTTAACATGACTTTGGAGCAAGATATTCTCTAAAGATTTCATCAGATCTAGAATTACCTGGATTCTTTGAATATAGGGTTTGGTCCTTGTATTTGTTCTTGATCTCCTTCATGGTGTGCTCAATCCGATTTTTAGTACCAAATTTTCTATCGAGCGTTCCTAACACTTCCTTCTTTATCATCAACTTTTGGCCATTAAGACCATCTACAACATGCTGCTTCGTCAGCATTTTCAAAGTTAACAGATCTGGGTCATCGGTTATCAAACCGAGGTGGTTTCAGGAGAATTATGTTTTTAGATGATTAAACGCTGATGGTAATATGGTGGAATATAAAAGGTTCTCCGGTATCAATAAAAGAGCACGCATATATATCAAAGTGATAATAAGGTTGTTTCGAATGAAAAGTCGAAGTTGACTTGCTGGAGCTGTGACAAAATTAGCTACTTTGAAAAGGGATTGCAAAGTCACTTTTGGTAATAATAATGCCAAAGGAGCTAGCACAGATACGTGTTAAACGTTTACTCAAGTTCCGAATGTTTTCAGGTGCATAACTATATGCATCGATCTTTTCCTTTAGTAGATGAAGTGTGGTTGGTTCATCCTCTCGATTGAGGTGTTTTCAAGAATCATGAAAGATTTGAACATGGATTGGAATCGTCAAGATTCAAACGAGGTTTAAGATGAAATCAAGTGGCAAACTTGAAGAAATGTTTAGTTTCATATGTTATAATCAATATTTTAATTCATTTTAATTGTCCATTGTTATTAGTCCACAGTCGATAGTCCACAATTAACAATCCAATGATTCATATATAGTTTAATATATAATATTCGAATTAATTAATACGTATCGTGACCCGTATACGTCTCAGACTCGATCACAACTCAAACTATATATATTATTGTAGAATCAACCTCAACCCTGTATACCTAACTCCCGCATTACTGCACATAGAGTGTCTATGGTTATTCCAAATAATATATATAGATGCGTCAATATGATATGTCAAAACCTTGTATACGTGTCCCGATATTTAAAGTGCGTAAAATAAATAACAGAAATTAAATGATGATAAATAAAATTGCGAGAATGTAACTTGCGATAAATAAATTGCGATAAATAAAATGTAATTAGTTAGCTAGGAACAATTAGCTAGGAACAGTTAGCGTGGATTCTTAACAACATTTTTCTCGTAGTTAATTTGTTTGTTTCTAACAAATTTTATTTCGTCCAGTGTTTTCTTCATTATGCCACTTGTTGGATTCTGATAGATCAAAATCCAAATATGAAATTGAATGAATATGGTTATTCTGTGGTGAACGGATACGTATATCGGTGGTTGTAAATAGGATCGTAAATGACTATTGAATTAAATTTGAAAGAATGTACAATATACTTATTAATGTGAAATCTGAATATTCCTCGGGTATTACCTACCCGTTAAAATATTTTCAACATTAACAGTTTGTACTAAAGAATTTTTAATTACAATCTTTATGAAAATATACTTACATATATATTTTCTTCAGACTTAATCATGGATTTAATGAATTAATATGATATTAATCTCATTTGCTTTTCAGTTTGAGCTAGAATAGCTAATCTCTAAGACTTTAGAGATTACATCTGTTCCGTGAAGATAAATGATATAGAACGATTCGTAGAACGAAAATTAATCGATGTAGAACAACGTGTAAAATGAAGATTATGCTCGAGGTACAGAATGAGATGTTGAGGCATGGATTGTTGATGGTACTGGTGTTGTTACTGATGGTACTGTTGGTACCGGTGATATTGTTGAAGCTGGTAAATTTTGCACCATATTCTCCCAATTGGTTACTCGAGCGCGAAATTCGTTGACTTCTTCTATTATTCCGGGATGATTGTCGGTTGAAACGAGCGGATGAAATAAGGTTCAGAATTGTGGATAGAATATAATCGTGGTGAGATATTCGGGAAATGAGTGAGAAGATAGTATCTCGAACAGGTTCGCCGGTAAGTGCTTCAGGTTCACCGCCAAGAGGTGAATTTGGTTGATGGAAAGGATCACCTTCTTTTTGTCTCCAATGATTAAGTAGGCTACGAACCCATCAGATGAATTGAAGATGACTAGGTGATTGATCCATTTCGTTTACACTGCTTTCGGAGCTTAGGTGAATATCCATGTCGGGATAGTTGTCGGAATAACTATCGGAATAGCTATCGGAATCTGAGGGACTCGAACTAGTTGAGGGATTTACCTCGTACGATCAGATGAAGGATTTTCGATAAGAAATAGATTATAGGATGTAGATTAGTACCCTGTAATACATAATTTACATATGCATATATAATACTAAAATCCCATAAGTTACGGAGGAATCTACGGAAGCTGTCAGGCAAAGGTAACAATAACAGATACGCTAAGATATGAATTTATCTATACACTATCTATGCAATAGAGGCAGTAAGACGTGTCTAGACTTTAAGGATGATAAGCAATTAATTTTTGACACTAAATGATAAGCAAAACTTTTGACATGCAGACACGGTCGAAGTCCAGACCCACTAATGCATCTAAACAACTATCAGTTAGACACATTAATGCAAGACCTGGTTCGCTAAGACCACTGCTCTGATACCAACTGTAAAAAACCCGTCCTTATCCACCTGGACGAAGTCATTAACATTTAGTCCCATTGCGATGATCGACTCCAAGTAATGTCCTTAAAATGAGCAAATGCACAGCGGAAGACTTAATTCGTACCTGAGAATAAACATGCTTAAAAGTGTCAACCAAAAGGTTGGTGAGTTCATAGGTTTATCATAACAATCTTTTCAATATATTAATAGACCACAAGATTTCATTATTTATAAACATAATACACTCGCAAGTGTATGTAAAGCATTCTAAGTGGTTGAGCACTTGGTAACCATACTTAACATTTAATCACGTTGCATATTTCCTTTATTATGAAATCTCACTACACCGTACCAAGTGTAGTCACCGAAACGAAGTAATGTGCAACCGTTGAATACTGGTCGTCCAGTCCGGTTGGGGTTGTCAGGCCCGATAGATCTATCAACAGGATTCGTGTTTACAATACCCATGTAAATAGTAGTTACCAAGCTACAGGGAAGTATGCCAGTGGTACAACTCAATGTAGAATGTATTTTTAAGTACCTGTGTCTATTTCATAAATATTTATAAAAGCAGTGCATGTATTCTCAGCCCAAAAATATATATTGCAAAAGCAATTAAAAAGGGAGCAAATGAAACTCACCATACTGTATTTTGTAGTAAAAATACATATGATGGTATTGAACAACTAAACAATGCAGGGGTGGCCTAGGATTCACGAACCTATATCATTCGTATATATATATATATATATATATATATATATATATATATATATTAAAATATATACTCGTAATCGAACAATTTCCTATCTTATAACTCTATATATTATATATTTAGTTTGTATATATATTTGAAAATGATTATTATTTATAAAGTTATATTAATATGTCTATAAGAAAAATTACCTAATTTGTTGTATATAAGTTTTTATATAAATAATGTTAATATATTTTATATATAGTTATATGGCTTATTAATATAATTGTAGTATATGTAATAAGTATGTTTTATATACAAAATATTTATTTGTTTAAAAATGATGGTTTTGATATTATTGATTTACTAAGAATAATAATAATACTAATAATAACTTTATTAGAAATGATAATTTTAATAATAATAATGATATTGTTAATAATGATACTTTTATCTAATTATAAGATTAGTAATACTGATAGTTACAGAAGTGATATTAATATTAATATTAATTATAATAATATTGATAATAATAATAATACTAAAATGACAAAATTTATAATAATCTCACTTATAAAAATATTAATGTTTCTCATACTTATAAATATAATTATAATATTTGTAATAATAATAATTGCAATACTAATAATATCAATAATAGAAATAATAATAATAATAATAATAATAATAATAATAATAATAATAATAATAATAATAATAATAATAATAATAACAACAATAATCCAAATTGTAATTATGATACTTATACTAATGTTAACGAAATTGTTAATACTCTTAATTTGATTAAAATAATGATATTTCTAATTATTAGGAGTAATGACAATTATTATTATCATAAAAATAATAATGATGATAATATTAACCATATTAGTTTTGTTATTGATAATAATACTCATACATTAATATTAGTGATAATAAAACAATAATATTAACATAATTAACAATAATAATAAAAGTGATAATAACAATAATAATCAAAATTAAAGAAAATAAAAACTACCTCAAATAAGCTTTCCTAAAAAAAATGCCCCAAGCCGGGCTCGAACAGGCAACCTCTCGCTCACCCTTACAAGACCCACACCACTTGATCCATTTGGCTCTTCGGTTTTTATACCAAATGATAACTCTATAACCCATATCACCCCGATATATCTATTCCATACACCAAATTATATCGGCCCAATATTGTCTAAGCCCAATCAACAATTCACGGCCCAACAAAGAATAAGGCTCGGCCCAGTAACAGTAGCCCAGCACAATGATCAATTAAAAGTCTCGTTGTTTTTGGTTTTTCCTGCCGACAGAAAGATAGAACACAGACAGGAGATAGTAACGGTGGTTGAAAAGAAAAAAAATATCGAGAGTGATGATGGTATTCGAACAATAGCAGATAAAGGCTTGGTCGTAACAGAATAACTGAACTGTAGGTACAATATTCGTGGCAATCTTGTTTTGACAGAAAGTTTACAGTAACGAAGGAAGACAATAGGGTTTTGTGGGTTAATCGAAATAGCAGGTAACTCATGGGTTTTGGTTCACGATTTTTGGGTTTGAAACAGAAGGAGTTATTTAGATTGATTGTGATGGTTTGATAGTGTTCGTGTTGGGTTTGGTCTGTACGAACAGGAAACAAGAAAGGTAGCAGTGAATAGTAAATGGTGGTAAATTGGATTCATTGTAGGTCGTTTACGAAACAGAAATACCTGGAATATCAACAAGTATCACGTATAACAAAGGTGTGGCTAGTATTCTGATGATGTTTCATATAGGATAGATTAATAGTAGCTGCAGTAATAGTTAAACAGTATAACATCTAATGATCTAAAGGATTGTGGTTTTCATCGGTTTTCAAATAGTAAAACAGAAGTATAACAGCTCCATTAATTGTTTAACAGAAAAACCACTACTAGAAAAACCACTTTTCCGAGCGACGAATCCGGACGACAAGTCGTCCGCATAGGTCATTCCAGACGACTAGTCGTCCACAATGAATCGTCCGGAAAGCTTCGTGCCTAAAGGTTTTCCGGACGGCTTGACCCGACTTTTCCGGACGATATGGAGGCCCACATTGACTTTTTCAAATGTGTTTCTGGACGGCCTTTCCGGACGACCATTTGCAACGACTTGTCGTCCGGAAAGTGAAATGTCCCGTTCTTATTGATTAAAAACGTTCCATATTAATTGATTTCGTTGCGAGGTTTTGACCTCTATATGAGACGTTTTTTTCAAAGACTGCATTCATTTTTAAAACAAACCATAACCTTTATTTCATAGATAAAGGTTTTAAAAAGCTTTACGTAGATTATCATATAATGATAATCTAAAATATCATGTTTACACATGACCATTACATAATGGTTTACAATACAAATATGTTACAACAAAATAAGTTTCTTGAATGCAGTTTTTTTTACACAATATCATACAAGCATGGACTCCAAATCTCGTCCTTATTTAAGTATGCGACAGCGGAAGCTCTTAATAATCACCTGAGAATAAACATGCTTAAAACGTCAACAAAAATGTTGGTGAGTTATAGGTTTAACCTATATATATCAAATCATAATAATAGACCACAAGATTTCATATTTCAATACACATCCCATACATAGAGATAAAAATCATTCATATGGTGAACACCTGGTAACCGACATTAACAAGATGCATATATAAGAATATCCCCATCATTCCGGGACACCCTTCGGATATGATATAAATTTTGAAGTACTAAAGCATCCGGTACTTTGGATGAGGCTTGTTGGGCCCGATAGATCTATCTTTAGGATTCGCGTCAATTAGGGTGTCTGTTCCCTAATTCTTAGATTACCAGACTTAATAAAAAGGGGCATATTCGATTTCGATAATTCAACCATAGAATGTAGTTTCACGTACTTGTGTCTATTTTGTAAATCATTTATAAAACCTGCATGTATTCTCATCCCAAAAATATTAGATTTTAAAAGTGGGACTATAACTCATTTTCACAGATTTTTACTTCGTCTGGAAGTAAGACTTAGCCACTGATTGATTCACGAACCTATAACAATATATACATATATATCAAAGTATATTCAAAATATATTTACAACACTTTTAATATATTTTGATGTTTTAAGTTTATTAAGTCAGATGTCCTCGTTAGTAACCTACAACTAGTTGTCCACAGTTAGATGCACAGAAATAAATCGATAAATATTATCTTGAATCAATCCACGACCCAGTGTATACGTATCTCAGTATTGATCACAGCTCAAACTATATATATTTTGGAATCAACCTCAACCCTGTATAGCTAACCCCAACATTCACATATAGAGTGTCTATGGTTGTTCCGAAATATATATAGATGTGTCGACATGATAGGTTTATAGTCAGAAAAATAAGTATATGTTTATAGTTGGAAAAATAAGTTACAAGTCGTGTTTGTAAAGGTAGTCATTTCAGTCGAAAGAACGACGTCTAGATGACCATTTTAGAAAACATACTTCCACTTTGAGTTTAACCATAATTTTTGGATATAGTTTCATGTTCATAATAAAAATCATTTTCTCAGAATAACAATTTTTAAATCAAAGTTTATCATAGTTTTTAATTAACTAACCCAAAACAGCCCGCGGTGTTACTACGACGGCGTAAATCCGGTTTTACGGTGTTTTTCGTGTTTCCAGGTTTTAAATCATTAAGTTAACATATCATATAGATATAGAACATGTGTTTAGTTGATTTTAAAAGTCAAGTTAGAAGGATTAACTTTTGTTTGCGAACAAGTTTAGAATTAACTAAACTATGTTCTAGTAATTACAAGTTTAAACCTTCAAATAAGATAGCTTTATATGTATGAATTGAATGATGTTATGAACATAATTACTACCTTAAGTTCCTTGGATAAACCTACTGGAAAAGAGAAAAATGGATCTAGCTTCAACGGATCCTTGGATGGCTCGAAGTTCTTGAAGCAGAATCATGACACGAAAACAAGTTCAAGTAAGATCATCACTTGAAATAAGATTGTTATAGTTATAGAAATTGAACCAAAGTTTGAATATGTTTATTACCTTGTATTAGAATGATAACCTACTATAAGAAACAAAGATTTATTGAGGTTGGATGATCACCTTACAAGATTGGAAGTGAGCTAGCAAACTTGAAAGTATTCTTGATTTTATGTAACTAGAACTTGTAGAATATATGAAGAACACTTAGAACTTGAAGATAGAACTTGAGAGAGATCAATTAGATGAATAAAATTGAAGAATGAAAGTGTTTTTAGGTGTTTTTGGTCGTTGGTGTATGGATTAGATATAAAGGATATGTAATTTTGTTTTCATGTAAATAAGTCATGAATGACTACTCATATTTTTGTAGTTTTATGAGATATTTCATGCTAGTTGCCAAATGATGGTTCCCATATGTGTTAGGTGACTCACATGGGCTGCTAAGAGCTGATCATTGGAGTGTATATACCAATAGTACATACATCTAAAAGCTGTGTATTGTACGAGTACGAATACGGGTGCATACGAGTAGAATTGTTGATGAAACTGAACGAGGATGTAATTGTAAGCATTTTTGTTAAGTAGAAGTATTTTGATAAGTGTATTGAAGTCTTTCAAAAGTGTATAAATACATATTAAAACACTACATGTATATACATTTTAACTGAGTTGTTAAGTCATCGTTAGTCGTTACATGTAAGTGTTATTTTGAAACCTTTAGGTTAACGATCTTGTTAAATGTTGTTAACCCAATGTTTATAATATCAAATGAGATTTTAAATTATTATATTATCATGATATTATCATGTATGAATATCTCTTAATATGATATATATATATACATTAAATGTCTTTACAACGATAATCGTTACATATATGTCTCGTTTAAAAATCATTAAGTTAGTAGTCTTGTTTTTATATATGTAGTTCATTGTTAATATACTTAATGATATGTTTACTTATCATAGTATCATGTTAACTATATATATATCCATATATATGTCATCATATAGTTTTTACAAGTTTTAACGTTCGTGAATCACCGGTCAACTTGGGTGGTCAATTGTCTATATGAAACATATTTCAATTAATCGAGTCTTAAAAAGTTTGATTGCTTAACATGTTGGAAACATTTAATCATGTAAATATCAATCTCAATTAATATATATAAACATGGAAAAGTTCGGGTCACTACAGTACCTACCCGTTAAATAAATTTCGTCCCGAAATTTTAAGCTGTTGAAGTTGTTGACGAATCTTCTGGAAATAGATGCGGGTATTTCTTCTTCATCTGATCTTTACGCTCCCAGGTGAACTCGGGTCCTCTACGAGCATTCCATCGAACCTTAACAATTGGTATCTTGTTTTGCTTAAGTCTTTTAACCTCACGATCCATTATTTCGACGGGTTCTTCGATGAATTGGAGTTTTTCATTGATTTGGATTTCATCTAACGGAATAGTGAGATCTTCTTTAGCAAAACATTTCTTCAAATTTGAGAAATGGAAAGTGTTATGTACAGCCGCGAGTTGTTGAGGTAACTCAAGTCGGTAAGCTACTGGTCTGACACGATCAATAATCTTGAATGGTCCAATATACCTTGGATTTAATTTCCCTCGTTTACCAAATCGAACAACGCCTTTCCAAGGTGCAACTTTAAGCATGACCATCTCTCCAATTTCAAATTCTATATCTTTTCTTTTAATGTCAGCGTAGCTCTTTTGTCGACTTTGGGCGGTTTTCAACCTTTGTTGAATTTGGATGATCTTCTCGGTAGTTTCTTGTATAATCTCCGGACCCGTAATCTGTCTATCCCCCACTTCACTCCAACAAATCGGAGACCTGCACTTTCTACCATAAAGTGCTTCAAACGGCGCCATCTCAATGCTTGAATGGTAGCTGTTGTTGTAGGAAAATTCTGCTAACGGTAGATGTCGATCCCAACTGTTTCCAAAATCAATAACACATGCTCGTAGCATGTCTTCAAGCGTTTGTATAGTCCTTTCGCTCTGCCCATCAGTTTGTGGATGATAGGCAGTACTCATGTCTAGACGAGTTCCTAATGCTTGCTGTAATGTCTGCCAGAATCTTGAAATAAATCTGTCATCCCTATCAGAGATAATAGAGATTGGTATTCCATGTCTGGAGACGACTTCCTTTAAATACAGTCGTGCTAACTTCTCCATCTTGTCATCTTCTCTTATTGGCAGGAAGTGTGCTGATTTGGTGAGACGATCAACTATTACCCAAATAGTATCAAAACCACTTGCAGTCCTTGGCAATTTAGTGATGAAATCCATGGTAATGTTTTCCCATTTCCATTCCGGGATTTCAGGTTGTTGAAGTAGACCTGATGGTTTCTGATGCTCAGCTTTGACCTTAGAACACGTCAAACATTCTCCTACGTATTTAGCAACATCGACTTTCATACCCAGCCACCAAAAATGTTTCTTGAGATCCTTGTACATCTTCCCCGTTCCAGGATGTATTGAGTATCTGGTTTTATGAGCTTCTCTAAGTACCATTTCTCTCATATCTCCAAATTTTGGTACCCAAATCCTTTCAGCCCTATACCGGGTTGCGTCTTCCCGAATATTAAGATGCTTCTCCGATCCTTTGGGTATTTCATCCTTTAAATTTCCCTCTTTTAAAACTCCTTGTTGCGCCTCCTTTATTTGAGTAGTAAGGTTATTATGAATCATTATATTCATAGATTTTACTCGAATGGGTTCTCTGTCCTTCCTGCTCAAGGCATCGGCTACCACATTTGCCTTCCCCGGGTGGTAACGAATCTCAAAGTCGTAATCATTCAACAATTCAATCCACCTACGCTGCCTCATATTCAGTTGTTTCTGATTAAATATGTGTTGAAGACTTTTGTGGTCGGTATATATAATACTTTTGACCCCATATAAGTAGTGCCTCCAAGTCTTTAATGCAAAAACAACCGCGCCTAATTCCAAATCATGTGTCGTATAATTTTGTTCGTGAATCTTCAATTGTCTAGACGCATAATCAATCACCTTCGTTCGTTGCATTAATACACAACCGAGACCTTGCTTTGATGCGTCACAATAAATCACAAAATCATCATTCCCTTCAGGCAATGACAATATAGGTGCCGTAGTTAGCTTTTTCTTCAATAACTGAAACGCTTTCTCTTGTTCATCATTCCATTCAAATTTCTTCCCTTTATGCGTTAATGCAGTCAAGGGTTTTGCTATTCTGGAAAAGTCTTGGATGAACCTTCTGTAGTAACCAGCTAGTCCTAAAAACTGGCGTATGTGTTTCGGAGTTTTCGGGGTTTCCCACTTTTCAACAGTTTCTATCTTTGCCAGATCCACCTTAATACCTTCTTTGTTCACTATGTGACCGAGGAATTGAACTTCTTCCAACCAAAATGCACACTTTGAAAACTTAGCGTACAATTCTTCCTTCCTCAATACTTCTAACACCTTTCTCAAATGTTCACCGTGTTCTTGGTCATTCTTTGAGTAAATAAGTATGTCATCAATGAAAACAATGACAAACTTGTCAAGGTATGGTCCACACACTCGGTTCATAAGGTCCATGAACATAGCTGGTGCATTAGTTAAACCAAACGGCATGACCATAAACTCGTAATGACCGTAACGTGTTCTGAAAGCAGTCTTTGGAATATCATCTTCTTTCACCTGCATTTGATGATACCCGGAACGTAAGTCAATCTTTGAATAAACAGACGAGCCTTGTAGTTGATCAAATAAGTCATCGATTCTCGGTAGTGGGTAGCGGTTCTTGATGATAAGTTTGTTCAACTCTCGGTAGTCGATACACAACCTGAATGTATCATCTTTCTTCTTGACAAACAAAACAGGAGCTCCCCACGGTGATGTGCTTGGTCGAATGAAACCACGCTCTAAAATTTCTTGTAATTGGCTTTGCAGTTCTTTCATCTCACTGGGTGCGAGTCTGTAAGGAGCATGAGCTATTGGTGCAGCTCCTGGTACAAGATCTATTTGAAATTCAACAGATCGATGCGGAGGTAGTCCCGGTAATTCTTTCAGAAATACATCGGGAAATTCTTTTGCAATGGGAACATCATTGATGCTCTTTTCTTCAGTTTGTACTTTCTCGACGTGTGCTAGAACAGCATAGCAACCTTTTCTTATTAGTTTTTGTGCCTTCAAATTACTAATAAGATGTAGCTTCGTGTTGCCCTTTTCTCCGTACACCATTAAGGGTTTTCCTTTTTCTCGTATAATGCGAATTACATTTTCGTAACAAACGATCTCTGCTTTCACTTCTTTCAACCAGTCCATACCGATTATCACATCAAAACTCCCTAACTCTACTGGTATCAAATCAATCTTAAATGTTTCGCTAACCAGTTTAATTTCTCGATTCCGACATATATTATCTGCTGAAATTAATTTACCATTTACTAATTCGAGTAAAAATTTACTATCCAAAGGCGTCAATGGACAACTTAATTTAGCACAAAAATCTCTACTCATATAGCTTCTATCCGCACCCGAATAAAATAAAACGTAAGAAGATTTATTGTCAATAAGAAACGTACCCGTAACAAGCTCCGGGTCTTCCTGTGCCTCTGCCGCATTAATATTGAAAACTCTTCCGCGGCCTTGTCCATTCGTGTTCTCCTGGTTCGGGCAATTTCTAATAATGTGGCCCGTTTTTCCACATTTATAACAAACTACATTGGCATAACTTGCTCCGACACTACTTGCTCCACCATTACTCGTTCCGACACCATTTGTTCCTTTCGTTCTATTAACCCCTGGTCCGTAGACCTCACACTTCGCTGCGCTATGACCATTTCTTTTACACTTGTTGCAAAATTTGGTGCAGAACCCCGAGTGATACTTTTCACACCTTTGGCATAGCTGCTTCTGATTGTTGTTGTTGTTTCGGTTATTATTGTTGTTGGGATGATTGTTGTAGTTGCTGTTGTTGTTGTTGTTGTTGTTGGGCCGTTTGTTGTAGTTGCGATTGATGTTGCGATTGTTGGGATAATTGTTGTGATTATTGTTGTAATTGCTGTTGTTGTTGTATTGGTGATTCTTATCACCGTTTTCCTCCCACTTTCTTTTGACTTGCTTCACATTGGCCTCTTCAGCAGTCTGTTCTGTAATTCTTTCTTCAATCTGGTTCACTAGTTTGTGAGCCATTCTACATGCCTGTTGTATGGAGGCTGGCTCGTGTGAACTTATATCTTCTTGGATTCTTTCTGGTAATCCTTTCACAAACGCGTCGATCTTCTCTTCCTCATCTTCGAATGCTCCCGGACACAATAGGCACAATTCTGTGAATCGTCTTTCGTACGTGGTAATATCAAATCCTTGGGTTCGTAACCCTCTAAGTTCTGTCTTGAGCTTATTGACCTCGGTTCTGGGACGGTACTTCTCGTTCATCAAGTGCTTGAATGCTGACCACAGTAGTGCGTACGCATCGTCTTGTCCCACTTGCTCTAGATAGGTATTCCACCATGTTAACGCAGAACCTGTGAAGGTATGCGTAGCATACTTCACTTTGTCCTCTTCAGTACACTTACTTATGGCAAACACCGATTCGACCTTCTCAATCCACCGTTTCAATCCGATCGGTCCTTCGGTTCCATCAAATTCCAAAGGTTTGCAGGCAGTGAATTCTTTGTAGGTGCATCCTACACGATTTCCTGTACTGCTAGATCCAAGGTTATTGTTGGTATGTAGTGCAGCCTGTACTGCGGCTATGTTTGAAGCTAGAAAAGTACGGAATTCCTTTTCATTCATATTCACGGTGTGTCGAGTAGTCGGTGCCATTTCCTTCAAAATAGTCAAATGGAACAAGTTAATCATACAGAATATTAAGAGTAGTTAATAGTATTTCGTAGCATAATATGAACTCATTTATAAAAGCTTTTTCTTCATATTAGCGTTTTATAAGTTTAAATTCGGGTAGTACCTACCCGTTAAGTTCATACTTAGTAGCTAATATACAATTCAACTACTACAATTCTATATGAAAAACTCATTATAATAATATTTCGCGTTCAAACTTTTACACAATATTTTACAAACTTACAATACCGCTTATTTTACATATAGCATGAAATATAGCACACAATAAATTTGATACAAGATGGTTGTGAAGATAATTCTAGCTAGTACACAAGTCGTTCAGCAAAGGCAATAAAGACACGTAATTTATACGTCCAGAAACAAGTCATGCATTCTGGTTTTACTAGGATTACTTCCCATCCTTGGTCTTGTGGAACATAACCGTTATGGCCGTTGATAAGACAGCGTGTTGTAACGTTGTCAAAGGGACGAGGGTTACGTAATGTCCAACAGTCCCGTAACAATCTAAAAACCTCATTTTTTACCCCAATTACCGACTCCGTCACTTGTGGAAACGCTTTGTTTAATAGTTGTAGCCCGATGTTCTTGTTCTCACTTTGGTGAGAAGCGAACATTACTAATCCGTAAGCATAACATGCTTCTTTATGTTGCATGTTAGCCGCTTTTTCTAAATCACGAAGTCCAATATTCGGATATATTGAGTCAAAATAATTTCTTAACCCATTGCGTAAAATAGCATTTGGGTTCCCCGCAATATATGCGTCAAAGTAAACACATCGTAACTTATGGATTTCCCAATGTGATATCCCCCATCTTTCGAATGAAAGCCTTTTATAAATCAAGGCATTCTTGGAACGTTCTTCGAATGTCTTACAAACTGATCTCGCCTTAAATAGTTGTGTCAAAGAATTTTGACCGACTCTAGACAAGATTTCATCAATCATGTCTCCGGGTAGGTCTCTTAAAATATTGGGTTGTCTATCCATTTTGTATTTTTATACTGTAAAATAGACAAGAGTTAGATTCATAAAAAAAATACTTATTAATACAAGCAATTTTTACATATATCATAAAGCATAAGCACACTATATTACATATATTACACCACACGAATACAACTATCTTATTCCGACTCGCTTGTTTCTTCTTCTTCTTTGGTTTTGGTTCGTTTTGCCAAGTTTCTAGGGATATATGATGTTCCCCTAATACGAGCCGTCGTTTTCCACATTGGTT
The DNA here is from genome assembly GCF_046630445.1 of Rutidosis leptorrhynchoides. NCBI lineage: Eukaryota > Viridiplantae > Streptophyta > Magnoliopsida > Asterales > Asteraceae > Rutidosis > Rutidosis leptorrhynchoides. Next base: position 42,319,545 of record NC_092337.1, on the reverse strand, counting down.
TAGAAAAACCTGGTGGTTTAGAGGTTCCCGGGTCATTGTTACAACTTAAGGACTTCGGGGGTTGACGATACATATAAAGTTCATCGGGGTTGGAATTAGATTTCTCTATTTTTATGCCCTTTCCCTTATTATTTTCTTTTGCCTTTTTAAATTTAGTTGGGGTAATTTCTATAACATCATCGGAATTCTCGTCGGAATCCGATTCATCGAAGAATTGGTAATCCTCCCAATATTTTGCTTCCTTGGCGGAAACACCATTGACCATAATTAACCTTGGTCGGTTGGTTGAGGATTTTATTTTACTTAACCGTTTTATTATTTCCCCCAACGGTTCTATTTCTTCATCCGGTTCCGATTCTTCTTCCAGTTCCGATTCTTCTTCCGGTTCTGACTCTTCTTCCGGTTCCTCTTCGGGAACTTGTGAATCAGTCCACGAATCATTCCAATTTACATTTGACTCTTCATTATTATTAGGTGAGTCAATGGGACTTGTTCTAGAGGTAGACATCTATCACATAATATCAAACGTGTTAAGAGATTAATATATCACATAATATTCACATGTTAAAAATATATAGTTTCCAACAAAATTTGTTAAGCAATCATTTTTCAAGTAAACACGGTCGAAGTCCAGACTCACTAATGCATCCTAACAAACTCGATAAGACACACTAATGCAAAATTCTGGTTCTCTAAGACCAACGCTCGGATACCAACTGAAATGTCCTGTTCTTATTGATTAAAAACGTTCCATATTAATTGATTTCGTTGCGAGGTTTTGACCTCTATATGAGACGTTTTTTTCAAAGACTGCATTCATTTTTAAAACAAACCATAACCTTTATTTCATAGATAAAGGTTTTAAAAAGCTTTACGTAGATTATCATATAATGATAATCTAAAATATCATGTTTACACACGACCATTACATAATGGTTTACAATACAAATATGTTACAACAAAATAAGTTTCTTGAATGCAGTTTTTTTACATAATATCATACAAGCATGGACTCCAAATCTCGTCCTTATTTAAGTATGCGACAGCGGAAGCTCTTAATAATCACCTGAGAATAAACATGCTTAAAACGTCAACAAAAATGTTGGTGAGTTATAGGTTTAACCTATATATATCAAATCATAATAATAGACCACAAGATTTCATATTTCAATACACATCCCATACATAGAGATAAAAATCATTCATATGGTGAACACCTGGTAACCGACATTAACAAGATGCATATATAAGAATATCCCCATCATTCCGGGACACCCTTCGGATATGATATAAATTTCGAAGTACTAAAGCATCCGGTACTTTGGATGGGGCTTGTTGGGCCCGATAGATCTATCTTTAGGATTCGCGTCAATTAGGGTGTCTGTTCCCTAATTCTTAGATTACCAGACTTAATAAAAAGGGGCATATTCGATTTCGATAATTCAACCATAGAATGTAGTTTCACGTACTTGTGTCTATTTTGTAAATCATTTATAAAACCTGCATGTATTCTCATCCCAAAAATATTAGATTTTAAAAGTGGGACTATAACTCACTTTCACAGATTTTTACTTCGTCGGGAAGTAAGACTTGGCCACTGGTTGATTCACGAACCTATAACAATATATACATATATATCAAAGTATGTTCAAAATATATTTACAACACTTTTAATATATTTTGATGTTTTAAGTTTATTAAGTCAGCTGTCCTCGTTAGTAACCTACAACTAGTTGTCCACAGTTAGATGTACAGAAATAAATCGATAAATATTATCTTGAATCAATCCACGACCCAGTGTATACGTATCTCAGTATTGATCACAACTCAAACTATATATATTTTGGAATCAACCTCAAACCTGTATAGCTAACTCCAACATTCACATATAGAGTGTCTATGGTTGTTCCGAAATATATATAGATGTGTCGACATGATAGGTCGAAACATTGTATACGTGTCTATGGTATCTCAAGATTACATAATATACAATACAAGTTGATTAAGTTATGGTTGGAATAGATTTGTTACCAATTTTCACGTAGCTAAAATGAGAAAAATTATCCAATATTGTTTTACCCATAACTTCTTCATTTTAAATCCGTTTTGAGTGAATCAAATTGCTATGGTTTCATATTGAACTCTATTTTATGAATCTAAACAGAAAAAGTATAGGTTTATAGTCGGAAAAATAAGTTACAAGTCGTTTTTGTAAAGGTAGTCATTTCAGTCGAAAGAACGACGTCTAGATGACCATTTTAGAAAACATACTTCCACTTTGAGTTTAACCATAATTTTTGGATATAGTTTCATGTTCATAATAAAAATCATTTTCTCAGAATAACAATTTTTAAATCAAAGTTTATCATAGTTTTTAATTAACTAACCCAAAACAGCCCGCGGTGTTACTACGACGGCGTAAATCCGGTTTTACGGTGTTTTTCGTGTTTCCAGGTTTTAAATCATTAAGTTAGCATATCATATAGATATAGAACATGTGTTTAGTTGATTTTAAAAGTCAAGTTAGAAGGATTAACTTTTGTTTGCGAACAAGTTTAGAATTAACTAAACTATGTTCTATTGATTACAAGTTTAAACCTTCGAATAAGATAGCTTTATATGTATGAATTGAATGATGTTATGAACATCATTACTACCTTAAGTTCCTTGGATAAACCTACTGGAAAAGAGAAAAATGGATCTAGCTTCAACGGATCCTTGGATGGCTCGAAGTTCTTGAAGCAGAATCATGACACGAAAACAAGTTCAAGTAAGATCATCACTTGAAATAAGATTGTTATAGTTATAGAAATTGAACCAAAGTTTGAATATGATTATTACCTTGTATTAGAATGATAACCTACTGTAATAAACAAAGATTTATTGAGGTTGGATGATCACCTTACAAGATTGGAAGTGAGCTAGCAAACTTGAAAGTATTCTTGATTTTATGTAACTAGAACTTGTAGAATATATGAAGGACACTTAGAACTTGAAGATAGAACTTGAGAGAGATCAATTAGATGAAGAAAATTGAAGAATGAAAGTGTTTGTAGGTGTTTTTGGTCGTTGGTGTATGGATTAGATATAAAGGATATGTAATTTTGTTTTCATGTAAATAAGTCATGAATGATTACTCATATTTTTGTAATTTTATGAGATATTTCATGCTAGTTGCCAAATGATGGTTCCCACATGTGTTAGGTGACTCACATGGGCTGCTAAGAGCTGATCATTGGAGTGTATATACCAATATTACATACATCTAAAAGCTGTGTATTGTACGAGTACGAATACGGGTGCATACGAGTAGAATTGTTGATGAAACTGAACGAGGATGTAATTGTAAGCATTTTTATTAAGTAGAAGTATTTTGATAAGTGTATTGAAGTCTTTCAAAAGTGTATAAATACATATTAAAACACTACATGTATATACATTTTAACTGAGTCGTTAAGTCATCGTTAGTCGTTACATGTAAGTGTTATTTTGAAACCTTTAGGTTAACGATCTTGTTAAATGTTGTTAACCCAATGTTTATAATATCAAATGAGATTTTAAATTATTATATTATCATGATATTATCATGTATGAATATCTCTTAATATGATATATATATATATACATTAAATGTCTTTACAACGATAATCGTTACATATATGCCTCGTTTAAAAATCATTAAGTTAGTAGTCTTGTTTTTACATATGTAGTTCATTGTTAATATACTTAATGATATGTTTACTTATCATAGTATCATGTTAACTATATATATATCCATATATATGTCATCATATAGTTTTTACAAGTTTTAACGTTCGTGAATCACCGGTCAACTTGGGTGGTCAATTGTCTATATGAAACATATTTCAATTAATCGAGTCTTAACAAGTTTGATTGCTTAACATGTTGGAAACATTTAATCATGTAAATATCAATCTCAATTAATATATATAAACATGGAAAAGTTCGGGTCACTACAGAAAGGTATAATAATAAAATATTCAATTTCTTTTTTGATTAAATCAATTTCTTTTTAATTAAATTAAAAGCTTTCTGGACGACTTTTCCGGGCGATTGGTCGTCCGGAAAGGCCACTGTTGTTTTTAGAAATTAGATTTTAGCTGTATAATTTCCAGCCGTATAACCAGCACATTTCAATATTAAAACCTGCTTTACACTAATATTAGACATTTAACAACCAACAATAATATTAAAAATATCCAACAATTACAATAATTATTCAAACCGAGCTACGTCCATCAAACAAACATTCACAAAATAGTTTAAACATAAACGCCTTCGTGGAACAAACTACAATGTATCAAACAAACGACAATCCAACAAACTACAAAACAGAAAATGCATCGTCCTCATCCTCCTCATCGTTTTAGCTTCGAGTATTGAAATTGGAACTACCAGGATTATTGTCATTGGAACTACCAGGAGTATTGGCATTGATCGTCACTCCACGTTGCAAATGGGGAGGAATTCACAATTTATTATAAGCGAGGATTTCTTCCATTTCACTCGACGTGTAGGAAGGGTAAACTAGTGGTTGTGGCGTCCGACCCGTAGATGATGAAGATGCGGAATTAGTAACCGACATTGATAACTTTCTAAAAAAACAGCCTGCTATTAAAAAAAACAGCCTGCTTTTAAAAAAACCCATCTGCTTAAAAAAAACCTGCTGTTTTAAAAAAAAACTGATATATATAAATACATATGTATTTATATATATACATATGTATATGTATGTATGTATATATATATATATATATGTGTGTGTGTGTGTGTGTGTGTGTGTGTGTGTGTGTGAATATATTAACCCTTATTTGACCATGTTTGACCTTATTTGAATTCAATTGACCGAAATTGAATCCATTTAAAAAATATAAATATTAGTATCATATCATTATATACATACATGTACACACACACACATATATAGATCTATATATATATATATATCTTAAAAAAAACAGCCTGCTTTTTAAAAAAAAACAGCCTGCAGCAAAAAAAAACCCTGTTTTTTTTGCTGTATTTTAAAAAAAAACTGATATATATATATATATATATATATATACACACACACACACATATGTATATGTATGTATATATATATATATGTGTGTGTATATATTAGACCTTATTTGACCTCATTTGAATTCAATTGACTGAAATTGAATCCATTTGACTAAAATTATTAAATAATTCATTACTTACGTAGTTTTCCTTAGCTTTATCATCACACCACTTTTTGGGGTCCTTATGCTTGTGCATATGCTTGTAATTTTACATTGGACCTTTTTCTGGATTTGCTTCGTCATTCTGCAAACACACAATCAAATAATTTAAATGTATATAAATCAAATTAATTGTTTTCTAACCGTTTATAAATTATATAAAACATTAATAATAAGCAGGTTTAAGTAATTTACCAAACGGGTAGCTATAGCTTTGCTACCATGCAAACTGTGGTATCGGACTTTAGACCGGCTGTCTGCGTTGGTCTCACAACGGTCCTGGTACTTTTGGTTTTCTTGCAAGTCACAGAATGCATTCCAGAGATTCGGTTGGACGTCGGGTGGTGGATTGTTGCGAACGTTTTGAGGATCTTCATCAAAGATTTTTTTGTAATACGTTTTCTGCTCACTTTATACATATACATATACATATATATATACATATATAGATGTGTATATATATATATATATATATATATATATATATATATATATATATATATATATATATATATATTAATTATTCAAAGTATCATCAAACAAAACCCACCACTTTAATTTTATTCAATTTTATTAATTTTAATTACATGTTCTTGACAATTTCATCATCAAACCATCACTTTAATATCTAAATTCGGATTTAAAATCTAAAAGTATTCAAAGTATCATCAAACAAAACCCACCACTTTAATTTTATTCAATTTTATTTATTTTAATTACATGTTCTTGACAATTTCATCACCAAACCCACCACTTTAATATCTAAATTCGGATTTAAAATCTCAAATATTCAAAGTATCATCAAACAAAACCAAAATTACAAACTAAGCATGAAAATCATAAGCCTAAACATTATCAAACACAACAATCTTCCTAAACAAACCTAAAATTTTCGGATTTCTAAATTCATAAATGAAGAACAACCAAACTTTTCAAAAAAATGAAGTACATACCTTGTTTGCACTTTGGGATGGAAGATTAGGTTGGATTGTTTGTTGAATAACTTCAATTAGCTTGAAATCGCCTGAAATTGCCGAAGCTTTTTAGATGTGTTTTTTTTTGTAAAAGTGATAAAAAAAAAGACCAACAGCTGCTGTTTTCTGTCTTTTTTTTTCCAGGCGACACCTTTGCAGACGATTAATCGTCCAGAAATGTGAAGGAGGGAAATTTTTTGGGATAAGCCCGCCACTTTTTGGTGAAAAGTTAAATATTTATTAATTTTCTTTTTATTATTAATTTTAACTTATATTTACTTATATAATTTATATTTAACTTATATAATTATTATATTTACTTTTTTGTTATATTATTAATCCCTAATAAATATCTTATTATTAATTAAATAATTATAAATTTTATTAATTAACATAAATATAAATATATATGTTTTTTATATGAATACATAATTTCAATAAATATTTTATATATATTTTGGTGAAATAATTAATTTTTTTATATAATTAATTTGAAATCTTTTAGTTATTTGTATTTTTTATCATCGTCAAAAATCATTATCATCATCGTCGTCATCATCATCATCATCATCATCGTCGTCGTCGTCATCACCATCGTCATCGTCATCATCATCATCGTCATTATCATCATCGTCATCATCATCGTCATCATCATCATCATTGTCGTCATCATCATCATCGTCATCATCATCATTGTCATCATCATCGTCGTCATCATCATCCTCGTCATCATCATCATCATCGTCATCATCATCCTCGTCATCATCATCATCGTCATCATCATCGTCATCATCGTCATCACCATCATCATCGTCATCATCGTCATCACCATCGTCATCACCATCGTAGTCATCACCATCGTCATCACCATCATCGTCGTCATCATCATCGTCGTCATCATCGTCATCATCATCATCGTCATCATCATCATCGTCATCATCATCCTCATCATCATCATCGTCATCATCATCATCATCGTCGTCATCGTCATCGTCGTCATCATCGTCACCGTCATCATCGTCACCGTCATCATCATCATCATCATTCTCGTCACATGTGACGTCAAATCTTTGGCGGGAAACATTTGGTGGTAAGCACTTTAATGTGATTAAAAGCAATTGATTATAACTTGTACATGCCTAAATCTGTTTATCTAAAAATACGGCTGAAGCATACTGACTAAACCCTAATTAACCCCTAATCTAACCCTAATTCACATTCATCTATTACACTAACATCCGATAACGACGTTAATGATGTTAATGCACAAAGATTCTTTATTGATTAAAGATGTGAAACAGAGATGCTTTATTTAAAGCTGTATTTCATAGAGATTCTTTATTGATTAAAGCTGTGAAACATAGATGCTTTATTTAAAGCTGTATTCCACAGAGATTCTTTATCAATTATCCAATATGCTAGCGTTTCTCAAAGAAGACATACCTGTTGACCGCAAACAAGTATGGTTTTTCAAGGATTCCAACAAGCCAGCCACTCTTCTTGAAGAGGAAGAAGACTTGAATGAGCTTGTTGGTCGAGCAGTGACCCGTAATGAAACAATCAATGTGTACATCGAATTCTAGGACGACAGCGAATGCGTTGTGTAATCTGATGAAGAGGACTATGTACCTTCCGGGCCACAATACGACACGGATGGAAAGTTCTATTCGGATGATTCGGATGACAAGTTCCCTCCGTATGATTCTGATGATTTCTAGATGTTTAAGCTGTATTTTCATTGTGATTGTGTTAGTCATGTTTGTGTTTAGCCATGTTTGTGTTTAGTTTCCACAAAAATGTAACCGTGTTTGGTGTTTTAATAAAAGTGATGTTAAAAATAATCTTTTATAATTAGTAATAATAATAATAATAATAATAATAATAATAATAATAATAATAATAATAATAATAATAATAATAATAATAATAATAATAATAATAATAATAATAATAATAATAATAATAATACTGTTACATAACACTGTTACATAACAACGTTACATTACACCATTACATAACAACGTTACATAACCACGTTACCTATCGACCGGTCCTTCGTTTCTGAAACATCGGCAGCATCAAGCTCAAGTTCTGAAAGTTCATCCACTAAATCGGATGCTCGTAGTCATCCTCGTCGTCGTTATTAGTGTGTTTAAATACCAGTAACTTTGTAGTCGTGTGTTTGAAGTGTGTTTAATTCAGTAAGTGTGTTTAAATTTAGTAAGTGTGTTTAATTTTAGTCGTGTGTTTAATTTAGTAACTTTGTATTATATTAATTTAATGTTTGTCATTTGTTGTGTTTAATTCAAAAAAATTCGTTTGTCTACTTAAATATTGCTATTTATATATAATAATCGATTTATCTACTTAAAATTCATTTTCATTCAAAACAAATGACAACAAAATGTCGCCCGGAAAGCTTCCTGGACGATTAATCGTCCGGAAAGGTTATCCCGCCAATTTTTTTGGAGACCATTTTCTGGAGCCAAAATTTTTTTAGTTAAAAAATATGTCGGCCACCTTTCTAAACGACAAGGGGGTCGTCCGGAAAAGTCTGGTCAAAAAGGTAGACTGAAAAGCTGTTTTTTTTTTCATTTAGTTGGCTTTTGTGGACGACAAATGTCGTCCGGAAAGGTGTCGTCTGGAAAAGCTATTTTTCTAGTAGTGAACAATTTGAAGAACTATAAGGTGAGGGTTTAAATGGGTTTGAGGTATGTAGAGTGTGATGGCTCGTTGTGAGGTGTTCTTGGTCAGAAACAAGATCATGTGACAGTTGTGGGTATAGAAACAAGAGTGGTTTTGGGTGACAAATTAACTGCAGAAAACATAGCATCACATCGTTGAGAAAAATAAAATAAAATGGAGGTTTGGAGGACACTTGGTGACGACTGAGATAGAAAACATTTGCATCAAGAAGGTGGTTGAAATAGTGGTGATTATGGTTTAAACAAAAAGATGAAGAAGAAGCTCGCTCAAGAGTGGTATAGAGAGTGAGATGATGGAAGTCATGGTGGTTCGTGGTGGAGGTTTTCAAGGTGATGAAGGTGGCGGTAGTCATGGGTGGTGGTTAGTTGAAAAGGTGGAAACCGATTAACATTAGGTGGTAGGTTGTTGTGTTCTCGGTTGAAGACGGTTGTAATGGTACACGATTTGAAGATGGTGTAGGGTGATGCCGATGGTGGCTTGGTGTCGCAGGTGATAAACTTGATCGGGGTATTTGGCAAACAAGAGTGAGAATGTGCAGTGGTGATGAATGTATCTACAATATGTAACATCATGTACATATATAATACTCATATTATGATCAACAACAAAAACAGTATGTTAATAATTTAATCACGGGAGAATATAAGTGTTACATCTGCCGACACTTTATCATAGATATAATATCGTGTCCATTGCTAAACAGTTAACGTATAAAAGTGTTCCTAAAAATCCCAAATTTTTAGACTAAATATATTTAATTATTCCACTCATTACCTGTTTGAAACCTGATTAAAAAGGTTCGAAAATTATTTATTTTCTGTTCCGATTTATATGTACGGAGTACTAATATTTAAACTTAAAAAGGTAAAAATACTTTTAACAAATTTAAAATCTTCGTAATTGATTTACAGCTTAATTTTTATTTTAATCTTTCATAAACATGTATTATATCTATATTAAAACTAACGAAACGTCAACCGAGTGTCACTGACGTTTATTAATTAAGCTCGAAATCAATCATTTTTCAGTTACTCTCTCTCTCTCTATATATATAATCAGTTTTAAATAACAATTTTTCTCACATAAATATATATTATATATTTTTAAACAAATAGATTTAATTTTATATTATATATTTCCAAGTAGTATTTATATACACACATATATATATTTACAATTAATTGATCGTGAACCGTCGAGAGCAGTCGAAGAACAATTGAATATATGAAACAGTTCAAAATTTTTGAGACTCAACCTAGCAGACTTTGCTTATCATGTCGGAATTATGAATTCGTATTATGAGTTTGGTTCAAAATTAGTCGAAATTTTCCGGGTCATGACAGTACCTACCCGTTAAAGAAATTTCGTTCCGAAATTTGAGTGAGGTCGTCACGGCTAACATTAAAAATGTTTTCATGACGAATATGAGTTGATAAAATAGAGTTTTATCATTATGGATTAATATGGATAAAACAATTCGATTATGTGAAAGGTACGAATGAAGCTATCACAAAAGAGTGAAATGAGAAAGCCAAGTTTCATCATATCTTTTGACTAGTCATGGTTGAATTTAGAAAAAATAAGGTTCATCTTAACTTTTGTCGTTGTCTCGATTGAATTTCGGAATTCAAGGGATTTAAAAGAAAATCTTGGATATCTATAGGATTTGATTCTTCAGGATTTTTGGAAAAATTAGGATCCTCTTTAATTTAATGCGATTATCTGTCTCAATTGCTTCGTCTGGTATCTTCTCTATAAATTAACTTCTTTCATTTCATTATTTTCACCACTCCAATTCCTTCTTTCTCGATACATATACTTTCAAACGATTGTGAAAATACTTAATCCAGTTCTGATCCTTGTCCTCATCCTTACTATCGCAACATTCATTCTCCTTTTCCAACTTCCACCAGAGGAATCTACTTTCTTCTACTTTGCCTTTGGGGTTATAGTGTTTTTAATTCTCCCGTGTCTTTATGTTGCGATAAACATTGATACACACGGTTTGTAATTTCTGTGTTTGTGATCGGCTTTATATTTTTCTTTATTTTTCGGAGCTCTATGCTCTTGTTTTCTCTTCCCGACTTCAAATCAAGCGGATAATGGTCCAGAATTCGTAGATATAGAGTTTCGAATGATTATAATGTTTTTAAGCAGGGTGGAATGTGATAGCACGAATTGATTTTCAAATTTATCAAAATTACAGAAAATAGAACTATCGGGAATACATTTTCTTGATATGTTCAGAAGTTAAGTAGAATGAAAGAGTTATGTAACATGGCACATGATGACGTTATGTTCTGTGAATCATCACGTTCCATTAGAAACTCGGCATGACTTACTGTAATATAATCACGTTGGCCAAGCGTCATTATATTATACTAACCCATGCTTCAATTCCCAACACTTCTCCACAATACATTCATAATTTATATTTAGATTTTACAGAAGTTTCCAATATAATGGAATATTGAAAACACGAAGAGGTAGATAATTTCGGACAAGAGTATTTATGAAAATATCCTCAGAAATATCGAAGATATTTATGATGATATTTTAGAATTTCTAAATTCGGAGGTTGATAAAGAAAAATTTTCCGCAAGATTTTAACATGAATTTGGAGCAAGATATTCTCTAAAGATTTTATCAGATCTAGAATTACCTGGATTCTTTGAATATACGGTTTGCTCCTTGTATTTGTTCTTGATCTCCTTCATGGTGTGCTCAATCCGATTTTTAGTACCAAATTTTCTATCGAGCGTTCCTAACACTTCCTTCTTTATCATCAACTTTTGGCCATTAAGACCATCTACAACATGCTGCTTCGTCAGCATTTTCAAAGTTAACAGATCTGGGTCATCGGTTATCAAACCGAGGTGGTTTCAGGAGAATTGTGTTTTTAGATGATTAAACGCTGATGGTAATATGGTGGAATATAAAAGGTTCTCCGGTATCAATAAAAGAGCACACATATATATCAAAGTGATAATAAGGTTGTTTCGAATGAAAAGTCGAAGTTGACTTGCTGGAGCTGTGACAAAATTAGCTACTTTGAAAAGGGATTGCAAAGTCACTTTTGGTAATAATAATGCCAAAGGAGCTAGCACAGATACGTGTTAAACGTTTACTCAAGTTCCGAATGTTTTCAGGTGCATAACTATATGCATCGATCTTTTCCTTTCGTAGATGAAGTGTGGTTGGTTCATCCTCTCGATTGAGGTGTTTTCAAGAATCATGAAAGATTTGAACGTGGATTGGAATCATCAAGATTCAAACGAGGTTTAAGATGAAATCAAGTGGTAAACTTGAAGAAATGTTTAGTTTCATATGTTATAATCAATATTTTAATTCATTTTAATTGTCCATTGTTATTAGTCCACAGTCGCTAGTCCACAGTTAACAATCCAATGATTCATATATAGTTTAATATATAATATTCGAATTAATTAATACGTATCGTGACCCGTATACGTCTCAGACTCGATCACAACTCAAACTATATATATTATTGTAGAATCAACCTCAACCCTGTATAGCTAACTCCCGCATTACTGCATATAGAGTGTCTATGGTTATTCCAAATAATATATATAGATGCGTCGATATGATATGTCAAAACCTTGTATACGTGTCCCGATATTTAAAGTGCGTAAAATAAATAACAGAAATTAAATGACGATAAATAAAATTACGAGAATGTAAATTACGATAAATAATTTGCGATAAATAAAATGTAATTTATTAGCTAGGAACAATTAGCTAGGAACAGTTAGCGTGGATTCTTAACAACATTTTTCTCGTAGTTAATTTGTTTGTTTCTAAAAAATTTTATTTCGTCCAGTGTTTTCTTCATTATGCCACTTGTTGAATTCTGATAGATTAAAATTCAAATATGAAATTGAATGAAAATGGTTATTCTATGGTGAACGGATATGTATATCGGTTGTTGTAAATAGGATCGTAAATGACTATTGAATTAAATTTGAAAGAATGTACAATATACTTATTAATGTGAAATTTGAATATTCCTCGGGTATTACCTACCCGTTAAAATATTTTTAACAGTAACAGTTTGTACTAAAGAATTTTTAATTACAATCTTTATGAAAATATACTTACATATATATTTTCTTCAGATTTAATCATGGATTTAATGAATTAATATGATATTAATCTCATTTGCTTTTCAGTTTGAGCTAGAATAGCTAATCTCTAAGACTTTAGAGATTACATAATCGCCGTGTTCCGTGAAGATAAATGATATAGAACGATTCGTAGAACGAAAATTAATCGATGTAGAACAATGTGTAAAATGAAGATTATGCTCGAGGTACAGAATGAGATGTTGAGGCATGGATTGTTGATGGTACTGGTGTTGTTACTGATGGTACTGTTGGTGCCGGTGATATTGTTGAAGCTGGTAAATTTTGCACCATATTCTCCCAATTGGTTACTCGAGCGCGAAATTCGTTGACTTCTTCTATTATTCCGGGATGATTGTCGGTTGAAACGAGCGGATGAAATAAGGTTCAGAATTGTGGATAGAATATAATCGTGGTGAGATATTCGGGAAATGAGTGAGAAGATAGTATCTCGAACAGGTTCGCCGGTAAGTGCTTCAGGTTCACCGCCAAGAGGTGAATTTGGTTGATGGAAAGGATTACCTTCTTTTTGTCTCCAATGATTAAGTAGGCTACGAACCCATCAGATGACTTGAAGATGACTAGTTGATTGATCCATTTCGTTTACACTGCTTTTGGAGCTTAGGTGAATATCCATGTCGGAATAGTTGTCGGAATAACTATCAGAATAGCTATCGGAATCTGAGGGACTCGAACTAGTTGAGGGATTCACCTCGTACGATCAGATGAAGGATTTTCGATAAGAAATAGATTATAGGATGTAGATGAGTACCCTGCAATACATAATTTACATATGCATATATAATACTAAAATCCCATAAGTTACGGAGGAATCTACGGAAGCTGTCAGGCAAAGGTAACAATAACAGATACGCTAAGATATGAATTTATCTATACACTGTCTATGCAATAGAGGCAGTAAGACGTGTCTAGACTTTAAGGATGATAAGCAATTAATTTCTGACACTAAATGATAAGCAAAACTTTTGACATGCAGACACGGTCGAAGTCCAGACCCACTAATGCATCTAAACAACTATCAGTTAGACACACTAATGCAAGACCTGGTTCGCTAAGACCACCGCTCTGATACCAACTGTAAAAACCCGTCCTTATCCACCTGGACGAAGTCATCAACATTTGGTCTCTTTGCGATGATCGACTCCAAGTAATGTCCTTAAAATGAGCAAATGCACAGCGAAAGACTTAATTCGTACCTGAGAATAAACATGCTTAAAAGTGTCAACCAAAAGGTTGGTGAGTTCATAGGTTTATCATAACAATCTTTTCAATATATTAATAGACCACAAGATTTCATTATTTATAAACACAATACACTCGCAAGTGTATGTAAAGCATTCTAAGTGGTTGAGCACTTGGTAACCATACTTAACATTTAATCACGTCGCATATTCCCTTTATTATGAAATCTCACTACACCGTACCAAGTGTAGTCACCGAAACGAAGTACTGTGCAACCGTTGAATACTGGTCGTCCAGTCCGGTTGGGGTTGTCAGGCCCGATAGATCTATCAACAGGATTCGCGTTTACAATACCCATGTAAATAGTAGTTACCAAGCTACAGGGAAGTATGCCAGTGGTACAACTCAACGTAGAATGTATTTTTAATTACCTGTGTCTATTTCGTAAATATTTATAAAAGCAGTGCATGTATTCTCAGCCCAAAAATATATATTGCAAAAGCAATTAAAAAGGGAGCAAATGAAACTCACCATACTATATTTTGTAGTAAAAATACATATGACGGTATTGAACAACTGAACAATGCAGGGGTGGCCTAGGATTCACGAACCTATATCATTCGTATATATATATATATATATATATATATATATATATATATATATATATTAAAATATATACTCGTAATCGAACAATTTCCTATCTTATAACTCTATATATTATATATTTAGTTTGTATATATATTTAAAAATGTTTATTATTTATAAAGTTATATTAATATGTCTATAAGAAAAATTACCTAATTTGTTGTATATAAGTTTTTATATAAATAATGTTAATATGTTTTATATATAGTTATATGGCTTATTAATATAATTGTAGTATATGTAATAAGTATGTTTTATATACAAAATATTTATTTGTTTAAAAATGATGGTTTTGATATTATTGATTTACTAAGAATAATAATAATACTAATAATAACTTTATTAGAAATGATAATTTTAATAATAATAATGATATTGTTAATAATGATACTTTTATCTAATTATAAGATTAGTAATACTGATAGTTACAAAAGTGATATTAATATTAATTATAATCATATTGATAATAATAATAATACTAAAATGACAAAATTTATAATAATCTCACTTATAAAAATATTAATGTTTCTCATACTTATAAATATAAATATAATATTTGTAATAATAATAATTACAATACTAATAATATCAATAATAGAAATAATAATAATAATAATAATAATAATAATAACAATAATCCTAATTGTAATTATGATACTTATACTAATGTTAACGAAATTGTTAATACTCTTAATTTGATTAAAATAATGATATTTCTAATTATTAGGAGTAATGACAATTATTATTATCATAAAAATAATAATGATGATAATGTTAACCATATTAGTTTTGTTATTGATAATAATACTCATACATTAATATTAGTGATAATAACACAATAATATTAACATAATTAACAATAATAATAAAAGTGATAATAACAATAATAATCAAAATTAAAGAAAATAAAAACTACCTCAAATAAGCTTTCCTAAAAAAAATGCCCCAAGCCGGGCTCGAATAGGCAACCTCTCGCTCACCCTTACAAGAACCACACCACCTGATCCATTTGGCTCTTCGGTTTTTATACCAAATGATAACTCTATAACCCATATCACCCCGATATATCTATTCCATACACCAAATTATATCGGCCCAATATTGTCTAAGCCCAATCAACAATTCACGGCCCAACAAAGAATAAGGCTCGGCCCGGTAACAGTAGCCCAGCACAATGATCAATTAAAAGTCTCGTTGTTTTTGGTTTTTCCTGCCGACAGAAAAATAGAACACAGAAAGGAGATAGTAACGGTGGTTGAAAAGAAAAAAAATAATTAGAGTGATGATGGTATTCGAACAGTAGCAGATAAAGGCTTGGTCGTAACAGAATAACTGAACTGTAGGTACAATATTCGTGGCGATCTTGTTTCGATAGAAAGTTTACAGTAACGAAGGAAGACAATAGGGTTTTGTGGGTTAATCGAAATAGCAGGTAACTCATGGGTTTTGGTTCACGATTTTTGGGTTTGAAACAGAAGGAGTTATTTAGATTGATTGTGATGGTTTGATAGTGTTCGTGTTGGGTTTGGTCTGTACGAACAAGAAACAAGAAAGGTAGCAGCGAATAGTAAATGGTGGTAAATTGGATTCATTGTAGGTCGTTTACGAAATAGAAATACCAGGAATATCAACAAGTATCACGTATAACAAAGGTGTGGCTAGTATTTCGGTGATGTTTCATATAGGATAGATTAATAGTAGCTGCAGTAATAGTTAAACAGTATAACATCTAATGATCTAAAGGATTGTGGTTTTCATCAGTTTTCAAATAGTAAAACAGAAGTATAACAGCTGCATTAATTGTTTAACAGAAAAACAATTTGAAGAACCATAAGGTGAGGGTTTAAATAGGTTTGAGGTATGTAGAGTGTGATGGCTCGTTGTGGGGTGTTCTTGGTCAGAAACAAGATCATGTGACAGTTGTGGGTATAGAAACAAGAGTGGTTTTGGGTGACAAATTAACTACAGAAAACATAGCAGCACATCGTTGAGAAAAATAAAATAAAATGGAGGTTTGGAGGACACTTGGTGACGACTGAGATAGAAAACATTTGCATCGAGAAGGTGGTTGAAATAGTGGTGATTATGGTTTAAACAAAAAGATGAAGAAGAAGCTCCCTCAAGAGTGGTAGAGAGAGTGAGATGATGGAAGTCATGGTGGTTTGTGGTGGAGGTTTTCAAGGTGATGAAGGTGGCGGTAGTCATGGGTGGTGGTTAGTTGAAAAGGTGGAAACCGATTAACATTAGGTGGTAGGTTGTTGGGCTGAAGACGGTTGTAATGGTACACGATTTGAAGATGGTGTAGGGTGGTGCCGATGGTGGCTTGGTGTCGCAGGTGATAAAGTTGATCGGGGTATTTGGCAAACAAGAGTGAGAATGTGCAGTGGTGATGAATGTATCTACAATATGTAACATCATGTACATATATAATACTCATATTATGATTAACAACAAAAACAGTATGTTAATAATTTAATCACGGGAGAATATAAGTGTTACATCTGCCGACACTTTATCATAGTTATAATATCGTGTCCATTGCTAAACAGTTAACGTATAAAAGTGTTCCTAAAAATCCCAAATTTTTAGACTAAATATATTTAATTATTCCACTCATTACCTGTTTGAAACCTGATTAAAAAGGTTCGAAAATTATTTATTTTCTGTTCCGATTTATATGTACGGAGTACTAATATTTAAACTTAAAAAGGTAAAAATACTTTTAACAAATTTAAAATCTTCGTAATCGATTTACAGCTTAATTTTTATTTTAATCTTTCATAAACATGTATTATATCTATATTAAAACTAACGAAACGTCAACCGAGTGTCACTGACGTTTATTAATTAAGCTCGAAATCAATCATTTTTCAGTTACTCTCTCTATATATATATAATCAGTTTTAAATAACAATTTTTCTCACATAAATATATATTATATATTTTTAAACAAATAGATTTAATTTTATATTATATATTTCCAAGTAGTATTTATATACACACATATATATTTACAATTAATTGATCGTGAACCGTCGAGAGTAGTCGAAGGTCAATTGAATATATGAAACAGTTCAAAATTTTTGAGACTCAACCTAACAGACTTTGCTTATCATGTCGGAATTATGAAATCGTATTATGAGTTTGGTTCAAAATTAGTCGAAATTTTCCGGGTCGTGACGGTACCTACCCGTTAAAGAAATTTTTTCCCGAAATTTGAGTGAGGTCTCATAAACTTCTTCTCTAGCTGGTCGATCAAGCTGAGACAATAGTTCAGTCAGCTCCTCGCGAGGCAATTTGCTGGCTGAAACTATGGCAGTTTGAGGATCAAAAGTTAGCTGATCCACCAGCAGAGCAACTCTGGGAGTGATAGATGCTCCCCGATAGATGAAGTTAGGGACAACTTCATCAGGATCTGGCACCTGGCACACATAGGGTTTCTTCTCAGTAGAGACAGTAGCGTGAGAAGAGTCAGTAGTGGCAATAGCAGAGGTACCAGCATCCACGATGGGTTCCGTAGAACCAGTAGCAGCAGTAGGTGACTGTGCATTAGTTAAAGGAGCAGCATCACTAGTAGCATCAGTATCCACCGTTGGCTCTGTGGGAACATAGCCAATATAGCCAGCATTAACAAAATCAAGACCCTCCAGAACAGTATCACCCTGTGAACCAGAATCTGATGGAAAAGTAGCACTTTTACCAGCATCCAGGATAACATCAGATGGAAAAGTAGCACTTGTACCAGCTTCCATAATAACATTTTGTTC
The DNA here is from genome assembly GCF_046630445.1 of Rutidosis leptorrhynchoides. Lineage (NCBI taxonomy): Eukaryota > Viridiplantae > Streptophyta > Magnoliopsida > Asterales > Asteraceae > Rutidosis > Rutidosis leptorrhynchoides. The sequence continues at coordinate 42,300,862 of NC_092337.1, read as the reverse complement.
ATCGGTAGCAGCAGCAGACGTAATGTCACCCTTTGGTTCAGTGACAGGTTCATCAAGTAGAACATCCTTGACAATATTGTTAATTACCTTTTTAAGAACAGGAGGATCCACTATGATTTCATCTTCCACTTCAGGTGTAGTAGTGGAAGCAACAATACTGGGAGCAGTATTTCCAGCAGCTGTAGAAGCAATAGTACTAGCATCAGCACCACCAGTAGGAGAAACAGTAGCACCAATACCAGTAGCAGAGGCAGCAATCTGCTCAGTAGGAATAATATCATCTTTAACTTGCTCCCCCTCTGCCTGTTCATCTACCTTGCTAAGAACTGAAATAATAGAACATTTTATGTTAACAACTGTAGAACCAAATAAATTTGACTCAACAATTGCATCTGTTGTTGGTCTCTGGGGACAGACTGGTGATTTGGTCAGCCCTTCGAATGAGACAGAATAAGGTGTCTGTAAGTACAGCTGTGACTCTGCTGACTCATTGGCGACACATGTTGACCCAGATAGTGTAAGAGTTCTGGCTGGTAATGATGTAGGAGTGAGACTCTTAGCATGATCCGAGTAACATAATGGCTATGCAGTATCCTGAGCTGGTTCAACACGATAAGGAACCAGCTCAAGTTTGCTTTGGGGGTCAGGTATGTGCTCTACTGATTGTACTGGCAGCAGAGGATATAACATTAAGTTCAAATTTGAAAAATGTGGAAGTGTCTGGCTAGAAGAGTATGGGTTGCTACTCTTCTTAACACTAGTTTTAAAACCAGTCAGCTTGGGAGCCAGGGTTATACCTTGAACTCCACATTCATTTTTCAAGTCAGCAGATAAAAGATTTTTAATTATGTTAGAATTTTCTGCTGTATGGTCTAGAAACGCACCAGGTTCCATAGCCACATCCTTTGCAGGAGCAGCAGTTGAGACTGGTGCAATTCCCCCTGTGGTTTGCTTGGAGCCAGCTCTTGCACGTTTGGATTTGCCTGTTACCAAGAAATAGTTAAGCAACGGATTCCAATACTAGAAGTGGGTAGTCAGTATATAAGACTAGGGCTGTTCTTTATGATCAGAGAGCACTAGATTCTAATACAACTACTGTGTTACCAGTATGTGAGACGGTGGCTGTACTAGTTGAGGTAGCTGGCTTCTTCCTCTTGACAGCTGGTTTTCGCTGAAGACCCTCCCCCTCAGCTGGTGCAACACCAGAGGTAGTTGATGGGGCAGCTCCACCCTGAGCAGCTAGATACTCAAGCATTGCTGGTGTCAACGCAGCATATGGAGCAGTAGGCTTATCTTTTGGCATCCCCCCTTGTTTTAGAGGCAGGTCGTATGATTTGTCAGCAATCTGCTGGTAAGCTTCACCCAGCTCATTTTCAAAAACAAGGCTCAAGAACCTTAGAAAGGGGATTATATGTGTTCGTTTGGGTGCAAGCACCATTTCCCTTAACCTTAAGTAGATTTCACTGGCATAATCTATGTTGCGGTTGAACAGCAGCCCGTGACCCATCTTCAACTCATAATCTGAGCATTGATCAAAACTGCCAGATTTGTGGCTGATACACTGAGTCAGCAACCCAAAGAAATAATACCATCGTGGTGGTATGTGTTTCCTGAGGGGTGTATGAGATACTGGTTGAGAGTAGCCAATGATTTCCAGTACCTCTCTTCGAAACTCATCACTTGTAGGTGAATCTACAAATGGACCATTGGGTAATTGAAGAACTCGTCGGATGGCATCAACAGTAATGGAACAGGGTAAGTTGTCAGTCACCATGCCATGAATACATGGAACGTTCTGTTCAGTGGTGGCCATGGTGGCAGTATACCAAAATCTGGCCAAACAGGCTGGATATAATCGTGAAGGTACACCGGTAATGGCTCTTGCCAGAGGGGATTGACGGATATAAGAAATCAGCTCTTCATAACCGGTATTGACTTTCGATTTGGGAACAGAAAGGGCATGAGCAGCATTGCCTCTTGAAAGGCGAATCGTAGAGTGTTCAGGTGCATTTGCAGCCCTAACAAGATTGGGGTGCAGGTTGAATAGTGGCCCTTGTTCAATTTGTTCCTCTATAGCCGGCGGTGGTTGCTGTTCCGGTTGTGGTTCCACCGGTGCTTGTGGTTGCTGCGATTGTTGTTCCGGTTGCTGAGTGTTGTTGTTGTTCTGCCATTGATGATTGTAGAAAGTGAAGATATGAAGATTTGGGGATTTTTAGAGAGAGGAGTGTGAATTTGAAAACTGAATAACCAAAGGTTATTATGGAAGATAAAACACACTTTTAACCGTTGTGATTGGGTGAAAAAGGCAGGAGAGATAAAGTGACAACTGCTATTAGTAGGCGCGTGGGTAGATGTGACAGACTGGCACACTCGAGGGGACACAGACTGATGATTTGACGTATATACGGCTTGAATACTCATACCTTCCATTCAACATTAAATGCAGCAGGTTTTAATTTTTTTAAAAAAAATTGAAAACCACAAAATAAGTGTTGTATTAAATACAAGATACTTTGTTACATTTAATATGTCATGAATTTAATTTAAATCATTGGAAGTAAGTGAGTTTCAGTTTTAAGGAATCATTTAATTTTGTGAGCTATTTATTATTTAAATTAAACATTTTGAGTAACCAAAATATAAAAGACCTTGTTGTGCTGAGAGTTTTACATGTAGGCAGTAAGGTAACAAAAATTGCTTACTGATTTGCCCTACATGTTGTAGAGCCAGCACACCAACAAAAATTGTCTTTTATTTAAAGTTCAAGCATACCCAGCTCAGAGATGAGATAGTTAAAACGTTTCTCATCTAAGGGCTTTGTGAATAGATCTGCTAACTGCTGGTCTGTTGAAATAAAATGTAGCTCCACGTCTCCTTTTTGAACATGATCCCTTATGAAATGATATCGAACGTCAATGTGCTTTGTTCTTGAATGCATCACAGGATTGTTGGTGATAGTTATTGCACTTTTGTTGTCACAGTAGATTGGAGTCTTTGTAACCTGAACACCATAGTCTTTCAGCTGGCTTTGCATCCATAGTACTTGAGCAGTACAACTACCAGCAGAAACGTATTCTGCCTCAGCAGTAGAAGTAGACACAGTATTTTGCTTTTTGCTCGTCCAGCTGACTAGCCTACCACCCAGTAACTGGTAACCACCAGTAGTACTTTTCCTGTCTATTTTATACCCTGCAAAATCAGCATCTGAATACCCAGTTAGCTCAAAATCCTGGTCTTTGGGATACCAAAGACCACGTTTAGCAGTAGCTTTCTGATACCTAAATATCCTTTTTACTGTTAGCAAGTGTGACTCTTTAGGATCAGCTTGATATCTGGCACACAGACATGTGGCAAACATAATATCTGGTCTGCTAGCGGTGAGATAAAGTAGGGACCCAATCATACCTCTATATTCAGTGATATTGACTGGTTCACCATTGGGATCAGCATCTATTTTAATAGTTGCTGCCATTGGAGTCCCTATATCTTTTAAACAGGCCAGGCCAAATTTCTTTAGCATATCTTTGATATATTTATCCTGACTTATAAAAATTCCATCATCAAGTTGTTTAATTTGCAGTCCCAAAAAGTATTGCAAGTCTCTTTGTAAGCTCATTTCATATGTCTTTGACATAAGTTTTGAAAAATCTTGAAAATGTTTCTCATTTTTAGATCCATAAATAATATCATCCACATATATTTGTACCAGCAAGAGATCACCATCTGTCTCTTTTGAGAACAGAGTGGTGTCAATTGTTCCAACTTTAAAGCCTATACCAGTGAGATACACATGAAGTGTCTCATACCATGCTCTTGGAGCCTATTTGAGGCCATAAAGAACTTTGTCTAGCTTGTAGACATGGTCTGGATATTTACTGCTTACAAAACCAGGAGGCTGTTTGACATAAACTTCTTCTTGCAGCTTCCCATTTAGAAATGCAGATTTAACATCCATCTGGAATACCCTAAAGTTCATCTTAGCAGCATACGCCAAGAACAGTCTGATAGCTTCCATCCTAGCCACTAGAGCATAAGTCTCTCCATAATCCAATCCTTCTTCTTGTTTGAAACCTTGAGCTACCAATCTAGCTTTGTTTCTAATCACAATCCCATCTTCATCCATCTTGTTCTTGAAAACCCACTTGGTACCAATGATTTTCTTAGATTCATCCTCAGGTTTAGGTACCAATGTCCAAACCTTATTCCTATCAAACTGGGAGATTTCTTCTTGCATAGCTCCTGCCCAGCTTGGATCTTTGATTGCTTCATCAGGACATTTAGGTTCAATGGCAGACACAAAGTTTACATGCATACAAAAATTGATGGTTGCATGTCTTCTGGTTTTAACACCACTAGCCAGATTACCAATAACTTGCTCGATAGGATGCTCTTTTGTCTATCTAGTGTTATGAACAGGTGAGCTTGTCGTGGAACACAGAGCATCTTGATCATCAGCTGTTTCGAAAGTATGAACAGCAGTTGGAGACAGCTGTTCATTATTGGTATAACCAGTATTAGCTTGTGATCCTTCAGAACCAGTAGACCTATGCTCAAGTTGTAAGACTTCAGTAGAGCCAGTAGGTCCACCTGGTTTAGACACCGATGGAACAGAGTGTTCCATCTCATCATCAGAGAACCCATCAACATGAATAGGCGAGGGTTGTGCTGCTGGTTCTTCATCATCTAGAGCTGGCTGAGTAGGCTCTTCAAACAGTAGCTCTTCATCTTCATGATCAGAAGATGAAGAAGGAGCAGTTTCATCAAATGTAACATTAATGGATTCTTCAAAACAACCCCTTCTCTTGTTGAAAACCCTATATGCCTTTGACATGTTAGAATATCCTAAGAATAAACCTTCATCAGCCTTGGCATCAAATTTGCCCAGCTGATCCCTATTATTGAGAATGTAACAGGGACTGCCAAATACATGAAGAAATGAAATTGAGGGTCTTCTACCTTTGAGAACTTCATAAGCAGTTTTCTGATGTCTTTTCACTATAAGAGATCTATTCTGGGTAAAACAAGCAGTATTCACAGCTTCTGCCCAATATGAATTTTTCAACCCAGACTCAGCTAACATAGATCTTGCTGCTTCAATGAGAGTTTTGTTTCTTCTTTCTGCAACACCATTTTGCTGAGGTGTTCTCACAGCAGAAAAGTTTTGTGAAATACCTTTGTCGGCACAAAATTCTTCTAAAGTTGCATTTCTGAATTCTGTACCATGATCACTTCTTAGCTGTTTCACCAGCTGCCCATTCAAAAGCTCCATTCGTTTGATAAAATTGATAATTTCATCAGCATCTTCACTCTTTTGCTTCAAAAAGAATACCCAGGTGTATCTGGAATATTCATCAACAATAACCAGTGTATACTTCTTCCCACTACAGCTGGCCACATTAACAGGACCAAAAAGATCCATATGAAGTAAATGAAATGGTTTCTCAATAGATGAGATTTTCTTTGATTTGAATGAGGCATGGTGATGTTTTTCTTTTTCATAACCAGGACACAGTCTGTCCTTTACATAAGACATGGTGGGTAGCCCAGACACCAAACTTCTACTAGATAATTTGTTAATATCTTTGAAGTTGAGATGTGAGAGTCTCTTGTGCCATAACCATTTCAGGTTGTCTGCAGCCTTCGAATAGAAACAAGTATCAGTTGTTGTGACAGCTTTGTTCATGTCAATTTGATACATGTTTTCATGACATTTTGCAGTCAGCAGTGGCTTCCCTGTCTTATCAAAAATAGTGCCAATTTTCTTTCTGAATTGGACTATCTTGTTCTTGCTTTTCAATTGGCTTATGCTGAGTAAATTATGTTTAAGCCCAACTACATATGCAACATTTGAGAAAGTGACATTCCCATTAGTCAAAGTACCAAAACCCTTTGTGTAACCCAACGAATTATCTCCATACGAAACAACTGGACCATCCTTTTCTTGATAGTCCATTAGTAGGGACTTACATCCGGTCATATGTCTCGAACATCCACTATCGAGATACCAGATTTGCTTGTTTTGAATGCCCTGCACAGTAGCTAAGAGATTAGTTCTTTTTGGGAACCCATCCAAGGATGGGTTCTGGAAGGGTCATCTTTGATGATCTCTTCTTGTCCGCTGGTTTGCTTGAAGAAGCATCAGCAGACGGGGTTGGGGTAAAAGGACACCTGTTGGCTAAGTGAAACTTGCTGCCACATTTGTAGCATTTTCTCACATTTGGTATCGGTGATGGGTCATACACATTGTAAAGGAGATCGGGGCGATGTTTGGTAACTGCCTCAATAAGCTGGTCAAGCTTGACTGTCATAATCTCAGTGATAGACAACTCTTCATTCGAGTCCACTTTTGCTTTTCCCTTAAGGGCAGCTTTCTTCTTGGAACCAGTACCATAGTCATGACGTATTACTTTGCCTTTATCATTTAACGAGCCAGTGTGGGAAGTTACTAGCTTGTCAACTGAAGCTGATGAACTATAAGATGTTTTTCCTGCTGCCTTGGACTTGCCAGTATTACGTTTGACTGGCTTGTCTGCAGTTACTGGTTGACCAGTAAGTTTGTCATCAGCTGGCACAGCACAATTGGAACTCGAACACGAAGGGGAATCAGTAGATTTAACTTTTCTAAGATTATTTTCAGTGATTTCCCTTTTTATACGTCTTTCTTTTTGAGTCATGTAGTAGATGCTTGAGGGGTCAGTAGTCTCATCAATTGAGGTACTGGCTTCTCTTGCTCTAACCTCATCCTCCAAAATCTCTTTCATGGCAGGTGGTGGGGACACAGTAGCAGGTCTAACAAATTTATTCGTCAAGACCTTTTTACCTTTAACTATCTTGGCAAAAGTATTTGGCAAGACAGCTTCAGGATCTGTTTCAAGAATTGGGTCCATGAAAGTAACCTCTGCAATTGCAGCAGCAGCAGCATAGTCACCAGCAAAGAAAGCTTCAACTTGGGCAGGCACCTGCTCGTTAACACACTTTGCTGTGCGTTGAGCAGATGTACACCATGAAGCGGCAACCTTTTTAACATTATCCAGCTGGTTCTTGACTTCTGCTGCCTCAACGTGAAGAGACTTTAAAGCAAAATTTTGTTTTTTGAGTTTTGAAATATCATCTTTCAAGATTTTAATTTCATCATTTTTGCATTTAAGTTTCTCATTTAAAGATTTGTTGTCTGATATCAAAACTTCTTCACGTTTGCTGCCTCTACATAAGTCAACTCTTAGGTAGTCAAACATTTCGGCCTTTTCATCATCAGTATAAGTTCGAAAATTATCAACCTTATACATCAATTCAGTTTTCCATTGAGGAGAATCTCTTTTCTGATCAGCTTCCCTCATATCAGCCAAAAACTTGCTACCACTATCATCCTCATCAGACTCCTTGACCTCCTTGGCCATTAAACACAGCTTCTTTTCTTGAGCATAACCAGCACCATCATCATCAGTATCACTATTAGAGGAAGACGATGAGCTGGTTTCATCCCAATCATGATGCTCAGCAACTAGAACCTTTTCTAGCTTTTTACCCTTCTTATCAGTCTTAGCACTTTCCTTCATCTGAGCTTTCATAGCTTTGTACTTGTTCTTGTACTTATCAGCTTTAGAGAAAGAGTTAGCATTGTGAAGTTGGAGGTTTCCTGGACATGCACTCAGCTGCAAAGTGTCCAACCTTCCCACAATTATAACACTCAGATTTAGGACCTTTGACTGATTTGCTGCTAAACCTAGCACTTGGTTTCTTACTCCCTTTGTATGACTTGCTGGTTCTATTACGATTGAACCTTTTGAACTGCCTAGCCAGCAAGGCCATACCTTCAGCAAACCCTTCTACATCACTTTCTTCATCACTGCTTTCTTCAGACCCAGTACCACTATCCACATCACTCTCAGCTGTCTCTTCTTCTGCCAGCAGCTTTTGAACCAGTAAAGCCTTTTGAGCTTTCTTTTTAGCATTAGCAATAAGAGCAGTATCAACAGTTTTAGACAATTTTGAAGTGGTGGGGGCAGACCTAAAGTTTTCTTTCAAGTTAAGTTCAAATTTAGCTTCTGCCTTCTCATGGTTCCATAAGGAGCTATAGAGAGAAGACAGGTTAAAGTTTTTTAAGGTCCGAGTGGTTCTTAATGGGTCAGTTACAGGTTTTCATTTAGCAGGCAGTGAGTCAATGAATTTTTTTACTTGTTCAAATTCTGTATACGTGACATTCAAGGTATTCAGGTCAGCAATTAGGGAGTTAAACCTAATGAAGGTTTGCTTAAGGGTTTCATTCTTGTAGGCAAAGAACATTTCATATTCTCTTTTCAAAGCTATCATTCTGTTCTGTCTTACCTCACCCATACCCTCATAGGTAACGTCTAAATAGTCCAACATAAGCTTAGCATTTTCTTTTCCCTTAATCAGTTTGAACAATGTGTTAGGTAAAGTTATAGCTAACAGGGTTCTGATCTTAGGGTCAAGTCCAACACGATGTTTATCCTCAGCATCCCATCTAGAAGGAGTGAGAATAACCTCTCCGCCAGGAACAGCAGGAGTGTCAGCAGTCGCTGGTACACTGCCAATAGTCTCAGTAGGAACAAATGGACCATTTGTGGCAATATCAGGCATGAGTGGGTCAATAGACTCAAGGTGAAGCATGAATCTTGCCTTCCAAGTTTCATACTCTTCTTCATCAAATTTGGGTGGTCTATTGGATGAGCCATTTTCAAGGTAAGCTGTATTGGAATATGTAGCCATGAGAGAATTCAGATCCAAGATATTAATTATGAAGACTGAAGCTCTGATACCAGTTGTTGGTCCCTTAATAACAACAGGAGTATTGTAGAGGGGGGTGAATACAATTTCTTTTCAATTAACTAAACAGTTAAACTCGATTATGTATTCAAGCATGCAAATTAGATAGAGTCAAAGGTAATTTTCAACGGTTATTCTTTATTGATTGAATCACAAAGAATTACAACTATCCTTGGCGGAATGATAGTTGGTTGATACAGATTACCTAGATTATAGCTAAGAGGTAAACTAAAAGCTATTACACGTTTAGGACTCTAAATAATAAAACCCACACCACTAGTTGATGCAACAGTGAATACAACAATTATATAGTAGTCCTATTGTCCGTGTAATTAATCTATTGTCCACTAGTACATAGGATACCATGTACTTATGGGGACAATTGTGTCAGAAGGCGTGCTCTCATTCTTTCCTCTTAGGTAGCTATTTGCAGGAACACACCAATTCGGTTTGGCACTACCATTTGTTTTAAACAAATGGAATGTTGTGTTCCCTAGGTATGAATAAAGTATAACACATGTCTGCACATGCGTTCCACTTCTGCATTCCCACGTGGTCTTGTAAGGTCACTTGTCAGCCGCCGACTCCTGTCCTTTTCTGTTCAACTTTTTCTTCGACTTCTGTTGAATAGTGCATTGATGTAGACCACTCTGGGAAACTACCATGCTTGTAATGGAGCATGGCTGTCTTGTGTTGTATGTTGCTATCTAGATCTACTGGTTCTTCACATGCTGAGTCACTTGATATTCTTAATTAGTTGAGTACTCATCATGTGTTGATTCGAAGAATACATTCTACCTTGTGCTGGTAGAACAACCAGCATACTACACACTCGACACAGCTATATTAGCTGACAGAACATAAAAAAACTTGTGCTGGCTACACATAACATTTTAGTGTAAATAAACTACAGTTTTGTCATAATTAAATCCTTAATTATTTTGGGGACTCAACAGTATTACTCTCTCATTTTCATATGGGTTGAAGGGTTTAATTTCTGAAATACCCCGATTCTCGAATTCTGGATGATGTAATATACTAAGATGAAAATTTAATTTCTGAAACATTTTCATTTATGCATTGGTTTGTTTTGTTTGTTCAAGTTTTAGTAAATTAAGGATTACACTAAAATGGGGGGGGGGGGGGGGGCGGGGGGGAGAATTGTTGGTGATTTTAGTGTTATCAACAATCATTTTAGTTAATTGGGATTTACTAGAAAGCAAATGCTTATCGCATTAAGCTCAATGACGAGTTTGGAGAGTGCGGAGTGCACGCTCATTCGGGTTAATTCGATAAGGTCTTGGAAATTACATCATTTGATGAAAAGGTAACCATGAATGGTTACATCATTTCATGAAAAGAGATGTTATTTTCTAAAAGGTGTCAATGAAGAGTTGCACACTTTTATTAAAAGGTTGTGTCCTTTCATTGCACCTTTCCATTTTCTATATATATGGGACTTTGCTTTCATTATAAAAACAAGAAAAATCACATTCTCACTAATACTATAATTTGATCTCTTCTTGCCTAGAGACAAATTGCATTCTTGTCTTATCCCAATTAAGATTTCGTGTAACCCGAGGCAAGTAGGGTCGAAATACTTAATTAGGAAAGTGTTTCACGATTCAAGAATCAATCCGGGATTATCATTTACAACCCTTATTTCTAACAGTAAGATGTGTCTAGACTAAGAATGATAAGCAGGTAATTTTCTAAGGGTGATAAGCAGATGATTTCCGACTAGAAATGATAAGCAAAACTTTTGACATGCAGTTAAGGTCGAAGTCCAGACTCACTAATGCATCTTAATAACTATCCGTTAGACACACTAATGCAAGACATGGTTCACTAAGACCACCGCTCTGATACCAACTGAAACGACCCGTTCATATCACTATAAATGAAATACGTTATTCATTGGTCCCATAGCGAGGTATTTGACCTCTATATGATACGTTTTAGAAATTATTGCATTCGTTTCATAAAAAGCACACCATTATTATACATAATGCATGTTTTAAACAAGTGGGCGATTATTTAAGAAATAATCCCCATAATATATCGGTTTCCAAATACTACACACATGACATAAAAGTTGAATATAATACATGACGAAGGTTTTATTAAATGCAACACTTCATTTAAACAAAAACATGAGACTCCATGCACAGCTTGCTCAGATAATGCAATAGCGGAAGACTTTCTTAAGGACCTGAGAATAAACATGCTTAAACAGTCAACACAAAGGTTGGTGAGATATATAGGTTTAGCATCGATATAAATATAGACCACAAGATTTCATAGTTATAAATATATGTACACTCAAAAGTGTATAAAAGTATTCTATAAGTTGTTGAGCTCTTCGGTAACCATACTTAACCATTAATGTGGCATATTTCCTTTATTATGAAATCTCCCTACACTGTACCAAGTGTAGTAAAAACAAAGTACTATGCAACCGTTTACGATACTAGAGCGACTAGCCCGGTTGGGGTTGTCAAACCCGATAGATCTATCAATAGGATTCGCGCTTACATGTTCTTACAACATGTGAATATTAGTTACCAAGCTATTAGGGAAGATATGCAATGTGGTACAACTCAACGTAGAATATATTTTAAGTACTTGTGTCCATGGCGTAAAACATAAAATGCATGTATTCTCATCCCAAAATATTTTAGAGTTTAAAAATGGGACTATATAATCACAGTAGTAAAAGTATATTAATAATAAGTTTTCAACTTATTAAAAATATGACCGTCGTCCTTGGATTCACGAACCTATAACAATAATAACGATTCAGATAATAATACGACATATGAATAAAATAAAGCAAGTTCATAGAATACTTATATAATAATTTTTAACATTTTATGTTAGTATTCCATTGTTAGTAGTCCTTTGTTAGTAGTCCAAAATAGTCCGAAAAGTCCAACAGTCCAATAATCGGTATATATATATATATATATATATATATATATATATATATATATATATATATATATATATATATATATATATATATATAATCTTAGAATTACCCCACGGCGTATTGTATATGTATTGTCTTTGCATCAGCCCAGAGATGTATTGTATACATATTGTCTTAGAATTAACTAAGACGTATTGTGTACGTATTGTCTTAGGATTTATCAAAACGTATTGTATACTTATTGTGTTAGGACGTACCAAGAATATTATTATACATATATACAATCACAGAATTTACCAAGATTATAATATTTTGTTATACTACTGATAAAATGTCCAAATATATATATATAGGATATAGGAAAAGTTAACAAGGATATGGTTAATATAGTTTTTATAATATAAATTGTGTCCATACAACGTTATATTTTAGCAGATTTTATTTTGCTCGCCAAATATTCATTACAACTTCGTTTAAAGTGAATCAAATTGCTATGAATTCCTTAAGAAGTAAATTTTACAAAACCAATTGGAAAAGTTCATCCCAAGTAGTAATTTTTAGAGCTTTACCCTCTTTTTGTGTCGGTGGACAGATTTGGAAAAATCCAGGCATCCACCCAATATACGATTTTTGATAAAATACTTCCACTTTGTATAAAATCATGAAAAAAATACTGGAAGTCTTATTTACATATATTAACATATTTCCAAAGTCTTAGCCTCGAACTCACAGTCTAAGATAGGTTTTTAATTCCCAACCCAAAACAACCCGCTTTTTACCGAATGGAGATTAAAGGATATATGTAAAGTTTCAAGGTGTTCTTCATATGTACAAGTTATAAGTTCTTATATTAACTTAATATAACATCATAATATATATAAATAAGTGTTATTAGAGTTATGTTAGAAAGATTAGATTAGTTTTTCAAACAAGCTTGGTGTTCACCAAAACAAGTTCTAGTTTTTACAAGTTTTATAAGTATAATAAGATAGCAACTATACAAGGAATTGAACAAGGATTTTGAGAAGTATTTTACTTTGATTATGAAGAGGAAAGTTGTTAAGATTAAAGTATGATATGAGAGCATTCAAGTGTGGGTTTTTAGTTTAAGAAAATGTGGAGTAAAAATGAGTTAAAATGGTCCTTATTTATAAGCTTATAATTTTGGCTTTTAGTGAAAATATCTAAGATAAGTTAAATTGTATTAAGTCATGCATGACATATTAAATTGATTAGGCCATGGATGACATATTACACAAATAATTGCAGATTTCTATTGGTATATACCAATTGTAAATACTTCTAGAAGCTGTGTATAATACGGGTAAAAATACCGTATGATTGCGAGTAGAATTCTTGAGGAAATTGAACGAAAATACGAGTATAGCTATCCTTTATATGTATTGGTATATTATAAAGTGTATTCAATACTTATAAGGATGTATTTACACTCGTAATACATTATATGTAAATACATTTTAACATAAGTTAATTACGTCGTTTAAATATTAACATATATATTGTTTGAAAACTCTTTAAATTAGTAGTATGAAAATATATATATAATACTTTGTTAATATACTTAATGAGATATTTAATTATCATATTTTCAAGTTAAATATATATAAATCCATATATATACACAATAATTAAACAATTAAATCAAGTTATGATGTTCGTGAATCGTCAGAATAAAAGGGTGACCAAAAGCTTGTGTAAAATTCTTTCCGGAGGTTTAAGATTTATTAAAATTCATTACTTATCAAGTCGGAATTATATAAAGATTAAGTTTAAATTTGGTCGGAAATTTTCGGGTCGTCACAATACTAATTCAAAGTACCAAGCCTAGCTTTTAGGGATCATGCATTAGGTCAAGGGTATAAGGACATAGCATTACACAGCTATCACATAATATAGCATTACTCAACTATATCATACAGAGCTAGGCAGTGATTCAATTAACAGAGTAGCAATAACATCAATAAGCTATTCAGTAAAGGCACCAAAGGCACTATATTACACAGCCTTACATACCTATGTAATAAAGGTATCCATAGCTATACATAGCTACTCACTAATGATATCAATAGCTTTACACAGCTATTCACTCTCATAGCACTAACGGCTATAAAACCCCAAGAGGATCGTTGACCCTGCCAGGTCTACAACTACTAGCTGATCAAGCTAGAGCCGTACCGATAGCTCGAGTTATTGTCCCACATTATACCTCTCCTGAAGTTTACATACGTCAATTGCAGTATACTGCCCGTACAATAACCCCCGAGCCCAACCCTTCTATACACGGTTGACCTCTTCCGTCCCTTCTATACACGGACGGTACTGACCCTTCTATACACGGCCAATTCCCTAATGTGCACATAACCCACCTACAATCTCACCGTAGGTAACATCACTAATAACCACAAGGCAATCTAATCAGGCATTCTACTATTTCAATCTAAGCGGAAACCTGATAACAGTAGTATAACCTACTAATTATCATTACAATAATAATTAACATGCATACATAGATTATCATAATCTGTATTTGTAACACCCCATCCCACATCAGTTTGAATAAGTAAGTTTGAGTCCCTTATAAGGTAGCTTCCGTCCTTACTAGACACAACGCGTTTTGGGGCTACAAGCACAGCAGATCCCGTCAGAACTCTGCAGTTAAGCGTGCTCGAGCGGGAGTAGTACTAGTATGGATGACCTCCTGGGAAATCCTCGTGTGGTCACCAAGAAAAAGCCGTGCGCCTACAGGCAAAGCGGACAATATTGTGGTCTCGGTAAGGCGGGATGTTACAGATCCCCATCCCACATCGGTTTGAATAAGTAAGTTTGAGTCCCTTATAAGGTAGCTTCCGTCCTTACTAGACACAACGCGTTTTGGGGCTACAAGCACAGCAGATCCCGTCAGAACTCTGCAGTTAAGTGTGCTAGAGCGGGAGTAGTACTAAGATGGGTGACCTCCTAGGAAATCCTCGTGTGGTCACCAATAAAAAGTCGTGCGCCTACGGGCAAAGCGGACAATATTGTGGTCTCAGTAAGGAGGGATGTTACAGATGGTATCAGAGCACTAGCCTCTCGGAGTGTGACGGGCACTCGGCTCGTGCATCTCCTGAGGTATAGATCCTGGTTATCAATTTGTTTCAGCCTGACGAGGACATCAGGAATTCTAAGTGGGGGAGTTTGTAACACCCCATCCCACATCGGTTTGAATAAGTAAGTTTGAGTCCCTTATAAGGTAGCTTCCGTCCTTACTAGACACAACGCGTTTTGGGGCTACAAGCACAACAGATCCCATCAGAACTCTGCAGTTAAGCGTGCTCGAGTGGGTGTAGTACTAGGATGGGTGACCTCCTGGGAAATCCTCGTGTGGTCACCAAGAAAAAGCCGTGCGCCTACGGGCAAAGCGGACAATATTGTGGTCTCGGTAAGGCAGAATGTTACAATATTAACCAAACAGCGGGTAGTAACTACACTTTTTACTGAATACCAATATCCATAAGGATAGTCCCACTCACCAATTACCAGCAAGAACTCAGTGGTCTAATGTTACTGAGTCTTCTCCGTTCCTTTATCACCTGAGAATGATACAATCCGAGTCAGTAATCATATCTTGATAACAACCCGACAATAAGAAAATAACACCAAAACCAACACTTAATCACTTTACAAGTGGTCTGTCAACCGTACGAGTAACACCATCACACGCACGTTTGAGAACATTCAACCGTGCGGTTGACAACTCACTCGTACGTTTGGTCTATGACCAAACATCCTACAATGAATCACATGATCCGTACGGTTCATAACACTAGTGACTAGTGACTCGTACAAGTCATGTATCATCCGTACGTATCATCACAATCAAAACATAAGTTGCTCATCACCACTCACTCGCACGGTTCACCACACGGTTGACTACCTCAACCGTACGAGTGAATGCTCACTCGTGCGATTGATGAAGAACAGTAGTAACATTCAACAAATAATCGATATCATACCATCAAATCATGCTATTAAGTTACTCAAATAAGTTTATGATCCATTATGGGCAAGTTTACCCAAAATCCCTATCAATAACAACTCCCGTATGAGCGTAAAATGGAGCATACACGCTTCCGAATAACTTTGACCCAAAATAAAGTTTGAATTATTATTTTATAACTTTACCATTAGAAATTAAAATTCAAGATGATTCCAACGATAGTTTATGTGACGATCGCTCCAAATCCATATGGACGAACACGTCATTCATCGATTTCATTGCGAGGCATTTGACCTCTATATGATACATTTTGTAAATATTGCATTCTTTTGAAAAGGTACACCATAAATGAATATTTAAATCAAAGGTTTTGGACATCTGATGATTTCTACATATAGACAATCACCGTAATATAATAGTTTACATTAGTACTTCCGTTGACAATGCAGTCAAAATAAGATACATGGTGATGATTTGGTGAATGCAACGTTTCCTTGAAAAATATGCCATGTAAGACTCCATGCATATAGCTCGTCTAACATATAAGCAAACAGCGGAAGACTTCTAGGGAACCTGAGAATAAACATGCTAACAAGTGTCAAAACAAAGGTTGGTGAGTTCATAATTTTAATGTTTTGCATAATCTGTACATAAAGGTGAATCACAAGTTTTCAGTTGTTTCATCCAGAAACGTTTATCAAAATATTCTACAAAATTGAGCACCCTGGTAACTAAACTTAACGTATATATAATTTATACCCTTCGTATAATCATCTTAATAATACACGCAAACCAGCGTGTACGCTTCTCAAATAGCATACGTCCGTTAAAAGGCTAGTGCTCTAGCTCGGATGGGGATATCAAGCCCTATGGATCCATATACTACTACTCGCGCCCACCAGTTCTTATAACTGGCAGTTACTAGTTACCAAAGCTAAGGGATTTTCGGTTCAAACTCAGTGTAGAATTTAGTATGTACTTGTATCCATTGCATTTAAAATAAAGTG
Organism: Rutidosis leptorrhynchoides; assembly: GCF_046630445.1. Taxonomy (NCBI): domain Eukaryota; kingdom Viridiplantae; phylum Streptophyta; class Magnoliopsida; order Asterales; family Asteraceae; genus Rutidosis; species Rutidosis leptorrhynchoides. Next base: position 42,284,139 of record NC_092337.1, on the reverse strand, counting down.
CATGTATTCTCAGCCCAAAAATATAGATTGCAAAAGCAATTAAAAAGGGAGCAAATGAAACTCACCTTAGCAGCATATAAAGTCATTCACCAAAATGTGATCGAAACTCGGATTACCAAATAACCGTAGATCTCAACCTAGAGAACATATGTTGGTCAATAAATGTCTATCAAGCTAGGTCAGGTCATAGTGTATCACAATCCTAATGCTCGATATCGACATACAAAAGTTATCCAAAGTCGTTTCAAAAAGTCAATTTTGACAGTTGTTTAACAAAACGAGACGTACCTTATATAAGGATTCATTTACTCGGTTGGTAATATTCAAAAATCTAATTTATCAATCTCGTAAACAAGTTGTTTAAATCTTAATTGTAGATTCAAAAGCAATTTCAATTAACGTCAATCATAATTCAGGTGATCATATCTTTTAATCCGTTCATCAAAATTATTCGATATCTAAATGAAAAGTAATTGATTTTTCGCCAGCTTTCCAAAAACATGTATATCATATACCTTTTACTAGTAATATATGTATTTAATTCGTGATTCATTATAAACTGTTTAACGACGAAATTTAGCATACAAGCATGCATAAATATAAATACTCGAGCACTAGACATGGATACACAATTAATATATAAAAGATAAGATATGAATACTCACGTATCAATATTGTGATTCAATATTGCAGGAAAGTACGTAGATGCAACAGAGATGATAAACACTAGGTTTGATTTGCAAACAATACCCATGAATATTACCCATAACTTCCATAGTTATAACTCATAATTTCCTTAACTCTATCCCGTTTGAAAACCCATTTTGAAAGTGACACGCTCATGACCTCGTCGTAGTATTTTATGTATAAATAATAATAATACTAATACTACTAATAATGATAAGATTAATAATAATATTAATCTTAATAATAATAATAATAATAATATATAATTTAAATATATACGGAGTAAAATGATTGAGGAAACAAAGAACCAGATCGAGCTTTTATAGTACTTTGGCCTGAAACAGTACCCCATGCGATCGCATGGGGTTAACCCTTTGTGGCCATGCGATCGCATGGCTAGGGATTCCAGCTCACAATGTTTTTTCCTAATGCTTACATAATTAAATAATATATATATAATATATAATTTAAATTAATTAATTATATATTATATTTTATTCCCGTGCATAGTTAATTTGTAATTTTTGTTCCGATAAGTCGTACGTCATCACGCGACTTATGTCCAGGTTCCGGTTTTTCGAATGTCCTTTCGTACACTTAGAAAACTTGCATTTTACGTTTCGTGACTCGTACTCTTGTCAATATATAGTCTTAAATTATCCATAAACTATACCACTCAAAGTATATCTTAAACTTTCGAGTATTTTGGTTATTTACTTCTATAAATCATCATCTCATTATATACATATACATATATACATTTTCACTGTAGCTTTTCGGGTACTGTAGCAATCCGAAAATACTGTAGCAAATTAGTGTTTTACTGGTTCATCTTAAACGTTTTAGTTAACTTATCTAAATATCAATCAGATAATTAAACCAATAAGGTTAATGCACAGTATCATTTTCTTAACACTTTGTTACGTTTTCAAGTTATAGTATATATATGTATCTATTTACATATAATTGTTCGCGAATCGTTGAGAAAAATCGAAGGGTATTTGAATAGTTTAAAATTTTGAGATTCAACTTCATAGACTTTGCTTATCGTGTCGGAAACGTTAAAGATTAAGTTTAAATTTGGTCAGAAATTCCCGGGTCATCACAGTTTATTCGTCAAAAACGGAGTTACGGTTTGAAAGTTATGACCGAAACAAGTTTCCACAAATCTGACCGGTGCTCACACGCATGGCTGAGGCCTCACTCGTGCGAATGAGTCCTCACACGTGTGGTTGACCCTCAAAAGTGTGGTCACTCGTGCGGGTGACCTGTCACTCGTGTGAGAGCTGAAGAACAGCTCCATCACGCTGTTTTTGGCATTTTTGACCCAAAAACTCGATTTTTGCAATTTTCTAACACCAAAACCACTTCAAATACATCATATAAACTATATAGCAACTATTTCTAACAACAATTAACACTTACAAACACAAAACATGAAGATTCAAGCTCATATTCATCAAAAACCCATTTTACACCCAAAACCCAATTCTTAAGAATTAAACCACGAATTCAAGCATGCTAACCTGGATAGATGCTTATAAAGATGATATAATTCAGTTCCTAAAGCTTCACAAATCAATTTCAAGCTTAAATCAATTTAGGGTTTCAAGGTGAAAGAGTTTAGGTACGTTCTTGTTTGGGAATGTTCAAGAAAAAAGATAAAAGAAGCTGATACATACACTCTTATGTGTTAAAATATAATACCCCATTACACACGGGTATTTACCAGTTATCTAATATCTTTCGTACTTATTTAGGCGGCCCTAACGGAGTCCAATTCACATAACGAAACCTGTTCTGTGACCCTTATCACAAAGCGCACTTTATCCCATACACCACTAATTATGAAAACATAATTATTAAAATCACTAATATTAATAAATTAATATTAACTAAGGATAAAAAGGTCATTTACTACTAAGCCCAGTTTGAGGGTGTTACAAATCTACCCCCTTAAGAAGATTCCGTCCTCAGAATCTGGTCCGTCATTATCACAAAAGTCACAGGTTCGTCACCACCTCTAATTTCTAATTCACATTCAAGTCTAAACGATCATACCCAATTATTCTAACTTACTTAATCGGTCATCATTATCAGCGAACCTTGAATCAACGGATTACACATACTCACTTACCAAGGACAATCCTAAAATCCAACCCCTTTGTCATTCTAAACTTATCATCATTCCCGTCAAAATGCAAAGGATAGTCAATTTTTACAACCAATCATCGTCCAAAACAATGACATTCACTCCAAACGCCGTTCTACTAACTACCAGTGCCCATATATTGCCACGGTCAACTCATGAGTTAAGGTTAAAATTCTGTCAGTATACCACTTGTACCATCAAATTCACCCCAAAATTATCACAAGGTTTAACTCTTTACCCCGTTAAATTTCCTCAAATTTCTAAGCAAAGGCAATTGAATTTCATTTATTCCACTAAAATCTGTACATATGTTCACAAAATATGTCTTTAATCTACCAAAATTATTCAGGTTAGTCATTTCATACTCATATAATTCATTTTTCAACAGTCAATCCACTGTCCATGCACAGTTTGAGTCTTCTATATTTCCTTCAGGTTCTCAGAATTCCTGTATGATTCACCACAATATACTTTCATTGGCCAGACACTAGTATATTCTTCTAAATCATAATTTCTTTCTGAGTCACTTGATAAGGAAAATCCTATATGATTCACACCTTAATCAAGACACACAATTTCCTGTCAAGCATCGGAGTTAAGGAAATTTACTTTACCACTGGCCAACAAGTCTTATCAGTTTTAAATCATTAATCATCACGAATTCTTCACACATGGATATCTAACTAAATCCAATCTAGTCATCATTTACAACATATCATAATAGTCCAAGTTCAGTTTATGGAAGTTACACCGTTTGTAAATCAATAACAGTCCATGTGTCATCAATCTAATTCCCGAAGGTTACAACTGTTATATAAAATATCACACGACCATCCAAGCATAGGAATTTATCAAGTCATGTCATTCTATCTTAATGATACACTAGTCACAATTCTAAACACTGTCCAACACTTAGCTCTTTCTTCCAGTACTAATACACACTCAGTATCAATAACCACTCAAGTCAAGGGTTTCCCTATCTTTTAAGAGACCACTCAGGGAACACTACCTATAATTCCTTTCTAAAGGTTGCCACAATTCACGCAAGTCTAAGGAAAGAAAAACAATTCCTTAAGGCTTCACTACTATCCCACGCATTTTAATCTAAACATGTATTGTAAGCAATACAGTAGGGCCAACATCCTACATAATGTACAAATCACATACACCTGGAGGCTATATACGGGGTTTAAGTCCTTTATTTATATACAATGGGACTACTACCCTATTCCAATCTTTACGGGCTACTACGTGTGTCCCGTCAGTCCGAGGTAAAAGTACAAATCACATAAGCCCTACGTAGTCTTATCAGGTCATACATAACGTTATAGCAAGAGTTGCATAATAGTCAAGTCATTAAAAGCAGGGAAACCAATCAAAAGGGAATAAAATCCCAATAATGTCAATGGTAGTTCCAGACACAACTTATGTAACACGAGTCATCAAACCATCGACTACTTTTACTTTAGGGCGAGAAGCAATCACTTCACATGCACATAATCATGCAGCAGAGCAAACACATTGCAAAAGGCCGGAGAAACAATCTATAAATATCACACAGACATGTCATAGAGACTAAGTTTCCTAAATCTCCAAAAGTACTTCCAGCACAATCATTGTGGTTGGAACCACTAAACCTTTGATTACTTCGGCACTTAGGGAGGAAGTAATTATATCATAAATAATCTCAGTGAATCCCCACTGACTACAAGCATAGTCAACAACAACAATCAAAAGTACACTTATATATATATATATATATATATATATATATATATATATATATATATATATATATATATATATATATATATATATCAAGAACATACCTTATAGATTCAAGAGGATTTCTTCCTCTTCTTCCCCATCACTAAAACTGATGATCCTCCCGTCGAACCCCCAGTTGATCCTGACCTTGCCCCAGACCTTAATTCAGAATATGACTTTCTCACGGATGGACACTGATCAGATCGATGACCTTAATTCTGACAATTCCAACATACATTATCCTTAAATGAACAAGACTGGACATCATGTCCTATTAAACCACATTGGTAACATCGGAACGTTCTCTCAGAACAATCTCCACCGTGACTTGCTCTACAATGAACACACCACATTTTAAATTTCGAGTTAGATACACTCCGAGTCTGTTTCCTTTTCATCTTGTTCCAAAAAGATTTCTTTGACTTTAAACTAGGTTGACTTATTGTTTGACTTTGCTACTGAAGACTTACATTCTCTTTTTACGGTTTATTGCAGCTTTAATATCACCCTCAACCATTTTTGCCATAACAAAAGCTTGAGATAAAGTGGTGGCAGTTCTTGCCAAAGTTCGATATTCTGGTAATAACATTTTCACAAAATGATCAATTTTAGATCGTTCATCTGGAACCCATTGATGCACAAACCTTTGTTGTTAGTATATTGATCAATCGCATCATCCACAGACATTTGTTCGGTCATTTTCAATTCCATAAACTCTCTCCTCAACTTTCCTATCTCGTACGGGGTATAATACTGTTCGCACACTTTTTCACAAAATTCCTCCCAAGTGATTTGACCAAATTGTTCTTTTGTTATATGGGTAATGACAGTATCTCACCATACCATAGTTTTATTCTTCAATAACTGACAAGCAAAAGTAACTCTAAGTTCTGGTTCACATTGACACGCTTTAAATGCCCGATCCACTTCTCTCTGCCAATTTAATGTGTCATTCGGGTTAGTACTGCCCGAATACGTAGGAGGATTACAATTTAAGAACTGTTTATAGGTACACTTTTTCTTTGTTTTAATTGAGGATTGTTGAAAGATCTGATACGGATACAACGTCTGTGCTGGATTTGAATAATTAGACTGGAGTGGAATTTGAGATTGTGGTTGCGATCGGTGTGGCAATGCGCCTCTAATAGGCATAGACGCACTTTGCTAAGTTACATAATTTGGAGGTGTACCTGGAATAGTTGTGAATGGAGAAATAGTAGTAATATCTGTTTGTGACTTTTGTTGTTCCAACTCTCGTATTTTATCCCTCATTTTTTCATGACCCATCCTAATCCATCTGGATGAATACATTACATTTGGTTACATCGCGAGGTACTTGACCTCTATATGATACATTTTACAAACATTGCATTCGTTTTTAAAATACAAACTTTCATTACATCAAAAGTTAACGGCATGCATACCATTTCATAACATACCCAACTATAATTGACTTAATAATAATCTTGATGAACTCGACGACTCGAATGCAGCGTCTTTTGAAGTATGTCATGAACGACTTCAAGTAATATCTCTAAAATGAGCAAATGCACAGCGGAAGATTTCTTTCATACCTGAGAACAAACATGCTTTCAAGTGTCAGCCAAATGGTTGGTGAGTTCATTAGTTTATCATAATCAATCATTTCCAATACTTTAATAGACCACAAGATCCTCATTTTTCATAAATATCATTACACTCGCAAATGTATTCCATTCGTATGATGAACACCTGGTAACCGACATTAACATAATGCATATAGAATATCCCCCGCATACTCGCAAGTATGCCATAATATTGGCAATTGCAATCACCATTTAAATCGAAGTACTAAAGCATTCCAAATTCCAGAATGGGGTTTGTTAGACCCATAGATCTATCTTTTGGATTCGCGTCAATTAGGGGCCATTTTCCTAATTCTTAGGTTACCAGACTTGAAGGGGCGATATCCGGTATAGTAATCCAACCATACAATGTAGTTTCAAGTACTTGTGTCTATTTTTTCAAATATTTATAAAAGCAGTGCATGTATTCTCAGTCCAAAAATATATATTGCAAAAGCATTTAAAAAGGAATCAAATGAAACTCACCATACTGTATTTTGTAGTAAAAATACATATGAAGACATTGAACAAATGTAGGGTTGGCCTTGGATTCACGAACCTATATCATTTATTTATTTATTAATACACATAATTGTAATCGAACAATATATATAAATTTATTAGTTATATCATTTTTATATTAAAAATATATATGTTTCATATATTCATTTTGTATATGAAAATATTAATTTTTGTTATGTTATATGTATTATATATATATATATATATATATATATATATATATATATATATATATATATATATATATATATATATATATATATATATATATATATATATATATATATATATATATAATAATGATAATACCTAATGTTACTAATAAAAATATTAAAGTTAATAATTTTGTTAATAATAATATTGATGATAATGATATTAATAATTAGTAATTCACTTAAATCATAAATTCGTTCATAGTTTTTAAATCTATACATTTATATATATACTTATGATCTTAATAATAATATCTTTAAAACTTTTACTGTCATAATTATAATACTTTTAATAATAATAATAATATGGATATTACTGATAATTTTAATGATAACATTTATAAAATTGATAGTGATGATAATAAGTTTTATAATACCAATAATAATAAGAATAATAATATTGATAGTAATAATAATAAATGATATTCATACTACTTAATAATAATAATACTAATAATAATAATAATATTATTACTTAATAATAATACTAATACTCATATTAACAATATTACTAATATTACTCATAATAATAATACTTTTATATACTAAATACAACAATAATAATAATCAGAATAATAATTATAATAATAATATTAATAATAATAATAATAATAATAGTAGTAATAATAATAATAATAATAATAATAATAATAATAATAATAATAATAATAATAATAATAATAATAATAATAATAATAATAATAATAATAATAATAATAATAACAATAATAATAAATTGATAAATGAACTACCTTCTACGACTCCAAAAAGAATAATAAACTGCCCAAGCCTGGACTCGAACTCGAGACCTCTCGCTCCACCGAATCACTCCAAAACCGTTGGGCTGTTGCCCGTTATCTGGAATTAATCCCTATTAATATAGCTATACCCCGTAATTTATTTCATCCTAATTTCTCCTTCTTCTTTGATTATTCAGTAGACCAGAGATTGAATCAACCATACAAATAAATTAAATGACGTTTTTAGAATGCTAACCCGAAACAGAAATCATTTGATTGTGTTGGGAATTGATTTAAACTAAAATAAAATAAAATAAAATATGATGTAACAGCATGCTGATGACGAGGATGAACTCCAATTCAGTTTTTAAATTCTAGCTCTTTTTAAATGAATCTTCCAACACGAAATAGATTGGAAATCCTTTTTAGAAACTTTCAGAACCTTCAATTTAAACTAAAACATCAAATTGACTTCGAATTTTGTCATGAACAACCCGTTTGACTTTTTGAAATAAAAGTTTGACTCAAAAATTCGTTTCTCGTTTTGAAGAATTGGAGGTTGAATCTTTGCAGATAGTTTACATAAAAGCTTCCTAACAAAACCACATTAGTACTTTTTAAAAAAAAAAATCGATTTCAAAGACTTGATTAAAAAGTGTAAGAATAGGGGACGAGACTGGTTTCTTGAGTTTTTCTGTGTAAATTCATCAACTTGGCTAGTTGTATTAGATAGTGGAGATTAGGAATTGAATGGGCTTTTTCAACAACACAGGTAAATCGCTTGTTGATAATGCAAAAAACGAACATATATTTCATAGCATTATCCCTCAAGAAAGACAAGCTTTTAGTTGCAATTGTTCTATTTACAAGTGATATTCGTTTAAATAATAAAAGGTGAAGACAACGGACAGATTCGACGAATTGAAGACGCAAACGACCAAAAAGCTCAAAAGTACAAAGTACAATCAAAGTGGCTCCAATTATTGATAAGAAACGTCTCAGAATTACAAGAATACAAGATTCAAAACGCAAAGTACAAGATATTAAATTGTACGCAAGGACGTTCGAAAATTCGGAACCGGGACCAGAGTCAACTCTCAACGCTCGACGCAACGGACTAAAAATTACAAGTTAACTATGTATATAAATATAATATAATATATAATTAATTATATAAATTATATATAAATTATATGTATATAATAAAACTTCGGCAAAAAAAGATCCAAAAGGTGTGAGCTGGATCCGATATCTCCGCGACTCGCGGAGTTCTAAGAGCAAATGGGCCGCGACTCGCGGAGCCCCAAATTCTAAAAATGCCTATAAAAGCTAACGCATTCTGAACGTTTTATATATCCTTTTATCATCTCTCTCTATATACGTAAATATATATATATAATTTATATTTTAATTTTAATTTTAATTTTAATTAATAATAATAAGGGTATGTTAGCGAATGTTGTGAGGGTGTAAGTCGAAATTCTGTCCGTGTAACGCGACGCTATTTTTAATCATTGTAAGTTATGTTTAACCTTTTTAATTTAATGTCTCGTAGCTAAGTTATTATTATGCTTATTTAAAATGAAGTAATCATGATGTTGGGCTAAATACTAAAATTGGGTAATTGGGCTTTGTACCATAATTAGGGTTTGGACAAAAGAACGACACTTGTGGAAATTAGACTATGGGCTATTAATGGGCTTTATATTTGTTTAACTAAATGATAGTTTGTTAATTTTAATATAAAGATTTACAATTGGATGTACCTATAAATAACTATATACACTCGATCGGACACGATGGGCGGGATATTTATATGTACGAATAATCGTTCATTTAACCGGACATGGGAATGGATTAATAGTCACTAGAATTATTAAAACAGGGATGAAATTATGTACAAGGACACTTGGCATAATTGATAACAAAGTATTAAAACCTTGGGTTACACTCAGTCAATAACCTGGTGTAATTATTAAACAAAGTATTAAAACCTTGTTACAGTTTAAGTCCCCAATTAGTTGGAATATTTAACTTCGGGTATAAGGATAATTTGACGAGGATACTCGCACTTTATATTTATGATCGATGGACGGTTATGGACAAAAACCATACGGACATATTGAATAATCCAGGACAAAGGACAATTAACCCATGGGCATAAAACTAAAATCAACACGTCAAACATCATGATTACGGAAGTTTAAATAAGCATAATTATTTTATTTCATATTTAATTTCCTTTATTTTATATTTAATTGCACTTCTAATTATCGCACTTTTATTTATTGTTATTGTATTTAATTACACTTTTAATTATCGTACTTTTTAATTATCGCAATTTTATTTTATCGCACTTTTATTTATCGCAATTTCATTATCGTTATTTACTTTACACTTTAAATTAAGTTATATTTATTTTTAATATTTTACATTAGGTTTTAACTGCGACTAAAGTTTTAAAAATCGACAAACCGGTCATTAAACGGTAAAAACCCCCTTTTATAATAATAATATTACTTATATATATATTTGTATTTTTATAAATTAAACTAATATAGCGTTAAGCTTTGTTTAAAGATTTTCCCTGTGGAACGAACCGGACTTACTAAAAACTACACTACTATACGATTAGGTACACTACCTATAAGTGTTGTAGCAAGGTTTAGGTATATCCATTTTATAAATAAATAAATATCTTGTGTAAAATTGTATCGTATTTAATAGTTTTTCCTAGTAAAATATAAGCTATTTCATATACACCTCTGCGCACATCAAGTATTTTTGGCGCCGCTGCCGGGGAACGTCGAAGCGAAATGCCACATATAAAAAAAAGATTTTTATTAAGTTTTATTTAGTTTTTGCAAAAATACATTTTTTTTAAATATCAAAAATATAAAAAAAAACGGAAAAAAATATATATATAAATCTATTTTTAAGATTTTTATAAAATTATAAAGTATTTCTATTTTTATTTTAGTTTTTAAAACATAAGTTTTTATATAATTTATATAAATATTTTATTTAATTATTAAAACAGAAAATATAAAACAAAAAAATATAAAAATAAATAAATAAAAAAACTGACCTGTCGAAACTTGACCTGTCTCTTTTGAACATGCAATCTCCGCGACTTGCGAGGGTTTTGAACTGGGTTCACCGTGACTCGCGGAGCCGCCATGTCAGGCCACCGACAGAAACCCTAAAACACATTTATTACGGAGTATTTATTATTATTATTAATTACTTAGTATTTAGGTTTTAATTAAAATAGCATTTAGTTTAAGTTTTAATTAATTGTAATATTAAAAGTTTTAATTAGTTTTAAATATATAAAAATTAATACTTTTATAAAATAATAAATATAAAAATCATATTTTTATAAAAATAAATAAATTTATCACTTTTTATATATTTTCATATTTCGTAACTTTTTAATCGTTTAATCGTAATATTGTATATTTATCGTTCGTAGCTAGTGTTAAGTTTAGTTTTGTTGTAGCTTATTATTTTTATTTATAGATTTTTAGGCTTTGCCGTAAAATCCCTTAAGTGCTTTTTCTTTAGACTAAGATCTAGGTGCTTTAGAATTTTGCGACGCCTTTTTAAGTTTTAGTACCTTTTTAAGTTATTGCCATTTGGGATATAGTTTTACTTGTAAGCTTTAATATTTTTAGACGCAACTTTTAATTTTTAAGTTTTTAGTTCCTTTTTAAGTTTCGACGCGCTTCTTTCTTATTTCTATTTTTCGACGCCTTTTACCTATGTATCAATTATCACTCCAATTAGTAATCTCAATTTTCAATTTTAATTTTAAGTTAGTGATAATAATAAGGTTGGGTTAGTCGAGTGTTTTAAAGTTTTATAAGTCACTCTTTTTCTTTCTTATTTTTCGACGCCTTTTATTTTTCAACCCTTTTCTTTTTCGACCTTTTTCGACGCACTCTTTTTCTTTCTTATTTCTCGACATTCTAGTTTTAGGACATAGATTTTTATTCTATTTCTTCTCTAAATTTCTTTAAATTACGAAAATTTATTTTAAGTGGTTAAATTGATAGACATCAAAATTTTCTGGTTCGTAGTAATAGTTGGATTTGTACGTGGACCGGATTATTGGAGCCAAACAGTACTCAATTATATTGAGATCAAACGAATCCTGCCCCTCTGCTGCATCTTTTGGCTATTCGAAACGTGGGCAAAATTAGAAAAGTCTATTAGTTGGATAACTTATATAATTTTTCTTCCTTTTTAAAAAATTAATAGGATATTCAGTGAATGCACCGAGCAAGACGTTCACCACCTTTTGTACGTTCACCACCTGTAACTCGATCAAGACATCTAGCTAATATTGTCACCGTTGATTTTTCTTTAGAATCGTCATCCAGTCGACCAAGTACTCCAATTCAAATTTCCGATAATCCATTTTTTGAACCCGACCTCACAATTGAGAATCCGGAGAATATTCAGGGACGATTCATAGATCCTGAACCATTAATTTTTCCTCCGGAACCACCAATAATTCAAACAGAGATTGTTGAGGAATGAACCATTAAATCAGAATCCTCTAGTGATTCAGATTCAACAAATTCAATCATGGAAAATCTGAAACCTTTAAGTATGGAAGACCGAATGAGAGCTAAACGCACTGGCCAAGGTCACGCAATTACTCATCCAGACATTAATGCGCCAGATTATGAAATTAAAGGACAAATTCTACATATGGTGACTAATCAATGCCAATTTAGTGGTGCGCCGAAGGAAGATCCAAATGAACATCTTCGTACCTTTAATAGGATCTGTATACTATTTAAAATCCGAGAAGTTGAGGATGAACAGATATATCTCATGTTATTTCCCTGGACTTTAAAGGGAGAAGCCAAAGATTGGTTGGAATCGTTACCTGAAGGGGCGATTGATACATGGGACGTTTTAGTTGAAAATTTTCTTAAACAATTCTTTCCGGCATCTAAATCCGTAAGACTTCAAGGAGAAATTGTTACGTTCACACAGAAACCAAATGAAACTCTATATGAGGGGTGGACAAGATTTGGAAAGTTATTAAGAGGATGTCCGCAACATGGTTTAGACACCTGTCAAATAGTACAAATATTCTACCAAGGATACGACATCACTACAAGGAAAGACATCGATATAGCAGCTGGTGGTTCTATTATGAAGAAAACGGAAACTGATGCTTACAAAATTATTGATAACACTGCTTCCCACTCACATGAGTGGCACCAAGAAAAAGATATCATTAGATCATCTAAAGCAGCTAGAGTCGATTCTAGCCATGACTTAGATTCCATTTCTGCAAAGATAGATGCTGTCGAGAGACGAATGCAAAAGATGACTAAGGATATACACTCAATACGAATTAGTTGTGAGCAGTGTGGATGACCACATTTGACAAAAGATTATCTCAGTATTGAACTAACAATGGAACAAAGAGAGAATATTTCATACATAAACCAAAGGCCTGGAAATAATTATCAGAATAATTATCAACCGCCAAGACCGATTTATAATCAAAACCAGAATTATAACCGAAATATTCCATACAACAATCAACAAGGTCCTAGCAATCAACGAGTATCCAATAATACTTACAACCAGCAAAGACCTAATTTTCAAAACAAACCACCACAACCCGATGATAAAAAGCCGAATTTAGAAGATATGATGACGAAGCTAGTTGAAACTCAAACGCAGTTTTTCACATCTCAGAAACAAACGAATGAACAAAATGCTCAAGCATTTAGAAATCAACAAGCTTCTATTCAAAATCTGGAACAAGAAGTGAGTAACCTAGCAAGGTTAATAGGTGAAAGAAAACCGGGAAGTCTACCTAGTGATACAAATGCTAACCCCCGGAATGAAACAGCTAAAGCCATTACCATAAGAAGTGGTATTACACTTAAACCACCTGAAATACCTGTAATTTTTGATGAAGTTATTCCTACTCCACAAGAACCACAATCTGAACAAGATAAGGAAAAAGAACCGGTAGTTGAAAAGATTAATGAAGATAACACGGTTAAGACTAAACCCTATGTTAAACCATACCAACCACCACTTCCTTACCCGAGTAAAATGAAAAAAGAGAAACTTGAAGTCGAGCAATCCAAATTCTTGGATATGTTTAAACAGATAAATGTAAATCTTCCTTTCATTGATGTGATTTCAGGAATGCCTAGATATGCTAAATTTCTAAAAGATCTAATCTCAAATAGAAAGAAAATGGAAGAACTCTCGGCTGTTACTATGAATACTAATTGTTCAGCAGTGCTGTTGAATAAGATACCAAAAAAATTATCTGATCCAGGAAGTTTCACAATTCCATGTTTTCTGGGTAGTCTTAGTTCAATAGAAGCATTGGCAGACTTAGGTGCTAGTATAAATTTAATGTCGTATTCACTATACGCAAAACTAGACCTTGGAGAATTGAAACCAACAAGAATAAGCATACAACTAGCCGATCGATCAATAAAATATCCTAGAGAGATAATGTAAAACATGCTAGTTAAAGTTGGTACTTTAGTATTTCCAGTAGATTTTGTTGTTCTGGACATGGAAGAAGATTCTCAAGTTCCTCTCATATTAGGAAGACCATTCTTAAACACGGCTAAAGCAATGATAGACGTGTTTGGTAAGAAATTGACCCTAAGTATAGAGGACGAGAGTGTTACCTTTTCAGTTGATAGAGCAATGCAACAATCGCAATATGCAGATGATACATGTTATTATATTCAAACTATAGATTCACATGCAGAATTGTTAGAAGAATTTCCAGAATTACAAGGAACAGGAGAATGTTCTTTAGGAGAAGGAACTAAACCAATTGATGAAATTGAAATGTTAGCTACACTAATGGCTAATGGATATGAACCAACAACAGAAGAAATTCAAATGCTAAAAGAAGAAGACAGATATCGATATAAATCATCGATAGAAGAACCTCCGACATTAGAGTTAAAGCCACTTCCAAACCATTTGGAATACGCTTATTTACATGGTGAATCTGAATTACCTGTAACAATATCGTCTTCTCTTACTGAAAATGAAAAATCTTAACTCATTTCTGTGTTGAAAGCTCATAAACCAGCTATTGCATGGAAAATTCATGATATTAAAGGAATAAGTCCTTCGTATTGCACACATAAAATCCTTATGGAAGAAGTTCATAAAATGTATGTGCAACGCCAACGAAGACTAAATCCTAATATATAAGATGTTGTTAAGAAAGAAATTATTAAACTGCTAGATGCAGGTTTAATTTATCCAATTTCTAATAGTCCGTGGGTAAGCCCAGTTCAATGCGTGCCTAAGAAGGGTGGCATGACTGTCATTACAAATGAGAAAAATGAACTTATTCCTACTAGGACTGTAACAGGATGGCGTGTATGTATTGATTATAGAAAATTAAATGACGCCACCAGAAAAGATCACTTTCCCTTACCTTTCATTGATCAAATGTTGGAAAGATTAGCCGGAAACAGTTACTATTATTTTCTAGATGGTTTTTCCGGATATTTTCAAATTCCAATAGCACCCGAAGACCAAGAGAAAACCACGTTTACGTGCCCTTATGGTACTTTTGCTTACAAACGCATGCCATTTGGACTTTGCAACGCCCCTGCAACCTTTCAAAGGTGCATGATGGCAATTTTTCACGACATGATAGAAGAATGCATGGAAGTTTTCATGGATGACTTTTCAATCTTCGGTGATACTTTTGAAACATGTCTAGCTAATCTTGAACGAATGCTTATTAGATGCGAACAATCAAATCTAGTACTTAATTGGGAGAAATGCCATTTCATGGTTAAAGAAGGCATCGTTCTGGGTCATAAAATTTCAAAGGAAGGAATTGAAGTGGATAGAGCTAAAGTAGATGTAATTGCTAAACTTCCACATCCCACCAATGTTAGAGGAGTTAGGAGTTTTCTAGGGCATGCCAGTTTTTACCGACGTTTCATAAAAGATTTTTCTAAAATTGCCACTCCTATGAATAAACTCCTAGAAAAGGATGCTTCATTCATCTTTTCAGATGAATGCATTAAATCTTTTAATATTCTTAAAGAAAAACTCACTAATGCGCCGATCATGATAACACCAAATTGGAATCTACTGTTTGAACTAATGTGCGATGCAAGTGATTTTGCAATGGGAGCCGTTTTAGGACAAAGGATTGAAAAACGATTTTAACCTATTTATTACGCTAGTAAGACGTTACAAGGAGCACAAACAAATTACACAACTAATGAAAAAGAACTCGTTGCTATTGTCTTTGCTTTTGAAAAATTTCGTTCATATCTCGTTCTAGCTAAAACGGTGGTCTATACCGACCATTCTGCTCTTAGATACCTATTTTTGAAACAAGATGCTAAACCACGATTAATCCGTTGGATCTTACTCTTACAAGAGTTTGATATTGAAATCCGAGATAAAAGAGGAGCAGAAAATCTCGCCGCTGATCATCTTTCTCGTCTTGAAAATCCCGAATTAGAAGTTCTAAATTAATCGACCATACAAGACAACTTTCCTGATGAATATCTATTGAAGATAGATCATAATGAAATTCCATGGTTTGCAGACTATGCAAACTACTTAGTATGTGGATTCTTTGAAAAATGATTATCGTACCAAAAACGAAAGAAATTCTTCAGTGATATAAAACACTATTTCTGGGAAGATCCACATTTGTTTAAAAGTTGTCCAGATGGAATAATATGCCGATTTGTATTCGGAGATGAAGCCAATCAAATCTTAAACCATTGTCACACAGGACCAACAGGAGGGCATTATGGGCCTCAACTAACAGCAAGAAAAGTTTATGATGCTGGATTCTATTGGCCTACAATTTACAAAGACGCACACCTTCTTTGCAAATCCTATGATGCTTGTCAAAGGGCATGAAAAATAAGTCAACGTGATGAAATGCCACAAAATGTCATTCAAGTATGTGAAGTATTTGACATTTGGGGTATTGACTTTATGGGTCCATTTCCAAAATCTCATAATAACCTATATATTCTCGTAGCCATTGATTATGTATCTAAATGGGCGGAAGCACAAGCTCTCCCAACTAACGATGCACGAGTTGTAGTTAACTTTTTAAAACGTCTTTTTGCAAGGTTTGGAACACCGAAAGCTTTAATAAGTGATCGGGGTACTCATTTCTGTAACAATCAACTTGGGAAAGTTCTCAAAAGATATGGAGTAACTCATAAAATCTCCACCGCTTATCATCCACAGACGAGTGGACAAGTTGAAAATACCAACCGAGCTTTAAAACGTATTCTAGAAAAAACCGTAGGATCAAATTCGAAGGAATGGTCCATTAAGATGGAGGATGCACTCTGGGCTTTTAGAACAGCCTACAAAACTCCAATTGGAACCACACCTTTCAGACTCGTTTACGAAAAAGCATGTCATCTTCCAGTAGAAATTGAACACAAAGCATTTTGGGCTTTGAAGACATGTAATCTTGATTTACATGAAGCTGGACGTCTACGGTTAAGTCAACTAAACGAATTAGAAGAATTAAGACAAGATGCATACGAAAATTCGTTAATCTATAAGGAAAGAACGAAGAAATGGCATGATAAAAGAATCAGAAGTTCAAAAGAATTTAAAGAAGGAGACAGAGTTCTTCTTTTCAATTCACGATTCAAGCTATTTCCTGGAAAATTGAAATCCAGATGGTCTGGACCATTCATAGTCAAAAGAGTTTTCCCATACGGAATGATAGAATTAATAAATTCAAATGGGATTGAATTTAAGGTTAATGGTCACAGAGTTAAACACTACATAGATAGTCCGATGGAAGTCGACAACGAAGTTAATCACAATTTCAACACCACAGCTAACTAAGTGTGGGGAGAATCAAGTCTTTAAAGGATAATATGTATTTCTGTTAGAGTTAGATTTTCTGTTTTCGTGTAGTTCTCGAAAATGGAACCCGAATGGTCTTTCCCTAGCAGACCCTAAAGAACTAGTCTTCTCCCCCCATTCTGAATTTTTTATTTTTTTAGGATTTACGAGATGAAGACTTCCTGTGAACTAAACCATGGTCTAATGCTACACGCTTTGATCACTAAACGTAATAATGACACACTTCCAAGTGAAATAGTATCATTAATCAGAGGTAAATTGGACGGAGTAAGAAAAGAATCCAGATGCGAAGATAATAAGTTACAATTTGGTAAAGGAAAATCAAAATCCGCATCGAAAAGAAGAGCACGACACCTTGAAAGATGTCACAAATGCGGAAAATGGTCACACGAAGGTAAATGTTCAAATAATCAAACCTATTCAAACACCGAATTTGTTACTTTATGCAGAGATGGACCGTTCATATGTTTAGAAGAAAAAACACTGAATGCTCGAGGTTACGCCTATGTAGCCATGGAAAATCAATTAGTCCGACTATCTTATGAATGGGCTAGAGCATATCACTAAGAAATCTATTTCACAGGTAAGTTTGTACAGTTTTTATTTTTATTTTTATTTTTAACCTTTTGATAATAAATGCTAATTTGTTCGCTATAAAGTATTAAATTCGTATTCGATGAAATTAGGTCTTGCGACCGAAATTATTGATATCATACAAAAATTTATTACATCACTGCGAAATTTAACGTTTATTCTTAAGGTATAAATATCTTTAATCAATCAACTCAAAATATTTCAAAAATTCGTCATGAGTTAAATTAGGTTATGGAACCGAAATTACTTTACCGAAAAGAGGGGCGTATATTTTTGATAATATTTTATTGATTAAAGTGGGATAAAAGCCAAAAATATTTTTAATTTTATTTTTACTTTGTTTTTAAAATTAATATTAAAATAATATTGTAAACTTGTTAAAATTAAATCAATATATTTAAAATTGTAAATATTTGAAAAATTAATATTTTTAATATAAGTTTGTATGTATAAAAACAAAAATATAATTTAAGTTTGGTGTGAATTTTTAATTTTATGCATTTTAAATTTAAGTTTGGTGTGAATTTAAAAACAAAAATTTACTTTATCTCGCTAAGTTAAAAATATGATTTTTAAAAATTCGTCGTAAGTTGAAGACTAGGTCGTTGAACCGAAATTGCTTTACCCGAGGGAGGGACGAGAACTTTTATTATCATTATTTTTAATCTTATTGAATTAAAGTATGCCAAAAACATTATAAAACCCAAAAATCTTTTCTTTTAAAACAGCGCTTTAAATTGACAAATTTTAAAATTTTGTCGAGGGACGGACTAGGACATCGTTCCGAAACGCCCTCATCCTAAAAAGAAACAAAATTTTTAAAATTTAATAAATTATAAGTTTTAATTAGTAAAAGGTTTTTATATAAAAACAATATATATATATATATATATATTAATGCCGCGACTCGCGGAGTTTGTAAGGTACAAACAACGCGACTCGCGGAAGTTGTAAAATCCAGAAAAAAATAAAACGCATCAAACAGACCAGCTCCTTCCCCATTTCCATTTTACTGCGAAAATACACACACAAACACATCCTAAATTCGCAATTTTTGGCCATTTTTCATCAAATCTTTCACAAAATCATGTTGAGAAGAATGCTATCAAGGAATTACTCAAGGAAAACGGTAAATTTCAACATCAAAACACCCTTTAATCCGAATATTTAGTGTTCTTGAGCAAATTTATACCCAATTCGATTTTGATGCCTTTTAGTGTAATTATGCTTAAATTGCTTATGTATTATGCTTGTATAACCTAGATTGATGCTATTTAACATGATTAGAAGCCTTAAACTTCAAATTTTGAGTAATCTAGGGTTTGTGTTCTTGAGCAATTTGGGGCTTTTTGATATAAACAGGTTATGGCCAATTTTTGTCATGAATTATTGCTAAATTACGTAGTGTAACATGTTTAGGTAGTTAAATGATCCAAACTTTGAGCCTAAACATGATTTTTGAGAATTAAAGTTGACTTTTTCAAGTCTAAAATTCATGAACTTGATTTTTGAGAGATAATGCCATTTGAAACTTGTTTAATTGCTAATAATGATTATTTTGACATGTTATTTGAGTTGAATGCTTACGAACTTGGCGAACATTTTCGTATATGCTTATTTGAAAAAGTGTAGATTTGATAAAAATATGAAAATGAGCATAAGTTTGATATAAATTGAACATGTCATTGTAATTATTTTGATTGATGATTTTGCTGACACTAATGCATATTTGGATGCACAAAAATTGTGTTTGCTGTGTTTTGCAGACTGAAAGGGGTGAATCTTCATCCCAAGCTCGCATTGCTCCTCCTGAGAATGCGGAACAACAGGATGTTGATAACTATTACAAACAAGATATACCTCATCCAGTTATGACATTTTCAGATATGCACGTGGAAGATTTGCACCCGAACTTGAGATTAGACAGACGTTGGATAGATTATCCAAAATACCAAAGGGGCTTGCACACTCTTCATTCTAAAGCTGTTGAAGTACCTAGGGTAATAGAATGGGAACCATTATAGGTAGTGGAATTGGCCGAGCCAATCAGGGAATTACTTACTCAAAGGTATGGTAATTCTACTTTTTGTGATTGGGTACGTTTATTCAACATGCATAGACCTGTATATAAAGTATGGTGTGAAGAATTATTGTGTAGTATAGAAATAAATGATCGGGTAGCTAGTTTAACCGATCAAACTTTTATTAGATTTTTGTTAGGAGGTTCGATGCGCCACATGTCTCTACTAGACATGGCTCAGGCCTTATGTATATATACGCTTGAGGAGCTAGCATCTGCCGATTGTCAAGGGTTGATATTAAATGGTAGGAAGATTGATGAAAATTTTGATACGCATGGTGTATGGAGTCAAATGACTAGCCATCACCGATTTAAAGGGGGAAATTACTCTTATTTGGATATAGATAGAGCTGAG
The DNA here is from genome assembly GCF_046630445.1 of Rutidosis leptorrhynchoides. Classification (NCBI taxonomy): domain Eukaryota; kingdom Viridiplantae; phylum Streptophyta; class Magnoliopsida; order Asterales; family Asteraceae; genus Rutidosis; species Rutidosis leptorrhynchoides. The sequence continues at coordinate 42,263,529 of NC_092337.1, read as the reverse complement.
TTAGGAGTAATTCACAGGTTTCTAGCGAACTCGATTACACAGCGAGGTAAAAATAAGGAAAAGGTAAATGAGCAAGATTTATTTTACCCCATGTGTATTCGAGACCCACAAAGCGCTGTAAGTATTCCTTATTGTGTGGGTTTTTATTTATCGGCTATGGTTAGGGGGATGAGACCGCACAGTATAATAGGAGGTGGTATATTTATTACATTAATTGCTGAGTATCTCGATGTGGATATAAGTCGGGGGGATTATTAATCGAAGAACCAGAACCCCACGATACAATTGGTTTAAATGTATATCATGGTGCTAAGGTTTTGAAGAGGCGAAATAATGCCGCAGTACAATATAATGGAAGACATCCACAGGTTGAAAGAAATCAACAGCCAGGTAATGTGGGAGGGGGAAATGAAATGACAGAAATGCAAAGGTTTATAGCTTTACAAGAGTATGAAAATGCTAGACATCGAGCATTTGAAGATTGGCAAGTTCATCAAAACCACATCATAGCTCATTGCCAACATGTAGGTAGAAACTATATTCCTACTCCAAAGCCCGTATTTTCTCCCTGGTCTATAGAGATCCAACCACCGTATCCTACTTATAACCCAGCTGAAGCATTTTATAACACATACGGTTATGCATGGAACCCCTACTGGTATCAGTATCAACCCTAGTTTATTTAGTTTTATTTATTTTATTTTTGAAATGTTACTACATTTAGCACTTATGTTGATATTGTAATAGTTTTTATAATTTTCTAACTTTTATTATTAGATTTTAATAATTTTTGAATGTGGGGTAATATACCAAACTTCAAAAATATGTATATATGTTTGCAGTTTATCTTATATACACAACAGGGTAAAACAACGCATTTTCAAAGACTGACATTAAGTTAAGCAAAAGCAACTAATTTTGATGACAAGATGCAAAATATATGTGAAATAACAACAAGACGGAATGAACAAATGATGTGCACCATTTATCATTCAACACAAACAACAATATGTTTGGAAACTTTGGTAAAATTTAATCATTTTTCTACGCTAATCACCCTCAATAATTTAAATTGTTACTAATTTCTTACAAATGAGGGCATTGCAAGATCTTAAGTGTGGGAAGGGGTTAAATTCTTTCGGATTTTAAAATTTTTACTTTATACACTTGGTTACCATTAAAAATACTAGTAGTGCAGTAGTTGTAATAGAATCTAGTGCTCTCTGATAACAAAGAACAGCCCTAGTCTTATATACTGACTACCCAATTCTAGTAAAAATTTTCAAAATTTTCAATTAAATGAACTCAAACTCATGTTTATACATATTTATGAACGATAAAACTAGGTGTTAACACCGAAAATATTGTTACCTTGGAAAGGACATAAATTGAGAAACAAACCAAAATGTTAAAATTCATTTAAAATGGAATAGAGGACAATAAAAAGGAAAATAAAAGCCAAGTGTGGGAAAATTTACCAAGTTATTTTAAACATATGTCACATATTTCTGTAACAAATAATTAAAGATACTTTTGCTTTGGACTAAACTAAACAGTTTTACCCGATTTACTGTAAGAAAGATGGATCTACACGATGAATCAATTCCATCATTAAAAGGAAGTAAAGTCTTCCGAAAAAGAAATGCGCTTCTATATTTAGGTCATGAAGTTGTCGTCCATACCAGCTGTAGGTTGACGAAAAATTTAGAAAAGTCATCACTAAAATCAGCAGGAAATCCACGGACCTCAGCATAAAACAGGGTCGCCAAGTGGTCAGATTTATCCTAACCATGAGAAGGATTTATCTCGTAAAATAGGGAGGACGCCGTGCAAATTAGCTGGATAAGACTAATGAATCAGATCCCCAGAAAGGATAATCTCCTTAAAGATCAAAAATTAACTTTTAAGACTGATATTACTCAATCCTAGAGATTGACCTTAAAGATTGAGAATTACAAACTCATGGAATTCGATGATATCTAAACTCGAGCTTGAACGAGAAAATATTTTGATCAAAATTAAAACCGATTTGTTTTCTGAAAACCTATTTTCAATGCGTTCATTACCATTGAACGTAAAATCCTACGAATTCACCTGGAATTCATTAGGTCACCTGAACCAAATCGGGTGTCAACCGTAAGAATGGTGGTTGCATAGCATGGTCAAAGACAGGACCTTGTGCCAGACCGGAAAATTATAAGGGTGAGCTTTATTATTGCTCCTACCAAGGATAGTAATTGTGTCCGACACGTTATAGACCATAATTAAAAGCATGTCAGGGGACATTGCCTTAACAGTTTCTTGTTCATCGCTTTCCTTTACAACCGGACGGTAGTTTACCGAAAGGTAATATACGGAACAAGTAAACTAGATGTGTGCTTTTCGATACAGGGATAGCAGTGGATTACACGAGCCTAAAAGTTTTAGCCAAAATATTGATCCACAAATATATTTTGCAACACCGATGGTGAATCAAATCAGAAAACTTATCTAGGGTAAAATCTAGCATGAATTTTCAAAAGTTCAAATGTTTTCATAAAGATCCAATTTCCTAAAGGATCTAAATTTTTATAGTCATGTGAGACTGTAAACCACATCGTTACTACCATTGTTTATACCGCCGTAAAGAAATCACTGATGTACAAAGTGTGAAGAATAAAGAAGTGATTCAAGTATGTTTGTATTTCAAGACTATATTGCTTGAGGACAAGCAACGCTCAAGTGTGGGAATATTTGATAATGCTAAAAACGAACATATATTTCATAGCATTATCCCACAAGAAAGACAAGCTTTTAGTTGCAATTGTTCTATTTACAAGTGATATTCGTTTAAATAATAAAAGGTGAAGACAACGGACAGATTTGAAGAATTGAAGACGCAAACGACCAAAAAGCTCAAAAGTACAAAGTACAATCAAAGTGGTTCCAATTATTGATAAGAAACGTCTCAGAATTACAAGAGAACAAGATTCAAAACGCAAAGTACAAGATATTAAATTGTACGTAAGGACGTTCGAAAATCCGGAACCGGGACCAGAGTCAACTCTCAACGCTCGACGCAACGGACTAAAAATTACAAGTTAACTATGTATATAAATATAATATAATATATAATTAATTATATAAATTATATATATATTATATTTATATAATAAAACGTCGGCAAACAAAGATCCAAAAGGTGTGAGCTGGATCCGATATCTCCGCGACTCGCGGAGTTCTAAGAGCAAATGGGCCGCGACTCGCGGAGCCCCAAATTCTAAAAATGCCTATAAAAGCTAACGCATTCTGAACGTTTTATATATCCTTTTATCATCTCTCTCTATATACGTAAATATATATATATTTTAATTTTAATTTTAATTTTAATTTTAATTAATAATAATAAGGGTATGTTAGCGAATGTTGTAAGGGTGTAAGTCGAAATTCTGTCCGTGTAACGCTACGCTATTTTTAATCATTGTAAGTTATGTTTAACCTTTTTAATTTAATGTCTCATAGCTAAGTTATTATTATGCTTATTTAAAACGAAGTAATCATGATGTTGGGCTAAATACTAAAATTGGGTAATTGGGCTTTGTACCATAATTGGGGTTTGGACAAAAGAACGACACTTGTGGAAATTAGACTATGGGCTATTAATGGGCTTTATATTTGTTTAACTAAATGATAGTTTGTTAATTTTAATATAAAGATTTACAATTGGAGTACCTATAAATAACCATATCCCCTCGATCGGACACGATGGGCGGGATATTTATATGTACGAATAATCGTTCATTTAACAGGACACGGGAATGGATTAATAGTCACTAGAATTATTAAAACAGGGGTGAAATTATGTACAAGGACACTTGGCATAATTGATAACAAAGTATTAAAACCTTGGGTTACACGCAGTCGATAACCTGGTGTAATTATTAAACAAAGTTTTAAAACCTTGTTACAGTTTAAGTCCCCAATTAGTTGGAATATTTAACTTCAGGTATAAGGATAATTTGACGAGGATACTCGCACTTTATATTTATGACTGATGGACTGTTATGGACAAAAACCAGACGGACATATTGAATAATCCAGGACAAAGGACAATTAACCCATGGGCATAAAACTAAAATCAACACGTCAAACATCATGATTACGGAAGTTTAAATAAGAATAATTATTTTATTTCATATTTAATTTCCTTTATTTTATATTTAATTGAACTTCTAATTATCGCACTTTTATTTATTGTTATTATATTTAATTGCACTTTTAATTATCGTACTTTTTAATTATCGCAATTTTATTTTATCGCACTTTTATTTATCGCAATTTCATTATCGTTATTTACTTTACGCTTTAAATTAAGTTATATTTATTTTTAATATTTTACATTAGGTTTTAACTGCGACTAAAGTTTTAAAAATCGACAAACCGGTCATTAAACGGTAAAAACCCCCCCTTTTATAATAATAATATTATTTATATATATATATATATTTGTATTTTTATAAATTAAACTAATATAGTGTTAAGCTTTGTTTAAAGATTTTTCCTGTGGAACGAACCGGACTTACTAAAAACTACACTACTATACGATTAGGTACACTGCCTATAAGTGTTGTAGCAAGGTTTAAGTATATCCATTCTATAAATAAATAAATATCTTGTGTAAAATTGTATCGTATTTAATAGTTTTTCCTAGTAAAATATAAGCTGTTTCATATACACCTCTGCGCACATCATGATATTTAATAATTTGACAAAAATACTTGATGTTATGCGAGGTGTATATGAAATAGCTTTATTTTTACAACTAAATACTATTAAATACGATATAATTTTACACAAGATATTTATTTATTTATAGAATGGATATACTTAAACCTTGCTACAACACTTATAGGCAGTGTACCTAATCGTACAGTAGTGTAGTTTTTAGTAAGTCCGGTTCGTTCCACAGGGAATCTTTTAAACAAAGCTTAATGCTATATTAGTTTTAATTTATAAAAATACAATATATATATATATATATATATATATATATATATATATATATATATATATATATATATATATATATATATATATATATATATATATAAGTAATATGATTATTATAAAGGGGATTTTTTACCGTTTAATGACCGGTTTGTCGATTTTTAAAACTTTAGTCGCAGTTAAAACCTAATGTAAAATTTTAAATAAATAAAAGACTTAATTTAAAGCGTAAAGTAAATAACAATAATGAAATTGCAATAAATAAAAGTGCGATAAAATAAAATTGCGATAATTAAAAAGTACGATAATTAAAAGTGCAATTAATTACAATAACAATAAATAAAAGTACGATAATTGGAAGTGCAATTAAATATAAAATAAAGGAAATTAAATATGAAATAAAAGAATTATGCTTATTTAAACTTCCGTAATCATGATGTTTGACGTGTTGATTTTAGTTTTATGCCCATGGGTTAATTGTCCTTTGTTCTGGATTATTTAATATGTCCGTCTGGTTTTTGTCCATAACAGTCCATCAGTCATAAATATAAAGTGCGAGTGTCCTCGTCAAATTATCCTTATACCCGAAGTCAAATATTTCAACTAATTGGGGACTTAAACTGTAACAAGGTTTTAATACTTTGTTTAATAATTACACCAGATTATCGACTGCGTGTAACCCAAGGTTTTAATACTTTGTTATCAATTATGCCAAGTGTCCTTGTACATAATTTCACCCCTGTTTTAATAATTCTAGTGACTATTAATCCATTCCCGTGTCCGGTTAAATGAACGATTATTCGTATAAATAAATATCCCGCCCATCTTGTCCGATCGAGTATATATGGTTATTTATATGGTGACGTCCAATTGTAAATCTTTATATTAAAATTAACAAACTATCATTTAGTTAAACAAATATAAAGTCCATTAATAGCCCATAGTCTAATTTCCACAAGTGTCGTTCTTTTGTCCAAACCCCAATTATGGTACAAAGCCAAATTACCCAATTTTAATATTTTTTGCCCAACATCATGATTACTTCGGATTAAATAAGCATAATAATAACTTAGCTACGAGACATTAAATTAAAAAGGTTGAACATAACTTACAATGATTAAAAATAGCGTAGCGTTACACGGACAGAATTTCGACTTACACCCTTACAACATTCGCTAACATACCCTTATTATTAGGATTTAAAATTAAAATTAAAATTAAAATATAAATATAATATATATATATATATATATATATATATATATATATATATATATATATATATATATATATATACGTTTACATATAGATATAGAGATTGATATATGATATATAAAACGTTCAGAATACGTTAGCTTTTATAGGCATTTTTAGAATTTGGGGCTCCGCGAGTCGCGGCCCATTTGCTCTTAGAACTCCGCGAGTCGCGGAGATATCGGATCCAGCTCACACCTTTTGGATCTTTGTTTGCCGACGTTTTATTATATAAATATAATATATATATAATTTATATAATTAATTATATATTATATTATATTTATATACATAGTTAACTTGTAATTTTTAGTCCGTTGCGTCGAGCATTGAGAGTTAACTCTGGTCCCGGTTCCGGATTTTTGAACGTCCTTGCGTACAATTTAATATCTTGTACTTTGCGTTTTGAATCTTGTACTCTTGTAGATCTGAGACGTTTCTTATCAATAATTGGAACCACTTTGATTGTACTTTGTACTTTTGAGCTTTTTGGTCGTTTGCGTCTTCAATTCATCGAATCTGTCCGTTGTCTTCACCTTTTATTATTTAAACGAATATCACTTGTAAATAGAACAATTGCAACTAAAAGCTTGTCTTTCTTGAGGGATAATGCTATGAAATATATGTTCGTTTTTAGCATTATCAAATATTCCCACACTTGAGCGTTGCTTGTCCTCAAGCAATATAGTCTTGAAATACAAACATACTTGAATCACTTCTTTATTCTTCACACTTTGTACATCAGTGATTTCTTTACGGCGGTATAAACATTGGTAGTAACGATGTGGTTTACAGTCTCACATGACTATAAAAATTTAGATCCTTTAGGAAATTGGATCTTTATGAAAACATTTGATCTTTTGAAAATTCATGCTAGATTTTACCCTAGACAAGTTTTCTGATTTGATCCACCATCGGTGTTGCAAAATATATTTGTGGATCAATATTTTGGCTAAAACTTTTAGGCTCGTGTAATCCACTGCTATCCCTGTATCGGAAAGCACACATCCAGTTTACTTGTTCTGTATATTACCTTTCGGTAAACTACCGTCCGGTTGTAAAGGAAAGCGATGAACAAGAAACTGTTAAGGCAATGTCCCCTGACATGCTTTTAATTATGGTCTATAACATGTCGGACGCAATTACTATCCTTGGTAGGAGCAATAGTAAAACTCACCCTTATAATTTTCCGGTCTGGCACAAGGGCCTGTCTTTGACCATGCTATGCAACCACCGTTCTTACGGTTGACACCCGATTTGGTTCAGGTGACCTAATGAATTCCAGGTGAATTCCTAGGATTTTACGTTCAATGGTAATGAATGCATTGAAAATAGGTTTTCAGAAAACAAATCGGTTTTAATTTTGATCAAAATATTTTCTCGTTCAAGCTCGAGTTTAGATATCATCGAATTCCATGAGTTTGTAATTCTCAATCTTTAAGGTCAATCTCTAGGATTGAGTAATATCAGTCATAAAAGCTAATTTTTGATCTTTAAGGAGATTATCCTTTCTGGGGATCTGATTCATTAGTCTTATCAAGATAATTTGCACGGTGCCCTCCCCATTTGACAAGACAGATCCTCTTATGGTTAGGATAAGTCTGACCACTTGGCGACCGTGTTTGATGCTGAGGTCCGTGGATTTCCTGCTGATTTTAGAGATGACTTTTCTAGGTTTTTCGTCAACCTACAGCTGGTCTGGACGACAACTTCATGACCTAAATCAAGAAGCGCGTTTCTTTTTCGGAAGACTTTACTTTCTTTTAATGATGGAATTGATTCATCGTGTAGATCCATCCCTTCTTTTCTTTCATTGGGTAAAACAGTTAATTATCGTCTAAAACAAAAGTATTTTCAATTATTTGTACAAAAATATGTGACATATGTTTAAAATAACTTGGTAAATTTTCCCACACTTGGCTTTTATTTTCTTTTATTTGCCTTTTTATTGTCCTCTATTCCATTTTAAATGAATTCTAACATTTTGGTTTGTTTCTCAATTTATGTCCTTTCCAAGGTAACAATAATTTCAGTGTTAACACCTAGTTTTATCGTTCATAAACATGTATAAACATGATTTTGAGTTCATTTAGTTGAAAATTTTGAAAAATTTTACTAGAATTGGGTAGTCTGTATATAAGACTAGGGCTGTTCTTTGTTATCAGAGAGCACTAGATTCTAATACAACTACTGCTTTACTAGTATTTTTAATGGTAACCAAGTGTTTAAACAAAAATTTTTAAAATCCGAAAGAATTTAACCCCTTCCCACACTTAAGATCTTGCAATGCCCTCATTTGCAAGAAATCAGTAACAATTTAAATTATTGAGGGTGATTAGCTTAGAAAAATGATTAAATTTTACCAAAGTTTCCAAACATATTGTTGTTTGTGTTGAATGATAAATGGTGCACATCATTTGTTCATTCCGTCTTGTTGTTATTTCACATATATTTTGCATCTTGTCGTCAAAATTAGTTGCTTTTGCTGAACTTAATGCCAGTCTTTGAAAATGCGTTATTTTACCCTGTTGTGTACATAAGATAGATAAACTGCAAACATATATACATATTTTTGAAATTTGGTATATTACCCCACATTCAAAAATTATTAAAATCTAATAATAAAAGTTAGAAAATTATAAAAACTATTACAATATCAACATAAGTGCTAAATGTAGTAACATTACAAAAATAAAACTAAATAAACCTAAATAAACTAGGGTTGATACTGATACCAGTAGGGGTTCCATGCATAACCGTATGTGTTATAGAATGCTTCAGCTGGGTTATAAGTAGGATACGGTGGTTGAATCTCTATAGACCAAGGAGGAAATACGGGCTTTGGAGTAGGAATATAGTTTCTACCTATATGTTGGCAATGAGCTATGATGTGGTTTTGATGAACTTGCCAATCTTCAAATGCTCGATGTCTAGCATTTTCATATTCTTGTGAAGCTATAAACCTTTGCATTTCTGTCATTTTATTTCCCCCTCCCACATTACCTGGCTGTTGATTTCTTTCAACCTGTGGATGTCTTCCATTATATTGTACTGCGGTGTTATTTCGCCTCTTCAAAACCTTAGCACCATGATATACATTTAAACCAATTGTATCGTGGGGTTCTGGTTCTTCGATTAATAATCCCCCCAACTTATATCCACATCGATATACTCAGCAATTAATGTAATAAATATACCACCTCCTATTATACTGTGCGGTCTCATCCCCCTAACCATAGCCGATAAATAATAACCCACACAATAAGGTATACTTACAGCGCTTTGTGGGTCTCGAATACACATGTGGTAAAATAAATCTTGCACATTTACCTTTTCCTTATTTTTACCTCGCTATGTTATCGAGTTCGCTAGAAACCTATGGATTACTCTTAATTCAGCTCTATCAATATCAAGATAAGAGTAATTTCCCCCTTTAAATCGGTGATGGCTAGTCATTTGACTCCATACACCATGTGTATCAAAATTTTCATCAATCTTCCTACCATTTAATATCAACCCTTGACAATCGGCAGATGCTAGCTCCTCAGGCGTATATATACGTAAGGCCTGAGCCATGTCTAGTAGAGACATGTGGCGCATCGAACCTCCTAACAAAAATCTAATAAAAGTTCGATCGGTTAAAGTAGCTACCCGATCATTTATTTCTATACTACACAATAATTCTTCACACCATACTTTATATACAGGTCTACGCATATTGAATAGTCGTACCCAATTGTTAAAAGTAGAATTACCATACCTCTGTGTAAGTAATTCTCTAATCCGTTCGCCCAATCCTACGGCTTCTAACGGTTTCCATTCTATTACCCTAGGTACTTCAAAAGCTTTAGAATGAAGAGTGTGCAAGCTCCTTTGGTATTTTGGATAATCTATCCAACGTCTGTCTAATCTCAAGTTCGGGTGCAAATCTTTCACGTGCATATCTGAAAATGTCATAACTGGATGAGGTATATTTTGTTTGTAATAGTTATCAACATCCTGTTGTTCCGCATTCTCAGGAGGAGCAATGCGAGCTTGGGATGAAGATTCACCCCTTTCAGTCTGCAAAACACATCAAACACAATTTTTGTGCATCCAAATATGCATTAGTGTCAGCAAAATCATCAATCAAAATAATTACAATGACATGTTCAATTTATATCAAACTTATGCTCATTTTCATATTTTTATCAAATCTACACTTTTTCAAATAAGCATATACGAAAATGTTCGCCAAGTTCATAAGCATTCAACTCAAATAACATGTCAAAATAATCATTATTAGCAATTAAACAAGTTTCAAATGGCATTATCTCTCAAAAATCAAGTTCATGAATTTTAGACTTGAAAAAGTCCACTTTAATTCTCAAAAATCATGTTTAGGCTCAAAGTTTGGATCATTTAACTACCTAAACATGTTACACTACTTAATTTAGCAATAATTCATGACAAAAATCGGCCATAACCTGTTTATATCAAAAAGCCCCAAATTACTCAAAAACACAAACCCTAGATTACTCAAAATTTGAAGTTTAAGGCTTCTAATCATGTTAAATAGCATCAAACTAGGTTATACAAGCATAATACATAAGCAATTTAAGCATAATTACACTAAAAAGCATCAAAATCGAATTGGGTATAAATTTGTTCAAGAACACTAATTTTCGGATTAAATGGTGTTTTGGTGTAGAAATTTACCGTTTTCCTTGAGTAATTCCTTGATAGCATTCTTCTCAACATGATTTTGTGAAAGATTTGATGACAAATGGTGAAAAAATACGATTTTTGTGTGTGTTTTTGGGTGTGTTTTCGTAGTTTTTGAGTTTGGTTGTGTGTAAACTGATCTGTTCGGCCGTTTTTATTTTTTTCTGGATTTTGCAACCTCCGCGAGTCGCGGTATTTTCCCTTTACAAACTCCGCGAGTCGCGGTGTTTGTATTTTTTTTTTTTAAATCTTAACTTATTAAAACAATATTAATAAATTAATTTTAAAGTTTTGTTTTCTTTTTAGGATGAGGGCGTTTCGGATCGATGCCCTAGTCCGTCCTTCGACAAAATTTTAAAATTTGTCAATTTAAAGCGCGGTTTTAAAAGCAAAGATTTTTTTGGGTTTTTTAATGTTTTTGGCATACTTTAATTCAATAAGATTAAAAATAATGATAATAAAAGTTTTCGTCCCTCCCTCGGGTAAAGCAATTTCGGTTCAACGACCTAGTCTTCAACTTACGACGAATTTTTAAAAATCATATTTTTAACTTAGCAAAATAAAGTAAATTTTTGTTTTTTTTTTTTAAATTCACACCAAACTTAAATTTAAAATGCATAAAATTAAAAATTCATATTTTTTAAAAATTAAAAATTCACACCAAACTTATATTATATTTTTGTTTTTATACATACAAACTTATATTAATTTTTCAAATATTTACAATTTTAAATAAGTTTACAATATTAAATTAATATTTATATATTAATTTTAAAAAAACATGGTAAAAATAAAATTAAAAATCTTTTTGGTCTTTTATCCCACTTTAATCAATCAAATATTATCAAAAATATACGCCCCTCTTTTCGGTAAAGTAATTTCGGTTCTATGACCTAATTTAACTCATGACAAATTTTTGAAATATTTTGGGTTGATTGATTAAAGATATTTATACCTTAAGAATAAACGTTAAATTTCGCAGTGATGTAATAAATTTTTGTATGATATCAATAATTTCGGTCGCAAGACCTAATTTTATTGAATACCAATTTAATACTTTATAGCGAACAAATTAGCGTTTATTATCAAAAGGTTAAAAATAAAAATAAAAATAAAAATGAAAACTGTAAAAACTTACCTGTGAAATATATTTCTTAGTGATATGCTCTAGCCCACTCATAAGATAGTCGGACTAATTGGTTTTCCATGGCTACATAGGCGTAACCTCGAGCATTCATTGATTTTTCTTCTAAACATATGAACGGTCCATCTCTGCATAAAGTAACAAATTCGGTGTTTGAATAGGTTTGATTATTTGAACATTTACCTTCGTGTGACCATTTTCCGCATTTGTGACATTTTTAAAGGTGTCGTGCTCTTTTTTTCGCTGCGGATTTTGATTTTCCTTTACCAAATTGTAACTTATTATCTTCGCATCTGGATTCTTTTCTTACTCCGTTCAATTTTTTTCTGATTACTGATACCAGTTCACTCGGAAGTGTGTCATTATTACGTTTAGTGATCAAAGTGTGTAGCATTAGACCATGGTTTAATTCACAGGAAGTCTTCATTTCGAAAAACCTAAAAAAAAAAAAATTCAGAATGGGGGGAGAAGACTAGTTCTTTAGGGTCTGCTAGGGAAAGACCATTCGGGTTCCATTTTCGAGAACTACACGAAAACAGAAAATCTAACTCTAACAGAAATACATATTATCCTTTAAAGACTTGATTCTCCCCACACTTAGTTAGCTGTGGTATCGAAATTATGATTAACTTCGTTGTCGACTTCCATCGGACTATCTATGTAGTGTTTAACACTGTGACCATTAACTTTAAATTCAATCCCATTTGAATTTATTAATTCTATCGTTCCGTATGGGAAAACTCTTTTGACTATGAATGGTCCAGACCATCTTGATTTCAATTTTCTAGGAAATAGCTTGAATTGTGAATTGAAAAGAAGAACTCCGTCTCCTTCTTTAAATTCTTTTGAACTTCTAATTTTTTTATCATGCCATTTCTTCATTCTTTCCTTATAGATTAACGAATTTTCGTATGCTTCTTGTCTTAATTCTTCTAATTCGTTTAGTTGACTTAACCGTAGACGTCCAGCTTTATGTAAATCAAGATTACATGTCTTCAAAGCCCAAAATGCTTTGTGTTCAATTTCTACTGAAAGATGACATGCTTTTTCGTAAACGAGTCTGAAAGGTGTGGTTCCAATTGGAGTTTTGTAGGCTGTTCTAAAAGCCCAGAGTGCATCCTCCAATTTTATGGACCATTCCTTCGGATTTGATCCTACGGTTTTCTCTAGAATACGTTTTAAAGCTCGGTTGGTATTTTCAACTTGTCCACTTGTTTGTGGATGATATGCAGTGGAGAATTTATGAGTTACTCCATATCTTTTAAGAACTTTCTTAAGTTGATTATTACAACAATGAGTTCCCCGATCACTTATTAAAGCTTTCGGTGTTCCAAACCTTGCAAAAAGACATTTTAAAAAGTTGACTACAACTCGTGCATCGTTAGTTGGGAGAGCTTGTGCTTCCGCCCATTTAGATACATAATCAATGGCAACGAGAATGTAGAGATTATTATTAGATTTTGGAAATGGACCCATAAAGTCAATACCCCAAATGTCAAATACTTCACATACTTGAATGACATTTTGTGGCATTTCATCACGTTGACTTATTTTTCCGGCCCTTTGACAAGCATCACAGGATTTGCAAAGAAGGTGTGCGTCTTTGTAAATTGTAGGCCAATAGAATCCAGCATCATAAACTTTTCTTGCTGTTAGTTGAGGCCCATAATGCCCTCCTGTTGGTCCTGTGTGACAATGGTTTAAGATTTGATTGGCTTCATCTCCGAATACACATCGGCGTATTATTCCATCGGGATAACTTTTAAACAGATGTGGATCTTCCCAGAAATAGTGTTTTATATCACTGACGTTTTTGGTACGACAATCCTTTTTCAAGGAATCCACATACTAAGTAGTTTGCATAGTCTGCAAACCATGGTATTTCATTATAATCTATCTTCAATAGATATTCATCAGGAAAGTTGTCTTGTATGGCCGATTCATTTAGAACTTCTAATTCGGGATTTTCAAGACGAGAAAGATGATCAGCGGCGAGATTTTCTGCTCCTCTTTTATCTCGGATTTCAATATCAAACTCTTTTAAGAGTAAGATCCAACGGATTAATCTTGGTTTAGCATCTTGTTTCGAAAATAGGTATCTAAGAGCAGAATGGTCGGTATAGACCACCGTTTTTGCTAGAACGAGATATGAACGAAATTTGTCAAAAGCAAAGACAATAGCAAGGAGTTCTTTTTCAGTAGTTGTATAATTTGTTTGTGCTCCTTGTAATGTCTTACTAGCGTAATAAATAGGTTGAAATCGTTTTTCAATCCTTTGTCCTAAAACGGCTCCCATTACAAAATCACTTGCATCGCACATTAGTTTAAACGGTAGATTCTAATTTGGTGTTATCATGATCGGCGCATTAGTGAGTTTCTCTTTAAGAATATTAAAAGATTTGATGCATTCATCTGAAAAGATGAATGGAGCATCCTTTTCTAGGAGTTTATTCATAGGAGTGGCAATTTTAGAAAAAAAAATTATGAAACGTCGGTAAAAACCGGCATGCCCTAGAAAACTCCTAACTCCTCTAACATTGGTGGGATGTGGAAGTTTATCAATTACATCTACTTTAGCTCTATCCACTTCAATTCCTTCCTTTGAAATTTTATGTCCAAGAACGATGCCTTCTTTAACCATGAAATGGCATTTCTCCCAATTAAGAACTAGATTTGATTGTTCGCATCTAATAAGCATTCGTTCCAGATTAACTAGACATGTTTCAAATGTATCACCGAAGACTGAAAAGTCATCCATGAAAACTTCCATGCATTCTTCTATCATGACGTGAAAAATCACCATCATGCACCTTTGAAAGGTTGCAGGGGCGTTACAAAGTCCAAATGGCATGCGTTTGTAAGCAAAAGTACCATAAGGGCACGTGAACGTGGTTTTCTCTTGATCCTCGGATACTATTGGAATTTGAAAATATCCGGAAAAACCATCTAGAAAACAATAGTAACTGTTTCCGGCTAATCTTTCCAACATTTGATCAATGAAAGGTAAGGGAAAGTGATCTTTTCTGGTGGCGTCATTTAATTTTCTATAATCAATACATACACGCCATCATGTTACAGTCCTAGTAGGAATAAGTTCATTTTTCTCATTTGTAATGCAGTCATGCCACCCTTCTTAGGCACGCATTGAACTGGGCTTACCCATGGACTATCAGAAATTGGATAAATTAAACCTGCATCTAGCAGTTTAATAATTTCTTTCTTAACAACATCTTATATATTAGGATTTAGTCTTCGTTGGCGTTGCACATACGTTTTATGAACTTCTTCCATAAGGATTTTATGTGTACAATACGAAGGACTTATTCTTTTAATATCATGAATTTTCCATGCAATAGCTGGTTTATGAGCTTTCAACACAGAAATGAGTTGAGATTTTTCATTTTCAGTAAGAGAAGACGATATTATTACAGGTAATTCAGATTCACCATGTAAATAAGCATATTCCAAATGATTTGGAAGTGGCTTTAACTCTAATGTCGGAGGTTCTTCTATCGATGATTTGTATCGATATCTGTCTTCTTCTTTTAGCATTTGAATTTCTTCTGTTGTTGGTTCATATCCATTAGCCATTAGTGTAGCTAACATTTCAGTTTCATCAATTGGTTCAGTTCCTTCTCCTAAAGAACATTCTCCTGTTCCTTGTAATTCTGGAAATTCTTCTAACAATTCTGCATGTGAATCTATAGTTTGAATATAATAACATGTATCATCTGCATATTGTGGTTGTTGCATTGCTCTATCAACTGAAAAGGTAACACTCTCGTCCTCTATACTTAGGGTCAATTTCTTACCAAACACGTCTATCATTGCTTTAGCCGTATTTAAGAATGGTCTTCCTAATATGAGAGGAACTTGGGAATTTTCTTCCATGTCCAGAACAACAAAATCTACTGGAAATACTAAAGTACCAACTTTAACTAGCATGTTTTCCATTATCCCTCTAGGATATTTTATTGATCGATCGGATAGTTGTATGCTTATTCTTGTTGGTTTCAATTCTCCAAGGTCTAGTTTAGCGTATAGTGAATACGGCATTAAATTTATACTAGCACCTAAGTCTGCCAATGCTTCTATTGAACTAAGACTACTCAGAAAACATGGAATTATGAAACTTCGTGGATCAGATAATTTTTCTGGTATCTTATTCAACAGCACTGCTGAACAATTAGCATTCATAGTAACAGCCGAGAGTTCTTCCATTTTCTTTCTATTTGAGATTAGATCTTTCAGAAATTTAGCATATCTAGGCATTCCTGAAATCACATCAATGAAAGGAAGATTTACATTTATCTGTTTAAACATATCCAAGAATTTGGATTGCTCGGCTTCAAGTCTCTCTTTTTTCATCTTACTCGGGTAAGGAAGTGGTGGTTGGTATGGTTTAACATAAGGTTTAGCTTTAACTGTATTATCTTCATTAACCTTTTCAACTACCGGTTCTTTTTCCTTATCTTGTTCAGGTTGTGGTTCTTGTGGAGTAGGAATAGCTTCATCAGAAATTACAGGTATTTCAGGTGGTTTAAGTGTCATACCACTTCTTGTGGTAATGGCTTTAGCTGTTTCATTCCAGGGGTTAGCATTTGTATCACTAGGTAGACTTCTCGGTTTTCTTTCACCTATTAACCTTGCTAGGTTACTCACTTCTTGTTCCAGATTTTGAATAGAAGCTTGTTGATTTCTAAATGCTTGAGCATTTTGTTCATTCATTTGTTTCTGAGATGTGAAAAACTGCGTTTGAGTTTCAACTAGCTTCGTCATCATATCTTCTAAATTCGGCTTTTTATCATCGGGTTGTGGTGGTTTGTTTTGAAAATTAGGTCTTTGCTGGTTGTAAGTATTATTGGATACTTGTTGATTGCTAGGACCTTGTTGATTGTTGTATGGAATATTTCGGTTATAATTCTGGTTTTGATTGTAAATCGGTCTTGGCAGTTGATAATTATTCTGATAATTATTTCCAGGCCTTTGGTTTATGTATGAAATATTCTCTCTTTGTTCCATTGTTAGTTCAATACTGAGACAATCTTTTGTCAAATGTGGTCCTCCACACTGCTCACAACTAATTCGAATTGAGTGTATATCCTTAGTCATCTTTTCCATTCGTCTCTCGATAGCATCTATCTTTGCAGAAATGGAATCTAAGTCATGACTAGAATCGGCTCTAGCTGCTTTAGATGATCTAACGATATCTTTTTCTTGGTGCCACTCATGTGAGTGGGAAGCAGTGTTATCAATAATTTTGTACGCATCAGTTTCTGTTTTCTTCATAATGGAACCACCAGCTGCTATATCGATGTCCTTCTTTGTAGTGATGTCGCATCCTTGGTAGAATATTTGTACTATTTGACAGGTGTCTAAACCATGTTGCGGACATCCTCTTAATAACTTTCCAAATCTTGTCCACGCCTCATATAGAGTTTCATTTAGTTTCCGTGTGAACGTAACAATTTCTCCTTGAGGTCTTACGGCTTTAGATGCCGGAAAGAATTGTTTAAGAAATTTTTCAACTAAAATGTCCCATGTATCAATCGCCCCTTCAGGTAACGATTCCAACCAATCTTTGGCTTCTCCCTTTAAAGTCCAGGGAAATAACATGAGATATATCTGTTCATCCTCAACTTCTCGGATTTTAAATAGTGTGCAGATCCTATTAAAGGTACGAAGATGTTCATTTGGATCTTCCTTCGGCGCACCACTAAATTGGCATTGATTTGTTACCATGTGTAGAATTTGTCCTTTGATTTCATAATCTGGCGCATTAATGTCTGGATGAGTAATTGCGTGACCTTGGCCAGTGCGTTTAGCTCTCATTCGGTCTTCCATACTTAAAGGTTTCAGATTTTCCATGATTGAATTTGTTGAATCTGAATCACTAGAGGATTCTGATTTAATGGTTCGTTCCTCAACAATCTCTGTTTGAATGATTGGTGGTTCCGGAGGAAAAATTAATGGTTCAGGATCTATGAATTGTCCCTGAATATTCTCCGGATTCTCAATTGTGAGATCGGGTTCAAAAAATGGATTATCGGAAATTTGAATTGGAGTACTTGGTCGACTGGATGACGATTCTAAAGAAAAATCAACGGCGGTAAAATTAGCTAGATGTCTTGATCTGGTTACAGGTGGTGAACGTCTTGCTCGGTGCATTCAGTGAATATCCTATTAGTTTTTAAAAGGAAGAAAAATTATATAAGTTATCCAATTAATAGACTTTTCTGATTTTGCCCACGTTTCGAATAGCCAAAAGATGCAGCAGAGGGGCAGGATTCGTTTGGTCTCAATATAATTGAGTACTGTTTGGCTCCGATAACCCGGTCCACGTACAAATCCAACTATTACTACGAACCAGAAAATTTTGATGTCTATCAATTTAACCACTTAAAATAAATTTTCGTAATTTTAAGAAGTTTTAGATAAGAAATAGAGAAAATTCTAAGTCCTAAAAACTAGAATGACGAGAAATAAGAAAGAAAAAGAGCGCGTCGAAAAAGGTCGAAAAAGAAAAGGGTTGAAAAATAAAAGGCATCGAAAAATAAGAAAGAAAAAGAGTGACTATAAAACTTAAAAACACTCGACTAACCCAACCTTATTATTATTATTACTAACTTAAAATTAAAATTGCAAATTGAGATTACTAATTGGAGTGATAATTGATACATAGGTAAAAGGCGTCGAAAAATAAAAATAAGAAAGTAGCACGTCGAACGGCGTCGCAAAATTCTAAAGCACCTAAATCTTAGTCTAAAGAGAAAGCACTTAAGGGATTTTACGAAAAAGCCTAAAAATCTAGAAGTAAAAATAACTATGGCAAAAACTATGACTTAAAACTAAATACGAATGATAAAAATACAAAAATTACGAATAAACGATTAAAAAAATAAGAATAAAATAAGATTAAAATTGATAAAATTATTTAATTTTATAAAAAATATTATTTTTATATATTTATATTATAAAATTTTTATTTTTATATATTTATATTATAAAAGTATTAATTTTTATATATTAATAAAATTAATTAAACTTAATATTACAAATTAATTAAAACTTAAATTAAATACTAAATGAATTAAATATTTAACCCTAAATACAAATTAATTAATAATAATAAATAATACTCCGTAATTAATGCAGATTAGGGTTCTGGTCATACGCGTCAGGGCGGCTCCGCGAGTTGCGGTGCCACGTACCAAATAAACCCGCGAGTCGCGGAGGTTAAAATTTTAAATGCACAAGTTACGTTCGACGGGTTCTGTAGTTTTTTTAAATTATATTTTATATATTTTTTTGTTTTTAATAATTATATTTTTATAAAACTTATATAGAAATACTTTATAATTTTATAAATAAAAATCTTAAAAATAGATTTATATATATATATATTTTTTCGGTGTTTTTTTTATATTTAAAAAGTATATATTTTACAAAAACTAATTAAAACTTAATAAGAAATTTTTTTTTTTATGTGTGTTTCGCTTCTTCGATCCCCGGCAGCGGCGCCAAAAATACTTGATATTATGCGAGGTGTATATGAAATAGCTTTATTTTTACAACTAAATACTATTAAATACGATACAATTTTACACAAGATATTTATTTATTTATAGAATGGATATACTTAAACCTTGCTACAACACTTATAGGCAGTGTACCTAATCGTACAGTAGTGTAGTTTTTAGTAAGTCTGGTTCGTTCCACAGGGAATCTTTTAAACAAAGCTTAACGTTATATTAGTTTTAATTTATAAAAATACAAATATATATATATGTATATATATATAAGTAATATTATTATTATAAAGGGGGGTTTTTACCGTTTAATGACCGGTTTGTCGATTTTTAAAACTTTAGTCGCAGTTAAAACCTAATGTAAAATATTAAATAAATAAAAGACTTAATTTAAAGCGTAAAGTAAATAACAATAATGAAATTGCAATAAATAAAAGTGAGATAAAATAAAATTGCGATAATTAAAAAGTACGATAATTAAAAGTGCAATTAAATACAAGAACAATAAATAAAAGTACGATAATTAGAAGTGCAATTAAATATAAAATAAAGGAAATTAAATATGAAATAAAAGAATTATGCTTATTTAAACTTCCGTAATCATGATGTTTGACGTGTTGATTTTAGTTTTATGCCCATGGGTTAATTGTCCTTTGTACTGGATTTTTTAATATGTCCGTCTGGTTTTTGTCCATAACAGTCCATCAGTCATAAATATAAAGTGCGAGTGTCCTCGTCAAATTATCCTTATATCCGAAGTCAAATATTCCAACTAATTGGAGACTTAAACTGTAACAAGGTTTTAATACTTTGTTTAATAATTACACCAGGTTATCGACTGCGTGTAACCCAAGGTTTTAATACTTTGTTATCAATTATGCCAAGTGTCCTTGTACATAATTTCACCCCTGTTTTAATAATTCTAGTGACTATTAATCCATTCCCGTGTCCGGTTAAATGAACGATTATTCGTATATATAAATATCCCGCCCATCGTGTCCGATCGAGTATATATGGTTATTTATATGGTGACGTCCAATTGTAAATCTTTATATTAAAATTAACAAACTATCATTTAGTTAAACAAATATAAAGCCCATTAATAGCCCATAGTTTAATTTCCACAAGTGTCGTTCTTTTGTCCAAACCCCAATTATGGTACAAAGCCCAATTACCCAATTTTAATATTTTTAGCCCAACATCATGATTACTTCGAATTAAATAAGCATAATAATAACTTAGCTACGAGACATTAAATTAAAAAGGTTGAACATAACTTACAATGATTAAAAATAGCGTAGCGTTACACGGACAGAATTTCGACTTACACCCTTACAACATTCGCTAACATACCCTTATTATTAGGATTTAAAGTTAAAATTAAAATATATATATATATATATATATATATATATATATATATATATATATATATATATACACACACGTTTACATATAGATAGAGAGATTGATATATGATATATAAAACGTTCAGAATGCGTTAGCTTTTATAGGCATTTTTAGAATTTGGGGCTCCGTGAGTCGCGGCCCATTTGCTCTTAGAACTCCGCGAGTCGCGGAGATATCGGATCCAGCTCACACCTTTTGGATCTTTGTTTGCCGATGTTTTATTATATAAATATAATATATATATAATTTATATAATTAATTATATATTATATTATATTTATATACATAGTTAACTTGTAATTTTTAGTCCGTTGCGTCGAGCGTTGAGAGTTGACTCTGGTCCCGGTTCCGGATTTTCGAACGTCCTTGCGTACAATTTAATATCTTGTACTTTGCGTTTTGAATCTTGTACTCTTGTAATTCTGAGATGTTTCTTATCAATAATTGGAACCACTTTGATTGTACTTTGTACTTTTGAGCTTTTTGGTCGTTTGCGTCTTCAATTCGTTGAATCTGTCCGTTGTCTTCACCTTTTATTATTTAAACGAATATCACTTGTAAATAGAACAATTGTAACTAAAATCTTGTCTTTCTTGAGGGATAATGCTATGAAATATATGTTCGTTTTTAGCATTATCAAATATTCCCACACTTGAGCGTTGCTTGTCCTCAAGCAATATAGTCTTGAAATACTAGAATCACTTCTTTATTCTTCACACTTTGTACATCAGTGATTTCTATACGGCGGTATAAACAATGGTAGTAACGATGTGGTTTACAGTCCCACATGACTATAAAAATTTAGATCCATTAAGGAAATTGGATCTTTATGAAAACATTTGATCTTTTTGAAAATTCAATCTAGTTTTTTACCCTAGATAAGTTTTGAATAACCCTTCACCGGTGTTTGCAAAATATTTTTATGGGTTTGGTGGGTTTCAGATTTGAAAATTTTAGCTCAAAACTTGTGGTTTTGTGTCACCCACTTGCTAACCTTGTATTAGGAAAGCAACGCGTCCAGTATGCTTGCCCCGTATATTACCTTTCGGTAAACTACCGTCCGGTTGTAAAGGAAAGCGTTGAACAAGCAACTGTTAAGGCAATGTCCCCTGACATACTTTTAATTATGGTCTATAACGTGTCAGACGCAATTACTATCCTTGGTAGGAGCAATAGTAAAGCTCACTCTTATAATTTTCCGGTCTGACACAAGGCAGCGGTGCCAAAAATACTTGATGTTATGCGAGGTGTATATAAAATAGCTTTATTTTTACAACTAAATACTATTAAATACGATACAATTTTACACAAGATATTTATTTATTTATAGAATGGATATACTTAAACCTTGCTACAACACTTATAGGCAGTGTACCTAATCGTATAGTAGTGTAGTTTTTAGTAAGTTCGGTTCGTTCCACAGGGAAAATCTTTAAACAAAGCTTAACGCTATATTAATTTTAATTTATAAAAATACAAATATATATAAGTAATATTATTATTATAAATGGGAGTTTTTATCGTTTAATGACCGGTTTGTCGATTTTAAAACTTTAGTCGCAGTTAAAACCTAATGTAAAATATTAAATAAATAAAAGACTTAATTTAAAGCGTAAAGTAAATAACGATAATGAAATTGCGATAAATAAAAGTGCGATAAAATGAACTTGCAATAAAAAAGTATGATAATTAAAAGTGCAATTAAATACAATGACAATAAATAAAAGTACGATAATTAGAAGTGCAATTAAATATAAAATAAAGGAAATTAAATATGAAATAAAAGAATTATGCTTATTTAAACTTCCGTAATCATGATGTTTGACGTGTTGATTTTAGTTTTATGCCCATGGGTTAATTGTCTTTTGTCCTGGATTATTTAATATGTCCATCTGGTTTTGTCCATAACAGTCCATCAGTCATAAATATAAAGTGCGAGTATCCTCGTCAAATTATCCTTATACCCGAAGTTAAATATTCCAACTAATTGGGGACTTAAACTGTAACAAGGTTTTAATACTTTGTTTAATAATTACATCAGGATATCGACTGCGTGTAACCCAAGGTTTTAATACTTTGTTATCAATTATGCCAAGTGTCCTTGTACATAATTTTACCCCTGTTTTAATAATTCCATAGACTATTAATCCATTTCCGTATCCGGTTAAATGAACGATTATTCGTACATATAAATACCCCACCCATCGTGTCCGATCGAGCGTATATGGTTATTTATAGGGACGTCCAATTGTAAATCTTCATATTAAAATTAACAAAATATCATTTAGTTAAACAAATATAAAGCCCATTAATAGCCCATAGTCTAATTTCCACAAGTGTCGTTCTTTTGTCCAAACCCCAATTATGGTACAAAGCCCAATTACCCAATTTTAGTAATTAGCCCAACATCATGATTACTTCGTCTTAAATAAGCATAATAATAATTTAGCTACGAGACATTAATGTAAAAAGGTTGAACATAACTTACAATGATTAAAAATAGCGTAGCGTTACACGAACAGAATTTCGACATACACCCTTACAACATTCGCTAACATACCCTTATTATTAGAAATTAAAATTAAAATATATATATATATATATATATATATATATATATATATATATATATATATATATACACGTTTAGATAGAGAGATTAAAGGATATTTAAAACGTTCAGAATGCGCGAGCTTTTATAGTCATTTTCAGAATTTGGGGCTCCGCGAGTCGCGGTATTTTTGCCCTTCAAACTCCGCAAGTCGCGGAGTTTGCTTTTACAGCTCATCCCTTTTTGGATCTTCTTTGCCGACGGTTTTAATATATAAATATAATATATATATAATTTATATAATTAATTATATATTATATTATATTTATATACATAGTTAACTTGTAATTTTTAGTCCGTTGCGTCGAGCGTTGAGAGTTGACTCTGGTCCCGGTTCCGGATTTTCGAACGTCCTTGCGTATAATTTAATATCTTGTATTTTGCGTTTTGAATCTTGTACTCTTGTAATTCTGAGACGTTTCTTATCAATAATTGGAATCTCTTTGATTGTATTTTGTACTTTTGAGCTTTTTGGTCGTTTGCGTCTTCAATTCGTTGAATCTGTCTTTTGTCTTCACCTTTTATTATTTAAACGAATATCACTTGTAAATAGGACAATTGCAACTAAAAGCTTATCTTTCTTGAGGGATAATGCTATGAAATATATGTTCGTTTTTAGCATTATCAAATATTCCCACACTTGAGCGTTGCTTGTCCTCAAGCAATATAGTCTTGAAATACTAGAATCACTTCTTTATTCTTCACACTTTGTACATCAGTGATTTCTATACGTCGGTATAAACAATGGTAGTAACGATGTGGTTTACAGTCCCACATGACTATAAAAATTTAGATCCATTAAGGAAATTGGATCTTTATGAAAACATTTGATCTTTTTGAAAATTCAATC
The DNA here is from genome assembly GCF_046630445.1 of Rutidosis leptorrhynchoides. Taxonomy (NCBI): domain Eukaryota; kingdom Viridiplantae; phylum Streptophyta; class Magnoliopsida; order Asterales; family Asteraceae; genus Rutidosis; species Rutidosis leptorrhynchoides. Next base: position 42,239,041 of record NC_092337.1, on the reverse strand, counting down.
TAGTTTTTTACTCTAGATAAGTTTTCCGGAATAACCCTTCACCGGTGTTTGCAAAATATTTTTGTGGGTTTGGTGGGTTTCAGATTTGAAAATTTTAGCTCAAAACTTGTGGTTTTGTGTCACCCAGTTACTAACCTTGTATTAGGAAAGCAACACGTCCAGTATACTTGCCCCGTATATTACCTTTCGGTAAACTACCGTCAGTTGTAAAGGAAAGCGTTAAACAAGCAACTGTTAAGGCAATATTCCCTGATATACTTTTAATTATGGTCTATAACGTGTCGGACGCAATTACTATCCTTTGTAGGAGCAATAGTAAAGCTCACCCTTATAATTTTCCGGTCTGGCACAAGGTCCTGTCTTCGACCATGCTATGCAACCACCGTTCTTACGGTTGACACCCGATTTGGTTCAGGTGACCTAATGAATTCCAGGTGAATTCCTAGGATTTTACGTTCAATGGTAATGAACGCATTGAAAATAGGTTTTCAGAAAACAAATCGGTTTGAAATTTTGATCAAAATATTTTCTCGTTCACGCTCGAGTTTAGATATCATTGAATTCCATGAGTTTGTAATTCTCAATCTTTAAGATCAATCTCTAGGATTGAGTAATATCAGTCTTAAAAGCTGATTTTTGATCTTTAAGGAGATTATCCTTTCTGGGGATCTGATTCATTAGTCTTATCAAGCTAATTTGCACGGCGTCCTCCTCATTTTACAAGACAGATCCTCTCATGGTTAGGATAAGTCTGACCACTTGGCGACCCTGTTTTATGCTGAGGTCCGTGGATTTCCTGCTGATTTTAGTGATGACTTTTCTAGATTTTTTGTCAACCTACAGCTGGTCTGGACGACAACTTCATGACCTAAATCAAGAAGTGCGTGTCTTTTTCGGAAGACTTTACTTCCTTTTAATGATGGAATTGATTCATCGTGTAGATCCATTTTTTCTTTCAAAAGTATTACAATAAACCGGGTAAAACTGATTATTTTCGTTCAAAACAAAAGTATCTTCAATTATTTGTTATAGAAATATGTGACATATGTTTAAGATAACTTGGTGAATTTTCCCACACTTGGCGTTTATTTTTCCTTTTTGTTCTCCTCTATTCCATTTTAAATGAATTCTAACATTTTGGTTTGTTTCTCAATTTATGTCCTTTCCGAGGTAACAATAATTTCGGTGTTAACACCTAGTTTTATCGTTCATAAATATGTATAAACATGATTTTGAGTTCATTTAATTGAAAATTTTTAAAAAATTTTACTAGAAGTGGGTAGTCAGTATATAAGACTAGGGCTGTTCTTTGTTATCAGAGAGCACTAGATTCTAATACAACTACTGTGTTACTAGTATTTTTAATGGTAACCAAGTGTTTAAGTTAAAAAATTTTAAAAATCCGAAAGAATTTAACTCATTCCCACAATTAAGATCTTGCAATGCCCTCATTTGCAAGAAATCAGTAACAATTTAAATTATTGAGGGTGTTTAGCGTAGAAAAATGATTAAATTTTACCAAAGTTTCCAAACATATTGGCGTTTGTTTGTTGAATGATAAATGGTGCACATCATTTGTTCATTCCGTCTTGTTGTTATTTCACATATATTTTGCATCTTGTCGTCAAAATTAGTTGCTTTTGCTGAACTTAATGCCAGTCTTTGAAAATGCGTTGTTTTACCCTGTTGTGTACAAAAGATAAACTGCAAATATATATACATATTTTTGAAGTTTGGTATATTACCCCACATTCAAAAATTATATCTAATAATAAAAGTTAGAAAATTATAAAAACTATTACAATATCAACATAAGTGTTAAATGTAGTAACATTACAAAAATAAAATAAATAAAACTAAATAAACTAGGGTTGATACTGATACCAGTAGGGGTTCCATGCATAACCGTATGTGTTATAAAATGCTTCAGCTGGGTTACAAGTAGGATACGGTGGTTGGATCTCTATAGACCAGGGAGGAAATACGGGCTTTGGAGTAGGAATATAGTTTCTACCTACATGTTGGCAATGAGCTATGATGTGGTTTTGATGAACTTGCCAATCTTCAAATAGCTTTATTATAAAATACTAGATATTTATTTTACAATTAGCATTATCTAAACTAATATATCCATTCTACCTAATACTATTGAATTAACAATGGAACAAAGAGATAATGTTTCATATCTAAAACAAAGGACTGAAAATAATTATCAGAATAATTATCAACCGCCAAGACCAATTTACAATCAAAACCAGAATTATAATCGAAATGTTCCATACAACAACTAACAAGGTCCTAGCAATCAACAAGTATCCAATAATACTTACAACCAGCAAAGACCTAATTTTCAAAACAAACCACCACAAACTGATGATAAAAAGCCGAATTTAGAAGATATGATGATGAAGCTAGTTGAAACTCAAACACAGTTTTTCACATCTCAGAAACAAATGAATGAACAAAATGCTCAAGCATTTAGAAATCAACAAGCTTCTATTCAAAATCTGGAACAAGAAGTGAGTAACCTAGCAAGGCTAATAGGTGAAAGAAAACCGGGAAGTCTACCTAGTGATACAAATGCTAACCCCCGGAATGAAATAGCTAAAGCCATTACCACAAGAAGTGGTATGAAACTTAAACCACCTGAAATACCTGTAATTTCTGATGAAGCTATTCCTACTCCACAAGAACCACAACCTGGACAAGATAAGAAAAAAGAACCGGTAGTTGAAAAGGTTAATGAAGATAACACGGTTAAGACTAAACCTTATGTTAAACCATACCAACCACCACTTCCTTACCCGAGTAAAATGAAAAAAGAGAGACTTGAAGCCGAGTAATCCAAATTCTTATATATGTTTAAACAAATAAATGTCAATCTTCCTTTCATTGATGTAATTTCAGGAATGCCTAGATATGCTAAATTTCTGAAAGATCTAATATCGAATAGAAAGAAAATGGAAGAACTCTCGACCGTTACTATGAATGCTAACTGTTCAGCAGTGCTGTTGAATAAGATACCAGAAAAACTATCTGATCCAGGAAGTTTCACAATTCCATGTTTTCTGGGTAGTCTTAGTTCAATAGAAGCATTGGCAGATTTAGGTGCTAGTATAAATTTAATGCCGTATTCACTATACACTAAACTAGACCTTGGAGAATTGAAACCAACAAGAATAAGCATACAACTAGCTGATAGATCAATAAAATATCCTAGAGAGATAATGGAGAACATGCTAGTTAAAGTTGGTACTTTAGTATTTCCAGTAGATTTTGTTATTCTGGACATGGAAGAAGATTCTCAAGTTCCTCTCATATTAGGAAGACCATTCTTAAACACGGCTAAAGCAATGATAGACGTGTTCGCTAAGAAACTGACCCTAAGTATAGAGGACGAGAGTGTTACTTTTTCATTTGATAGAGCTATGCAACAACCACAATCTGCAGATGATACATGTTATTATATTCAAACTATAGATTCACATGCAGAATTGTTAGAAGAATTTTCAGAATTACAAGGAACAGGAGAATGTTCTTTAGGAGAAGGAACTGAACCAATTGATGAAACTGAAATGTTAGCTACACTAATAGCTAATGGATATGAACCAACAACAGAAGAAATTCAAATGCTAAAAGAAGAAGACAGATATCGATATAAATCATCGATAGAAGAACCACCGACATTAGAGTTAAAGCCACTTCCAAACCATTTGGAATACGCTTATTTACATGGTGAATCTGAATTACCTGTAATAATATCGTCTTCTCTTACTGAAAATGAAAAATCTCAACTCATTTCTGTGTTGAAAGCTCATAAACCAGCCATTGCATGGAAGATTCATGATATTAAAGGAATAAGTCCTTCGTATTGCACACATAAAATCCTAATATGCAAGATGTAGTTAAGAAAGAAATTATTAAACTGCTTGATGCAGGTTTAATTTATCCAATTTCTGATAGTCCATGGGTAAGCCCAGTTCAATGCGTGCCTAAGAAGGGTGGCATGACTGTCATTACAAATGAGAAAAATGAACTTATTCCTACTAGGACTGTAACAGGATGGCGTGTATGTATTGATTATAGAAAATTAAATGACGCCACCAGAAAAGATCACTTTTCCTTACCTTTCATTGATCAAATGTTGGAAAAATTAGCCGGAAACAGTTACTATTGTTTTCTAGATGGTTTTTCCGGATATTTGCAAATTCTAATAGCACCCGAAGACCAAGAGAAAACCGCGTTTACGTGCCCTTATGGTACTTTTGCTTACAAACGCATGCCATTTGGACTTTGCAACGCCCCTGCAACCTTTCAAAGGTGCATGATGGCAATTTTTCACGACATGATAGAAGAATGCATGGAAGTTTTCATGGATGACTTTTCAGTCTTCGGTGATACTTTTGAAACATGTCTAGCTAATCTTGAACGAATGCTTATTAGATGCGAACAATCAAATCTAGTTCTTAATTGGGAGAAATGCCATTTCATGGTTAAAGAAGGCATCGTTCTTGGACATAAAATCTCAAAGGAAGGAATTGAAGTGGATAGAGCTAAAGTAGATGTAATTGCTAAACTTTCACATCCCACCAATGTTAGAGGAGTTAGGAGTTTTCTAGGGCATGCCGGTTTTTACCGACGTTTCATTAAAGATTTTTCTAAAATTGCCACTCCTATGAATAAACTCCTAGAAAAGGATGCTCCATTCGTCTTTTCAGATGAATGCATCAAATATTTTAATATTCTTAAAGAAAAACTCACTAATGCGCCGATCATGATAACACCAAATTGGAACCTACCGTTTGAACTAATGTGCGATGCAAGTGATTTTGCAATGGGAGCCGTTTTAGGACAAAGGATTGAAAAACGATTTTAACCTATTTATTACGCTAGTAAGACGTTACAAGGAGCACAAACAAATTAAACAACTAATGAAAAAGAACTCCTTGCTATTGTCTTTGCTTTTGACAAATTTCGTTCATATCTCGTTCTAGCTAAAACGGTGGTCTATACCGACCATTCTGCTCTTAGATACCTATTTTAAAAACAAGATGCTAAACCACGATTAATCCGTTGGATCTTACTCTTACAAGAGTTTGATATTGAAATCCGAGATAAAAGAGGAGCAGAAAATCTCGCCGCTGATCATCTTTCTCGTCTTGAAAATCCCGAATTAGAAGTTCTAAATTAATCGACCATACAAGACAACTTTCCTGATGAATATCTATTGAAGATAGATCATAATAAAATTTCATGGTTTGCAGACTATGCAAACTACTTAGTATGTGGATTGCTTGAAAAAGGATTATCGTACCAAAAACGAAAGAAATTCTTCAGTGATATAAAACACTATTTCTGGGAAGATCCACATTTGTTTAAAACTTGTCCAGATGGAATAATACGCCGATGTGTATTCGGAGATGAAGCCAATCAAATCTTAAACCATTGTCACACAGGACCAACAGGAGGGCATTATGGGCCTCAACTAACAGCAAGAAAAGTTTATGATGCTGGATTCTATCGGCCTACAATTTACAAAGACGCACACCTTCTTTGCAAATCCGGTGATGCTTGTCAAAGGGCCAGAAAAATAAGTCAACGTGATGAAATGCCACAAAATGTCATTCAAGTATGTGAAGTATTTGACATTTGGGGTATTGACTTTATGGGTCCATTTCCAAAATCTCATAATAATCTATATATTCTCGTAGCCATTGATTATGTATCTAAATGGGCGGAAGCACGAGCTCTCCCAACTAACGATGCACGAGTTGTAGTCAACTTTTTAAAACGTCTTTTTGCAAAGTTTGGAACACCGAAAGCTTTAATAAGTGATCGGGGTACTCATTTCTGTAACAATCAACTTGAGAAAGTTCTCAAAAGATATGGAGTAACTCATAAAATCTCCACCGCTTATCATCCACAGACGAGTGGACAAGTTGAAAATACCAACCGAGCTTTAAAACGTATTCTAGAAAAAACCGTAGGATCAAATCCGAAGGAATGGTCCATAAAATTGGAGGATGCACTCTGGGCTTTTAGAACAGCCTACAAAACTCTAATTAGAACCACACCTTTCAGACTCGTTTACGAAAAAGTATGTCATCTTCCAGTAGAAATTGAACACAAAGCATTTTGGGCTTTGAAGACATGTAATCTTGATTTACATTAAGCTGGACGTCTACGGTTAAGTCAACTAAACGAATTAGAAGAATTAAGACAAGAAGCATACGAAAATTCGTTAATCTATAAGGAAAGAACGAAGAAATGACATGATAAAAGAATCAGATGTTCAAAAGAATTTAAAGAAGGAGACAGAGTTCTTCTTTTCAATTCACGATTCAAGCTATTTCCTGGAAAATTGAAATCAAGATGGTCTGGACCATTCATAGTCAAAAGAGTTTTCCCATACGGAACGATAGAATTAATAAATTCAAATGGGATTGAATTTAAAGTTAATGGTCACAGAGTTAAACACTACATAGATAGTCCGATGGAAGTCGACAACGAAGTTAATCACAATTTCAATACCACAGCTAACAAAGTGTGGGGAGAATCAAGTCTTTAAAGGATAATATGTATTTCTGTTAGAGTTAGATTTTCTGTTTTCGTGTAGTTCTCGAAAATGGAACCCGAATGGTCTTTCCCTAGCAGACCCTAAAGAACTAGTCTTCTCCCCCCATTCTAAATTTTTATTTTTTTTAGGTTTTTACGAAATGAAGACTTCCTGTGAACTAAACCATGGTCTAATGCTACACGCTTTGATCACTAAGCGTAATAATGACACACTTCCAAGTGAAATAGTATAATTAATCAGAGGTAAATTGGACGGAGTAAGAAAAGAATCCAGATGCGAAGATAATAAGTTACAATTTGGTAAAGGAAAATCAAAATTCGCAGCGAAAAGAAGAGCACGACACCTTGAAAGATGTCACAAATGCGGAAAATGGTCACACGAAGGTAAATGTTCAAATAATCAAACCTATTCAAACACCGAATTTGTTACTTTATGCAGAGATGGACCGTTCATATGTTTAGAAGAAAAAACACTGAATGCTCGAGGTTACGCCTATGTAGCCATGGAAAATCAATTAGTCCGACTATCTTATGAGTGGGCTAGAGCATATTACTAAGAAATCTATTTCACATGTAAGTTTGTACAGTTTTTATTTTTATTTTTATTTTTAACCTTTTGATAATAAACGCTAATTTGTTCGCTATAAAGTATTAAATTGGTATTCGATGAAATTAGGTCTTGCGACCGAAATTATTGATATCATACAAAAATTTATTACATCACTGCGAAATTTAACGTTTATTCTTAAGGTATAAATATCTTTAATCAATCAACTCAAAATATTTCAAAAATTCATCATGAGTTAAATTAGGTTATGGAACCGAAATTACTTTATCGAAAAGAGGGGCGTATATTTTTGATAATATTTGATTGATTAAAGTGAGATAAAAGCCAAAAAGATTTTTAATTTTATTTTTACTTTGTTTTTAAAATTAATATTAAAATAATATTGTAAACTTGTTAAAATTAAATTAATATATTTAAAATTGTAAATATTTGAAAAATTAATATTTTTAATATAAGTTTGTATATATAAAAACAAAAATATAATTTAAGTTTGGTGTGAATTTTTAATTTTATGCATTTTAAATTTAAGTTTGGTGTGAATTTAAAAACAAAAATTTACTTTATTTTATTTTTACCATATTTTTAAAATTAATATTAAATTAATATTGTGCAATTTTTAAAATTAATATATTTAAAATTGTAAATATTTGAAAAATTAATATTTTTAATATAAGTTAGTATGTATAAAAACAAAAATATAATTTAAGTTTGGGGTGAATTTTTAAAATATGAATTTTTAATTTTATGCATTTTAAATTTAAGTTTGGTGTGAATTTAAAAAACAAAAATTTACTTTATTTCGCTAAGTTAAAAATATGATTTTTAAAATTCGTCGTGAGTTGAAGACTAGGTCTTTGAACCAAAATTGCTTTATCCGAGGGAGGGACGAGAACTTTTATTATCATTATTTTTAATCTTATTGAATTAAAGTATGCCAAAAACATTAAAAAAAACCCATAAATCTTTGCTTTTAAAACCGCGCTTTAAATTGACAAATTTTAAAATTTTGTCGAGGGATGGACTAGGACATCATTCCGAAACGACCTCGTCCTAAATAACAAGGGAAACAAAATTTTAGAATTAATTAATTAATTGTTTTATAAGTTAAGGTTTTTATATAAAAAAAAATACAAACACCGCGACTCGCGGAGTTTGTAATGGGTAAACACCGTGACTCGCGGAGTTTGCAAAATCCAGAAAAAAATAAAAACGGCCGAACAGATCAGTATCCACACAAACACCCCACAAAACTGCGAAAACAAACACGAAAAACACACATAAAATCGAATTTTTTTCACCATTTTTCATCAAATCTTTCACAAAATCATGTTGAGAAGGATGCTATCAAGGAATTACTCAAGGAAAACGGTAAATTTCTACATCTAAACACCATTTAATCCGAAAATTAGTGTTCTTGAACAAATTTATACACAATTCGATTTTGATGCTTTTTAGTGTAATTATACTTAAATTGTTTATGTATTATGCTTGTATAACCTAGATTGATGCTATTTAACATGATTAAAAGCCTTAAACTTCAAATTTTGAGTAATCTAGGGTTTGTGTTCTTGAGCAATTTGGGGCTTTTTGATATAAGCAGGTTATGGCCGATTTTTGTCATGAATTATTGCTAAATTAAGTAGTGTAACATGTTTAGGTAATTAAATGATCCAAACTTTGAGCCTAAACATGATTTTTGAGAATTAAAGTGGACTTTTTAAGTCTAAAATTCATGAACTTGATTTTTGAGAGATAATGCCATTTGAAACTTGTTTAATTGCTAATAATGATTATTTTGACATGTTATTTGAGTTGAATGCTTATGAACTTGGCGAACATTTTCGTATATGCTTATTTGAAAAAGTGTAGATTTGATAAAAATATGAAAATGAGCATAAGTTTGATATAAATTGAACATGTCATTGTAATTATTTTGATTGATGATTTTGCTGACACTAATGCATATTTGGATGCACAAAAATTGTGTTTGATGTGTTTTGCAGACTGAAAGGGGTGAATCTTCATCCCAAGCTCGCATTGCTCCTCCTGAGAATGCGGAACAACAGGATGTTGATAACTATTACAAACAAGATATACCTCATCCAGTTATGACATTTTCAGATATGCACGGGGAAGATTTGCACCCGAACTTGAGATTAGATAGACGTTGGATAGATTATCCAAAATACCAAAGGGGCTTGCACACTCTTCATTCTAAAGCTGTTGAAGTACCAAGGGTAATAGAATGGGAACCATTAGAGGTAGTGCAATTGGCCGAGCCAATTAGAGAATTACTTACATAGAGGTATGGTAATTCTACTTTTAACGATTGGGTACGATTATTCAACATGCGTAGACCTGTATATAAAGTATGGTGTGAAGAATTATTGTGTAGTATAGAAATAAATGATCGGGTAGCTAGTTTAACCGATCGAACTTTTATTAGATTTTTGTTAGGAGGTTCGATGCGCCACATGTCTCTACTAGACATGGCTCAGGCCTTACGTATATATACGCCTGAGGAGCTAGCATCTGCCGATTGTCAAGGGTTGATATTAAATGGTAGGAAGATTGATGAAAATTTTGATACGCATGGTGTATGGAGTCAAATGACTAGCCATCACCGATTTAAAGGGGGAAATTACTCTTATCTTGATATTGATAGAGCTGAATTAAGAGTAATCCATAGGTTTCTAGCGAACTCGATTACACAGCGAGGTAAAAATAAGGAAAAGGTAAATGAGCAAGATTAATTTTACCACATGTGTATTCGAGACCCACAAAGCGCTGTAAGTATACCTTATTGTGTGGGTTATTATTTATCGACTATGGTTAGGGGGATGAGACCGCACAGTATAATAGGAGGTGGTATATTTATTACATTAATTGCTGAGTATCTCGATGTGGATATAAGTCAGGGGGGATTATTAATCGAAGAACCAGAACCCCACGATACAATTGGTTTAAATGTATATCATGGTGCTAAGGTTTTGAAGAGGTGAAATAACGCCGCAGTACAATATAATGGAAGACATCCACAGGTTGAAAGAAATCAACAGCCAGGTAATGTGGGAGGGGGAAATGAAATGACAGAAATGCAAAGGTTTATAGCTTCACAAGAGTATGAAAATGCTAGACATCGAGCATTTGAAGATTGGCAAGTTCATCAAAACCACATCATAGCTCATTGCCAACATGTAGGTAGAAACTATATTCCTACTCCAAAGCCCGTATTTCCTCCCTGGTCTATAGAGATCCAACCACCGTATCCTACTTATAACCCAGCTGAAGCATTTTATAACACATACGGTTATGCATGGAACCCCTACTGGTATCAGTATCAACCCTAGTTTATTTAGTTTTATTTATTTTATTTTTGTAATGTTACTACATTTAACACTTATGTTGATATTGTAATAGTTTTTATAATTTTCTAACTTTTATTATTAGATTTTAATAATTTTTGAATGTGGGGTAATATATCAAACTTCAAAAATATGTATATATGTTTGCAGTTTATCTTATGGACACAACAGGGTAAAACAACGCATTTTCAAAGACTGGCATTAAGTTCAGCAAAAGCTACTAATTTTGACGACAAGATGCAAAATATATGTGAAATAACAACAAGACGGAATGAACAAATGATGTGCACCATTTATCATTCAACAAACAAACGCCAATATGTTTGGAAACTTTGGTAAAATTTAATCATTTTTCTACGCTAAACACCCTCAATAATTTAAATTGTTACTGATTTCTTGCAAATGAGGGCATTGCAAGATCTTAAGTGTGGGAAGGGGTTAAATTCTTTCGGATTTTTAAAATTTTTTAACTTAAACACTTGGTTACCATTAAAAATACTAGTAACACAGTAGTTGTATTAGAATCTAGTGCTCTCTGATAACAAAGAACAGCCCTAGTCTTATATACTGACTACCCACTTCTAGTAAAAAATTTTAAAAATTTTCAATTAAATGAACTCAAAATCATGTTTATACATATTTATGAACGATAAAACTAGGTGTTAACACCGAAATTATTGTTACCTCGGAAAGGACATAAATTGAGAAACAAACCAAAATTTTAGAATTCATTTAAAATGGAATAGAGGAGAACAAAAAGGAAAAATAAAAGCCAAGTGTGGGAAAATTCACCAAGTTATCTTAAACATATGTCACATATTTGTGTAACAAATAATTGAAGATACTTTTGTTTTGAACGAAAATAATCAGTTTTACCCGGTTTATTGTAATACTTTTGAAAGAAAAGATGAATCTACACGATGAATCAATTCCATCATTAAAAGGAAGTAAAGTCTTCTGAAAAAGACACGCGCTTCTTGATTTAGGTCATGAAGTTGTCGTCCAGACCAGCTGTAGGTTGACGAAAAACCTAGAAAAGTCATCACTAAAATCAGCAGGAAATCCACGGACCTCAGCATAAAACAGGGTCGCCAAGTGGTCAGACTTATCCTAACCATGAGAGGATCTGTCTTGTAAAATGGGGAGGACGCCGTGCAAATTAGCTTGATAAGACTAATGAATCAGATCCCCATAAAGGATAATCTCCTTAAAGATCAAAAATCAGCTTTTAAGACTGATATTACTCAATCCTAGAGATTGACCTTAAAGATTGAGAATTACAAACTCATGAAATTCAATGATATCTAAACTCGAGCTTGAACGAGAAAATACTTTGATCAAAATTTCAAACCGATTTGTTTTCTGAAAACCCATTTTTATTGCGTTCATTACCATTGAACGTAAAATCCTAGGAATTCACCTGGAATTCATTAGGTCACCTGAACCAAATCGGGTGTCAACCGTAAGAACGGTGGTTGCATAGCATGGTCGAAGACAGGACCTTGTGCCAGACCAGAAAAATTATAGGGGTGAGCTTTACTATTGCTCCTACCAAGGATAGTAATTGCATCCGATACGTTATAGACCATAATTAAAAGAATGTCAGGGGACATTGCCTTAACAGTTGCTTGTTCAACGCTTTCCTTTACAACCGGACGGTAGTTTACCGAAAGGTAATATACGGGGCAAGTATAGTGGACGTGTTGCTTTCCTAATACAAGGTTAGCAAATGGGTGACACAAAACCACAAGTTTTGAGCTTAAATTTTCAAATCTGAAACCCACCAAACCCACAAAAATATTTTGCAAACACCGGTGAAGGGTTATTCCGAAAAACTTATCTAAGGTAAAAAGCTAGATTTAATTTTCAAAAGATCAAATATTTTCATAAAGATCCAATTTCCTTAATGGATTTAAATTTTTATAGTCATGTGGGACTGTAAACCACATCGTTACTACCATTGTTTATACTGTCGTATAGAAATCACTGATGTACAAAGTGTGAAGAATAAAGTAGTGATTCTAGTATTTCAAGACTATATTGCTTGAGGACAAGCAACGCTCAAGTGTGAGAATATTTGATAATGCTAAAAACGAACATATATTTCATAGCATTATTCCTCAAGAAAGACAAGCTTTTAGTTGCAATTGTCCTATTTATAAGTGATATTCGGTTAAATAATAAAAGGTGAAGACAAAAGACAGATTCGACGAATTGAAGACGCAAACGACCAAAAAGCTAAAAGTTACAAGATACAATCAAAAAGGTTTCAATTATTGATAAGAAACGTCTCGAAATTACAAGAGTACAAGTTACAAAACGCAAAGTACAAGATATTAAATTGTACGCAAGGACGTTCGAAAATCCGGAACAGGGACATGAGTCAACTCTCAACGCTCGACGCAACGGACCGAAAGTTACAAATTAATTATGTATATAAATATAATATAATATATAATTAATTATATAAATTATATATTTATATTATTAAAATCCGTCGGCAAGTAAAGATCCAAATTGGAGTGAGCTGTAAAGTCAAACTCCGCGACTTGCGGAGTTTGAAGAACAAAAATACCGCGACTCGCGGAGCTGTCCTGGACAAAAATGCCTATAAAAGCTCGCGCATTCAGAACGTTTTATATATCCTTTAATCTCTCTATCTAAACGTGTGTATAAATATAATATATATATATATATATATATATATATATATATATATATATATATATATATATATATATATATATATATATATATATATATATATATATATATATATATATATATATATATATATATATATATATATATTTATATTTTAATTTTAATTTTAATTTTAATTTTAATTTCTAATAATAAGGGTATGTTAGCGAATGTTGTAAGGGTGTAAGTCGAAATTCTGTCCGTGTAACGCTACGCTATTTTTAATCATTGTAAGTTATGTTCAACCTTTTTAATTTAATGTCTCGTAGCTAAGTTATTATTATGCTTATTTAATCCGAAGTAATCATGATGTTGGGCTAAAAATACTAAAATTGGGTAATTGGGCTTTGTACCATAATTGGGGTTTGGACAAAAGAACGACACTTGTGGAAATTAGACTATGGGCTATTAATGGGCTTTATATTTGTTTAACTAAATGATAGTTTGTTAATTTTAATATAAAGATTTACAATTGGACGTCACCATATAAATAACCATATATACTCGATCGGACACGATGGGCGGGATATTTATATATACGAATAATCGTTCATTTAACCGGACACGGGAATGGATTAATAGTCACTAGAATTATTAAAACAGGGGTGAAATTATGTACAAGGACACTTGACATAATTGATAAAGTATTAAAACCTTGGGTTACACGCAGTCGATAACCTGGTGTAATTGTTAAACAAAGTATTAAAACCTTGTTACAGTTTAAGTCCCCAATTAGTTGAAATATTTGACTTCGGGTATAAGGATAATTTGACGAGGACACTCACACTTTATATTTATGACTGATGGACTGTTATGGACAAAAACCAGACGGACATATTAAATAATCCAGGACAAAGGACAATTAACCCATGGGCATAAAACTAAAATCAACACGTCAAACATCATGATTACGGAAGTTTAAATAAGCATAATTCTTTTATTTCATATTTAATTTCCTTTATTTTATATTTAATTGCACTTCTAATTATCGTACTTTTATTTATTGTCATTGTATTTAATTGCACTTTTAATTATCGTACTTTTTAATTATCGCAATTTTATTTTATCGCACTTTTATTTATTGCAATTTCATTATCGTTATTTATTTTACGCTTTAAATTAAGTCTTTTATTTATTTAATATTTTACATTAGGTTTTAACTGCGACTAAAGTTTTAAAATCGACAAACCGGTCATTAAACGGTAAAAACCCCCCTTTATAATAATAATATTACTTATATATATTTGTATTTTTATAAATTAAAACTAATATAGCGTTAAGCTTTGTTTAAAGATTTTCCCTGTGGAACGAACCGGACTTACTAAAAACTACACTACTGTACGATTAGGTACACTGCCTATAAGTGTTGTAGCAAGGTTTAAGTATATCCATTCTATAAATAAATAAATATCTTGTGTAAAATTGTATCGTATTTAATAGTATTTAGTTATAAAAATAAAGCTATTTTATATACACCTCGCATAACATCAAGTATTTTTGTAGATTAGGTACACTTTGTTATCAATTATACCGAAAAGAGGGGCGCATATTTTTGATAATATTTGATTGATTAAAGTGGGATAAAAGCCAAAAAGATTTTTAATTTTATTTTTATCATATTTTTAAAATTAATATTAAATTAATATTGTGCAATTTTTAAAATTAATATATTTAAAATTGTAAATATTTGAAAAATTAATATTTTTAATATAAGTTAGTATGTATAAAAACAAAAATATAATTTAAGTTTGGTGTGAATTTTTAAAATATGAATTTTTAATTTTATGCATTTTAAATTTAAGTTTGGTGTGAATTTAAAAAACAAAAATTTACTTTATTTCGCTAAGTTAAAAATATGATTTTTAAAATTCGTCGTGAGTTGAAGACTAGGTCTTTGAACCGAAATTGCTTTATCCGAGGGAGGGACGAGAACTTTTATTATCATTATTTTTAATCTTATTGAATTAAAGTATGCCAAAAACATTAAAAAAACCCATAAATCTTTGCTTTTAAAACCGCGCTTTAAATTGACAAATTTTAAAATTTTGTCGAGGGACGGACTAGGACATCGTTCCGAAACGACCTCGTCCTAAATAACAAGGGAAACAAAATTTTAGAATTAATTAATTAATTGTTTTATAAGTTAAGGTTTTTATATAAAAAAAAATACAAACACCGCGACTCGCGGAGTTTGTAATGGGTAAACACCGCGACTCGCGGAGTTTGCAAAATCCAGAAAAAAATAAAAACGGCCGAACAGATCAGTATCCACACAAACACCCCACAAAACTGCGAAAACAAACACGAAAAACACACACAAAATCGAATTTTTTTCACCATTTTTCATCAAATCTTTCACAAAATCATATTGAGAAGGATGCTATCAAGGAATTACTCAAGGAAAACGGTAAATTTGTACACCTAAACACCATTTAATCCGAAAATTAGTGTTATTGAACAAATTTATACCCAATTCGATTTTGATGCTTTTTAGTGTAATTATACTTAAATTGTTTATGTATTATGCTTGTATAACCTAGATTGATACTATTTAACATGATTAGAAGCCTTAAACTTCAAATTTTGAGTAATCTAGGGTTTGTGTTCTTGAGCAATTTGGGGCTTTTTGATATAAACAGGTTATGGCCGATTTTTGTCATGAATTATTGCTAAATTAAGTAGTGTAACATGTTTAGGTAATTAAATGATCCAAACTTTGAGCCTAAACATGATTTTTGAGAATTAAAGTGGACTTTTTCAAGTCTAAAATTCATGAACTTGATTTTTGAGAGATAATGCCATTTGAAACTTGTTTAATTGCTAATAATGATTATTTTGACATGTTATTTGAGTTGAATGCTTATGAACTTGGCGAACATTTTCGTATATGCTTATTTGAAAAAGTGTAGATTTGATAAAAATATGAAAATGAGCATAAGTTTGATATAAATTGAACATGTCATTGTAATTATTTTGATTGATGATTTTGCTGACACTAATGCATATTTGGATGCACAAAAATTGTGTTTGATGTTTTTTGCAGACTGAAAGGGGTGAATCTTCATCCCAAGCTCGCATTGCTCCTCCTGAGATTGCGGAACAACAGGATGTTGATAACTATTACAAACAAGATATACCTCATCCAGTTATGACATTTTCAGATATGCACATGGAAGATTTGCACCCGAACTTGAGATTAGACAGACGTTGGATAGATTATCCAAAATACCAAAGGGGCTTGCACACTCTTCATTCTAAAGCTGTTGAAGTACCAAGGGTAATAGAATGGGAACCATTAGAGGTAGTACAATTGGCCGAGCCAATTAGAGAATTACTTACATAGAGGTATGGTAATTCTACTTTTAACGATTGGGTACGATTATTCAACATGCGTAGACCTGTATATAAAGTATGGTGTGAAGAATTATTGTGTAGTATAGAAATAAATGATCGGGTAGCTAGTTTAACCGATCGAACTTTTATTAGATTTTTGTTAGGAGGTTCGATGCGCCACATGTCTCTACTAGACATGGCTCAGGCCTTACGTATATATACGCCTGAGGAGCTAGCATCTGCCGATTGTCAAGGGTTGATATTAAATGGTAGGAAGATTGATGAAAATTTTGATACGCATGGTGTATGGAGTCAAATGACTAGCCATCACCGATTTAAAGGGGGAAATTACTCTTATCTTGATATTGATAGAGCTGAATTAAGAGTAATCCATAGGTTTCTAGCGAACTCGATTACACAGCGAGGTAAAAATAAGGAAAAGGTAAATGAGCAAGATTTATTTTATCACATGTGTATTCGAGACCCACAAAGCGCTGTAAGTATACCTTATTGTGTGGGTTATTATTTATCGGCTATGGTTAGGGGGATGAGACCGCACAGTATAATAGGAGGTGGTATATTTATTACATTAATTGCTGAGTATCTCGATGTGGATATAAGTCAGGGGGGATTATTAATCGAAGAACCAGAACCCCACGATACAATTGGTTTAAATGTATATCATGGTGCTAAGGTTTTGAAGAGGCGAAATAACACCGCACTACAATATAATGGAAGACATCCACAGGTTGAAAGAAATCAACAGCCAGGTAATGTGGGAGGGGGAAATGAAATGACAGAAATGCAAAGGTTTATAGCTTCACAAGAGTATGAAAATGCTAGACATCGAGCATTTGAAGATTGGCAAGTTCATCAAAACCACATCATAGCTCATTGCCAACATGTAGGTAGAAACTATATTCCTACTCCAAAGCCCGTATTTCCTCCCTAGTCTATAGAGATCCAACCACCGTATCCTACTTATAACCCAGCTGAAGCATTTTATAACACATACGGTTATGCATGGAACCCCTACTGGTATCAGTATTAACCCTAGTTTATTTAGTTTTATTTATTTTATTTTTGTAATGTTACTACATTTAACACTTATGTTGATATTGTAATAGTTTTTATAATTTTCTAACTTTTATTATTAGATTTTAATAATTTTTGAATGTGGGGTAATATACCAAACTTCAAAAATATGTATATATGTTTGCAGTTTATCTTATGTACACAACAGGGTAAAATAACGCATTTTCAAAGACTGACATTAAGTTCAGCAAAAGCAACTAATTTTGACGACAAGATGCAAAATATATGTGAAATAACAACAAGACGGAATGAACAAATGATGTGCACCATTTATCATTCAACAAACAAACGTCAATATGTTTGAAAATTTTGGTAAAATTTAATCATTTTTCTACGCTAAACACCCTCAATAATTTAAATTGTTACTGATTTCTTGCAAATGAGGGCATTGCAAGATCTTAAGTGTGGGAAGGGGTTAAATTCTTTCGGATTTTTAAAATTTTTTAACTTAAACACTTGGTTACCATTAAAAATACTAGTAACACAGTAGTTGTATTAGAATCTAGTGCTCTCTGATAACAAAGAACAGCCCTAGTCTTATATACTGACTACCCACTTCTAGTAAAAAAATTTAAAAATTTTCAATTAAATGAACTCAAAATCATGTTTATACATATTTATGAACGATAAAACTAGGTGTTAACACCGAAATTATTGTTACCTCGGAAAGGACATAAATTGAGAAACAAACCAAAATGTTAGAATTCATTTAAAATGGAATAGAGGAGAACAAAAAGGAAAAATAAAAGCCAAGTGTGGGAAAATTCACCAAGTTATCTTAAACATATGTCACATATTTCTGTAACAAATAATTGAAGATACTTTTGTTTTGAACGAAAATAATCAGTTTTACCCGGTTTATTGTAATACTTTTGAAAGAAAAGATGGATCTACACGATGAATCAATTTCATCATTAAAAGGAAGTAAAGTCTTCCGAAAAAGAAATGCGCTTCTTGATTTAGGTCATGAAGTTGTCGTCCAGACCAGCTGTAGGTTGATGAAAAATCTAGAAAAGTCATCACTAAAATCAGCAGAAAATCCACGGACCTCAGCATCAAACAGGGTCGCCAAGTGGTCAAATTTATCCTAACCATGAGAAAGATTTATCTCGTAAAATAGGGAGGACGCCGTGCAAATTAGCTGGATAAGACTAATGAATCAGATCCCCAGAAAGGATAATCTCCTTAAAGATCAAAAATCAGCTTTTAAAACTGATATTACTCAATCCTAGAGATTGACCTTAAAGATTGAGAATTACAAACTCATGGAATTCGATGATATCTAAACTCGAGCTTGAACGAGAAAATATTTTGATCAAAATTAAAATTGATTTGTTTTCTGAAAACCTATTTTCAATGCGTTCATTACCATTGAACGTAAAATCCTAGGAATTCACCTGGAATTCATTAGGTCACCTGAACCAAATCGGGTGTCAACCGTAAGAACGGTGGTTGCATAGCATGGTCAAAGACAGGACCTTGTGCCAGACCGGAAAATTATAAGGGTGAGTTTTAATATTGCTCCTACCAAGGATAGTAATTGCGTCCGACACGTTATAGACCATAATTAAAAGCATGTCAGGGAACATTGCCTTAACAGTTTCTTGTTCATCGCTTTCCTTTACAACCGGACGGTAGTTTACCGAAAGGTAATATACGGAACAAGTAAACTGGATGTGTGCTTTCCGATACAGGGATAGCAGTGGACTACACGAGCCTAAAAGTTTTAGCCAAAATATTGATCCACAAATATATTTTGCAACACCGATGGTGGATCAAATCAGAAAACTTGTCTAGGGTAAAATCTAGCATGAATTTTCAAAAGATCAAATGTTTTCATAAAGATCCAATTTCCTAAAGGATCTAAATTTTTATAGTCATGTGAGACTGTAAACCACATCGTTACTACCATTGTTTATACCGTCGTAAAGAAATCACTGATGTACAAAGTGTGAAGAATAAAGAAGTGATTCAAGTATGTTTGTATTTCAAGACTATATTGCTTGAGGACAAGCAAAACTCAAGTGTGGGAATATTTGATAATGCTAAAAACGAACATATATTTCATAGCATTATCCCTCAAGAAAGACAAGCTTTTAGTTGCAATTGTTCTATTTACAAGTGATATTCGTTTAAATAATAAAAGGTGAAGACAACGGACAGATTCGACGAATTGAAGACGCAAACGACCAAAAAGCTCAAAAGTACAAAGTACAATCAAAGTGGTTCCAATTATTGATAAGAAACGTCTCAGAATTACAAGAGTACAAGATTCAAAACGCAAAGTACAAGATATTAAATTGTACGCAAGGACGTTCGAAAATCCGGAACCGGGACCAGAGTCAACTCTCAACGCTCGACGCAACGGACTAAAAATTACAAGTTAACTATGTATATAAATATAATATAATATATAATTAATTATATAAATTATATTTATATTATATTTATATAATAAAACGTCGGCAAACAAAGATCCAAAAGGTGTGAGCTGGATCCGATATCTCCGCGACTCGCGGAGTTCTAAGAGCAAATGGGCCGCGACTCGCGGAGCCCCAAATTCTAAAAATGCCTATAAAAGCTAACGCATTCTGAACGTTTTATATATCATATATCAATCTCTCTATCTATATATATATATATATATATATATATATATATATATATATATATATATATATATATATATATATATATATATATATATATATATATATATATATATATATATATATATATATTTTAATTTTAATTTTAAATCCTAATAATAAGGGTATGTTAGCGAATGTTGTAAGGGTGTAAGTCGAAATTCTGTCCGTGTAACGCTACGCTATTTTTAATCATTGTAAGTTATGTTCAACCTTTTTAATTTAATATCTCGTAGCTAAGTTATTATTATGCTTATTTAATCCGAAGTAATCATGATGTTGGGCTAAAAATATTAAAATTGGGTAATTGGGCTTTGTACCATAATTGGGGTTTGGACAAAAGAACGACACTTGTGGAAATTAGACTATGAACTATTAATGGGCTTTATATTTGTTTAACTAAATGATAGTTTGTTAATTTTAATATAAAGATTTACAATTGGACGTCCCTATAAATAACCATATACACTCGATCGGACACGATGGGCGGGGTATTTATATGTACGAATAATCGTTCATTTAACCGGATACGGGAATGGATTAATAGTCTATGGAATTATTAAAACAAGGGTGAAATTATGTACAAGGACACTTGGCATAATTGATAACAAAGTATTAAAACCTTGAGTTACACGCAGTCGATAACCTGGTGTAATTATTAAACAAAGTATTAAAACCTTGTTACAGTTTAAGTCCCCAATTAGTTGGAATATTTGACTTCGGGTATAAGGATAATTTGACGAGGATACTCGCACTTTATATTTATGACTGATGGACTGTTATGGACAAAAACCCGACGGACATATTAAATAATCCAGGACAAAGGACAATTAACCCATGGGCATAAAATTAAAATCAACACGTCAAACATCATGATTACGGAAGTTTAAATAAGCATAATTATTTTATTTCATATTTAATTTCCTTTATTTTATATTTAATTGCACTTCTAATTATCGCACTTTTATTTATTGTTATTGTATTTAATTGCACTTTTAATTATCGCAATTTTATTTTATCGCACTTTTATTTATTTCAATTTCATTATTGTTATTTACTTTACGCTTTAAATTAAGTCTTTTATTTATTTAATATTTTACATTAGGTTTTAACTACGACTAAAGTTTTAAAAATCGATAAACCGGTCATTAAACGGTAAAAACCCCCCTTTATAATAATAATATTACTTATATATATATATATATATTTGTATTTTTATAAATTAAAACTAATATAGCGTTAAGCTTTGTTTAAAAGATTCCCTGTGGAACGAACCAGACTTACTAAAAACTACACTACTGTACGATTAGGTACACTGCCTATAAGTGTTGTAGCAAGGTTTAAGTATATCCATTCTATAAATAAATAAATATCTTGTGTAAAATTGTATCGTATTTAATAGTATTTAGTTGTAAAAATAAAGCTATTTCATATACACCTCGCATAACATCACTTGTTTTGTAGTCAAAAGGCTGTCGACACAAAATATTTGTTCAGGTACAGAATTATATAAAAAAATTAAAAGATGAGTTTGATGTTTAACAGAATTTGGATATATATGGGTCGTGATTGGTACTTGTTTTTGCAAATCAGTAATAATGTGATAGCAAACAGGAACGGATTGTACATTCTTGTTCCATTTTTACAGTTTATAAAATAAATTTTAATAATTATTAAATTTATTATTAATATTAGTAATTATATTAATAATAATATATAATAAAGATAATGACATGGAACTGAAATTGTATCGATCAGTATTTGTATCTGTAAATATATATCTTTATATATCTGTATTTATGTTTACGAATAAATATCAGTTATTTATATATCTCTTATATTAAATTCTTTAATATTAATTAATAATATAATTCTATTAATAGAATTTGTTAATATTATAAATTTTAAATAAGAATACTAGTAATAATGATAATAGAATTAATAATAATAATATTAATAATAACTTATCAAAATTATACTAATATTAATAAGAATAAAAGTAATTATGATAATAATAATGTTATTAATGATAATCGTATTAAATTGTATTATTTTTATTAATAATGTTGATAACTATAATGATAATGATGATAATAATAATATTATTAATGATGCTAATAGTAATGCTAATTACAATAATATTAGTTATAATAATATAACAGTTTATATTTATATCCATGTTCATAATAATATTAATAATACTAATGTGGATGTTAGTATTGAAAGTAATAATATTATTACTATAACAATTATAGTAAGTAATAACACTATTACTATAACAATTATAGTTTAACTTATAATTAAATTTATTATATCAGATATTAACATTACATGTTATTAATTAGTATATATATATATATACAATAATAATAATAAAAACTCTTAATTTAAATGATTAAATTATATTATTTATATTTATTATATTTATTTATATTTATATATGTATTCACCTGTACATATTTATTTACAAATAATTGTTCGTGAATCGTTGGGGATAATCAAAGGGTAAATGCATTCATGTAACTGTTCTAAAGTTTTCGAGACTCAACATTACAGACTTTGCTTATCGTGTCGAAAACATATAAAGATCAAGTTTAAATTTGATCGGAAATTTTCGGGTCATCACATTACCAACCCGTTAAAGAAATTTCATCCCGAAATTTGATCGAAGTTGTCATGGATAGCAATAAGAATGTTTTCATGGCGAATAATGAGCTGATAAATAGAGTTTTATTACTGTTGAGTAATATGAATAAGATAATTCGATTTTTTCGAAAAGTTCGAGTGAAGCTATCACAAAAGAATGAAATAAGAAATAAAGTTTCATCATAACTTTTGACGTTGTCTTGGTTGAATTCAGAAAATAAGGTGCGTCTTAACTTTTGACGTTGTCTTGGTTGAATTCCGAAATTCAAGGGATTTAAAGAAAATCTTCAAAATCTAAAAGATTTGATTCTTCGACGAGTAAGGAAATTAAGATCTCTATAATTAAATACGGTGATCTGCCTCGATTACTCTGTCTGATATTTCTATTATAAATTAAGCTCGTTCATTCCATTATTCTCACCATTCCTATACTTTCTTTCTTAGTCCATACATCCAAAAGATTGTGAAAATGCTTAATCCAGTTCTAATCCTTGATATTTTCTTAATTATCATTTCTGTCATCCTTCTTTTCAATCTTCCACCAGAAAAATCTGTTTACTTTTACTATTACCTTGGGGTGATACTATTGTTAATTATACCGTGTCTTTATATTGCTACTCGTATTAATATCCACGGTTTGTAACCTCCGTGTTGTTATTGGGCTTTATATTTTCTCTTATATTTTGGAACTCTTTGCCTTTTTATTCTCTTCTCGACCTCTAGTAAAGCGAGTAATGGTCCATAATTTATAAGTATGGAGTTTCGAATGAACATAATGTTCTAAACAAGAAACAAAGTAATAGCACGATTTGATTTGTCAAATTACCAGAATCATTAAGAATAGAACTATCAAGAATATACTTTCTTGATATGTTCAGAAGTTAAGCATAATGAAAGAGTTATGTAACATGGCACATGATGACGTTATGATATGTGAATCATCACGTTCCATTAGAAACTCAGCATGACTTACTATAATATAATCACGTTGATCAAGTATCATTATATTATACTAACTCATACATCAATTCCCAACACTACTTCAAAATCATTCATAATTCAAACTCGAATTTTAGAGAAATTTAGAAACTAAGGTAGTTTCCTTTATGATGTAATATAGATAGCACGAAGAGATAAATAATTTCGGACGAGAATATTTATGAAAATATCTTCAGAAATATCGAAGATATTTATGATGATATTTTGAAATTTCTAAGTTCGATGGTTGATGAATAAAGATTTTCCAAGATTTTAACATGAGTACGAAGCAAGATATTCGTTGAAGGTTTCATCGGATCCAGAATTACCTGATTTCTTTGAATATATGGTATGGTCCTTGTATTTGGCCTTGGTCTCCTTCATGGTTTGCTCAATCTGTTTTTCAGTACCAAATTTTCTATCGAGCGTTCCTAACACTCCCTTCTTTATCATCAAACTTTTGACCGTTTATACCATCTACAATTTTTCTGTTTCCTCTGCATTTAATGCTACGATATCTGAATCATCGGTTATCAATCTGAGGTGGTTTCAGGAGAATTGTGTTTTTAGATGATTAAACGCTGATGGTAATATGGTGGAATATAAAAGGTTCTCCGGTAACGATGACAAAGGACAAACTTATATATCAAAGTTATAATAAGGCTAATTCGAATGGAAGTCGAAGTTGATTTGTTGAAGCTGTGACAAAATTGGCTAATTTGGAAAGGAATTGCAAACTCATTTTTGGTAATAACAACGCCAAAGGAGTTAGCACAGATACGTGTTAAACGTTTACTCAAGTTCTGAGTGTTTTTAGGTGCATGCATCAATCTCTTCTTCCGTAGATGAAGTGCGGTTGGTTCATCCTCTCGATTGAGGTGTTTTCAAGAATCATGAAAGGTTTGAACGCAGATTGTAATCGTCAAGATACAAATGAGGTTTAAGATGAAATCAAGTGGCAAACTTGAAGAATTGTTTAGTTTCATATGTTATAATCAATATTTTAATTCATTTTAATTGTTCAATATTGGCAGTCCACGGTTAGCAGTCCACAATTACTAATTCAATAATTCATATATAATTTAATATATAATATTCGAATTAATTAATACGTATCGTGACCCATTGTATACATGTCTCAAACTCGATCACAACTCAAAGTATATATATTATTATAGAATCAACCTCAACCCTGTATAGCTAACTCCAGCATTACTGCATATAGAGTGTCTATGGTTATTCCAAATAATATATATAGATGCGTCGATATGATATGTCAAAACTTTGTATACGTGTCCCGATATTTAAAGTGCGTAAAATAAATAACAGAAATTAAATGACGATATATAAAATTGTGAGAATATAAATTGTGATGATTAAATTGCGATAAATAAAATGTAATCAGTTAGCTAGGAACAGTTAGTTAGGAATACTTAGCGTGGATTCTTAACAAAATTTCTCGTAGTTAATTTTTAAAAATTTACATTATTGGTCTCTTATGTTTTTAAATCTTAATTTCATTGTCCCTTTCATCATCTTTTTTACTAACCAAAAAATCTAAGAGCCATTTACATGTCAACAGGTTAAAAATCTTACACTAGCTTATGTGAAGAGCCATTTACATGCCATGAACTTGAATAAAGAAATCCATTTATATCAATTCATGTTTCATCATCAGTCTCAAACTACAAAATCTTCGTATGATGATTCTTATTTCAAAACAAACACACAATAGTGAGTACGAACTGAAATCGAATGCCTGTGATGTCGATCTCAATAAAAAAAACAACAGATCGTGAAAAAGAATAGAAGAACTAATTTGGTTACTCACTCGAGATCTACTTTGGTCTCTGGATCATTTCAGTGAACTTCAAATTAAATTGGTGATAAATATGAGTTTCTTGATGCTTATTTGAACTATCACTCCCTTCAAATCGAACTTAAAAACATCACAGGAATCTAGATCTCAAGATCAAACTTCGAAACTTCTCAGTCAACAAATCAATTGGTTTGATTCTGATAATTTATGATGTTAAAAGTGATATTCGAGTGTTCGTTGAAGGATTCTAAGCAACTTTCATTTTGAACTTGTCATGTAAAATGACTTGAATCTCTTATCTAAATTTTTAAAGCTCTTGTTCATCTCTAGGTGTTCATCCTTGATTCTGGAATTTCTATGAAATTTTGGTTAATGATGCTTCATAAAAGTGTTTATTCGAAGGTTAAGGATTCCATTACAACTGATTTTGCATCGAAATTCACACAAACCGAAATTTTTGGTGCAGTGTTCATCTTCTATCTAGAACACATTCGGTGGATATTGATTGAAGTACAACTGAATCTGAATAGAATCGGATGCAACCGAATCTGTAGGTAGCAGATCTTAATTGTAGTTTCGTAATCGTTACTTTGTCCATTTTATTTTTGATCAACCGAATATTTCATGAAACTATTTAATTTTACGAAGATTAGTTGGGTGAAGGTTTGTTCCATCAAACGAATTACTCCAATTTTATTTAGGATGTTGCAACCTAGTGTTATGTTTGGTTGATTTATAAATTGTGGGTTCGTTATGATTTTGATTAGGGTTTGAGTGTTTGATTTAGTCTAGCAACTCAAACAAAATGAAGGACCAACGATGTATTTTTATATAGAAAAAACAATTCATGTAATATTTGACAAACATGAGGGACCAATGATGTAATTTTGAAATTGTTGTATGACAGTGTTGCAAAAGTCGGCCGAGTCGGCCGACGCGTCGGTCGACGCGTCGTTTTTTAGGCATGACTGACGCGTCGTTGCTAAAAAGTCGGTCAAAGGTAAAAAATCGGTCAAAGTCGGAAATAGTCGGTCAAATTCGGAAAAAGTCGGTCAAAGTCGGTCAGAGTCGGTCAAAGTCGGTTTTTTTTTTTTTTGTAATATTGTTAATAATTGTTAATTGTTCATGTTTATTGT
This sequence comes from Rutidosis leptorrhynchoides, assembly GCF_046630445.1. Classification (NCBI taxonomy): domain Eukaryota; kingdom Viridiplantae; phylum Streptophyta; class Magnoliopsida; order Asterales; family Asteraceae; genus Rutidosis; species Rutidosis leptorrhynchoides. The sequence continues at coordinate 42,212,174 of NC_092337.1, read as the reverse complement.
AAATATAGTTTATGTTATAATTCAGTAGGCTTATAACTACCTTTAATGGTTATAAGAACAAAGAGAGAAAAAGAGAGAAGAAGGAGAGAAGAAATATTGATATTGATATTTCAAGAGAAATGGTGCACCTTAAATGGCTACCATACATGTCTATTTATAGTATAAAATATTACTATGCAAGAAATATAATAATAATAAAATTAACATCCAATCTAGATATTTTATAACACTCCCCCTTGGATGACAATTTTATTAGAGAATAACTAGTACTGCCTCGTTAAAAACCTTGCTAAAGAAAACTCATTGGGATAAAACTTTAGCTAAGGGAAAAAGAGTGCAGCATAGAGTTGACTCCCCCTCAAGTAGGCAACGCCTGAGTTGTTACATCTTCTGAACATGCCTCATGCCAATATTATGAACGTGTGTTCTGAAAATAGCAGTTGGCAGTGCTTTGGTATAAAGATCAGCAGAGTTGTTGATTGAACGTATCTCATTTTAATCTGGTTATCTTTTACGAGATCTTGAGTATATGAGAAGAATCTGAGGTTTTCATCTGAAACTGTATCATCTAAATCTTTTATGTAGAAGTTTAGCCCCTGTGATTTGTCTACAATCTCCTTCATGGTTTGCTCAAACCCTTGTTTCAATTCATATTCCCTTGTAGTTTTTTCTGAGCCTTACCAACATACCATTCTTTTCCATCAAACTTATGACTGTTAAGACCGTTTATAGCTTTAGCGCCTCGTCAGCATTTATGTTTTGTTCTGTCATTTTTGATACTCTTCTTTCATTTGTATTATGTAAGCTGTATTATCTTCATAGATAGTTGTTATGCTTTTATAGCGTTCTAGTCCACAAGAATCAATAATGATTTGTATCATTGATCTTAACTAAAATCATTCCCGAGTAGCTTCATGTAATGCAATCACTTCGGCATGATTTGATGATGTTGCAACAAGTGTTTGTTTTGAGAACGTCATGATATTGCGGTGCCTCCATTTAGGAATACATATCCAGTTTGAGATTTAGCTTTATGTAGATCGGATAAATAATCTGCATCTGTATAACCAAACAAATCTTGTTTCGAGTTGTTAGAATAAAATAATTATAAATCAGTAGTTCCCCGAAGGTATCAAACTATTTGTTTGATCCCATTCCAATGTCTTTTGGTAGGGGCTGAGCTGAACCTTGTCAACAAATTAACTGCAAAATAAATGTCAGATCTTGTATAATCTATAAGATACATAAGAACCTCAATTGCACTAAAATATAGAACTTCCGATCTGTTAAAATTTTCATGATCTTCGCAGGGATGAAATAGATCAGTGTCAATATTGAGTGATCTAACAACAATGAGTTTGTCTTTAAAAAAAATGTTTTAAAATCTTTTCGGTATAAGTTGTTTGATGTACAAGTAAACCATTAGGCATATGCTCAATTTGCAATCCAAGGTAATACTTGGTTTTTTCAAGATCTTTCATTTCAAAATAATTCTTTAGAAGTTGAATGATTTCATAGATCTCTTTATTTGTTCATATGATGTTAAGAACATTGACATAAACAACTACGATCTCATATCCGAACATTGTTTTTATAAAACATACTTGCAAAATAAGTTTATATTTATACCCTTTTTTTTTTATCAAGTAGTCATTTAATCGGTTATACCACATACATCCCGTTTGTATAAACCCACTTAGAAATCTTTGTGATTTAATGGAATATATTCCCTTGAGTTTTACATTAGATGCTTATGATACCTTAACCCTTTAGGTATATTCATATATATCACTATTAAGTGATCCATACAGATAAGTAAGTAGTAACAACATGTATGAGATGCATTTAAATAACTACCAGGTTGATTAAGTATCTAATAAGTAATTGTATCCATTACAGGAGGATAATTTTTCCTCCTAATTCATTTCTGGTCTTTGTGGGAAATATTGAGTTACAAGTCTAGTTTTGCCTTGTAACTTCATTTGCACATTTCTTTTCGGATAAAAATTCATTTGTATCCCATACGTTTCACATCTTTAAAAGTGATAACGATTGATCCGAAAACTTTTCTTTTATCGAGCGATTCTAATTCAGGTCTTATTGCTCCTTTCCATTGAGCTCAATCATGTCCATTTTGTATATTCAATGACAGATTTTCGTTCCAGATCATCATCTTTATTCATGATGTCATTGTAACATTATATGAAAATATCTCATCAAGATTTTTCATTTTATTTCTGTGATGACCCGGAAAATTTCGACTTATTTAAACCAATTCTCTATACGATTTATTATTTTGACACGTTAAACAAAGTCTGTTAGATTGAGTCTCAAAATTTTGGAACTGTTTCATATATTCAATTACCTTTGACTACTCTCGACGATTCATGAACAATTATATGTATGTATATATGTATATGTACAAGTAAAAACGACTTTCCTACAGTAAAACACTATTTGCTACAGTGAAATCGTACTTTGCTACAGTGCTACAGTAAAATTGACTTTGCTACAGTGAATTGCTACAGTAAAATTGACTTTGCTACAGTGAATTGCTACAGTAGCACTATTTGATGTCGACGAACTAGAAACAAAACGCCATGCGATCGCATGGCAAAAACACTGAAAACTCATGCGATCGCATGAGCTACAGTAAATGAAAAAGTATTATAAATACGCCAGTTTGTTCGACGAGTTACTCACCCCAATTTTTTTTCTTCCTTCTGTAAACGATAAGATATTTATAATTTTAATATTATAATTTAAGTTTAATAATAATAAGGTATTTACGAGGGTATTTTAATTCGGGTTTCAAACCGTTTCAAGCTAAGGTAATATTGGGTATTGTTCGGGGTATTGTTCTAGAATCCAAGACCAACCATACAGTCGTCTACCATCATTACGTCTACGCTATTTCCCTACAATATTGAATCACAATATTGAACTGTGAGTTATAGTCTCCCTTTTTAAATACTTTAAATATTTTTGGGCTGAGAATACATGCAATTTATTTTAAACGCAATGGATACAAGTACATACTTAATTCTACACTGAGTTTGAACCGAAAATCCCTTGGCTTTGGTAACTAGTAACTGCCAGTACATAGAGTATGGACTGGTGGGCGCGAATAATAGTATATGGATCCATAGGGCTTGACATCCCCGTCCGAGCTAGAGCGCTAGCCTTTTAACGGACGTATGTTATTTGAGGTTAAGACACGTTGGTTTGCGTGTATTAAAACGAATGGGGTAATTATCACTATAGCGTTAAGTTTAGTTACCAGGGTGCTCTGTTACGTAGAATCTATTGATAAACTTTTGATGAAATCTTGTAGTCTATCTTTATATATGTTTATGACTCGAGCAATTAAACCTATAACTCACCAACATTCGTGTTGACTTTTTAGCATGTTTTATTCTCAGGTCCTTAGAATGCTTCCGCTGTGATGTGCTTGTTGCCTGCATGGAGTCTCTCATGCTTTGTACAAAGTTTATTGCATTCAAAATAAAACTGCGTTGTGTAATAAATAATTGGACTGTGAAGTCAACCTGTAAATTAAAGACTTATGTATTTTGGGGTTTTGCTTATACCTAAGCACTCGCCCACATGTTTATAACTTTCTATGTTTAGAAAGTCACTTATTTTATTGAATGCAATATTTTATCAAAACGTATCATATAGAGGTCAAAACCTCACTGTGGAATCAATGATTAACGTGCTGCTTCAATAGCGATTTTGACGGGTCGTTACAGTTGGTATTCCATAATATTGCATAATTTATCGCAATTTATGTATTTACATTTATCAATATCCTCTGCAGAAGGAATATTGATTTGTGGTTCTTCTTGAACACTTTCTTTTACCTCATTATCAGCTGATTTTCTTTTTCGAGGATTTTTATCTTCGGAACCAATTGATCTTCCACGTTTGATGCGTGGTAAAGACTCAACAGTGACATTATTGCCAGCTTTTGGAATTTCAGTTCGAGCTGGAGCATTTATCGCTGGTATATATGATTTAGTCACTTTTTTTTTATATCTGTAAATGCATAAAGTAATTAATTTTTGAACTTTCGTTTCACATTCTTTTGTGCGAGTTCAATATACCTTAATTGATGTTCACATCATGAAGCATCATTTTATTTATTTATTTTGTTTACTTCACCCCCTAATCTAGGGAACAATGTTTTATTAAAATGACAATCAGCAAAACGTGCTGTAAAAACATCACCCATCATGGGTTCAGTATATCTTATGATTGAAGATGTTTTATATCCAAAATATATTACCATCTTTCTTTGAAAAACCATTTTATTGTGTTGTGGTGATACAATTGGAACATACACTGCACAACCAATGTTCTAAGGTGAAAATATTTGGCTCTTGGCCAAAATCAAGTAGTAAGTGAAAATATTTATGACTTCCACATGGTATAATGCGAATTAATGTCGCAGCATGTAAATTTACATGTTCACATATAAATATCGAGAGTTTTGTACTCATTATCAATTGTCTAGTTATTAGCTGCAAGCGTTTATCTATTGATTCAGCTAAACCAATTTTGTGTATGCACATGAGCAACTGGATGTTCAACAACAATCCCTGTAGATATATAATGATCATTAAATGCTTGAGATGTTAACTCACCAGCATTATCAAGTCTCATCCTTTTAATGGTGTAATCAGAATAATGTGTTCTCAATTTAATAATTTGTGCAAGAAACTTTGCAAATGCCATATTACGGCTTGATAACATACAAATATGAGACCATCCGCTAGATGCGTCTATTAGAACCATGAAATATCAAAATGGTTCACATGATGGATGAATTGGTTCATATATCTTACCTTGAATTCTTTCAAGAAACATTTGTGATTCTTTTTCACAATATACTTTTCATTAATCACCATATGTGCTTTCCATATGTGTTTTTTTTTATATATATAAATCACCATATGTGTTTTTTTTTTTTATCATATATCCTTTTCACCATATACGCTTTTAATCATATGCGCTGTGTTTGTCACCATATGCGCTTTTAATCATATGCGATTTTCATCATATGCGTTGTGCTTTTCATCATATTCGCTTTTTATCATATGCGCTTATCATATGCGATGCGCTTTTTATCATATGCGCTTTTTTATGTGAATAGTAAATTAATTAATTTCGTTTTACTATTCATATGAATTAATTTAGATTTACTATTTTGTTAATTGAGTAATATATATACATCATATACTTGTGACTCCGAAGGCTCAAATGAATTTGACCATATAGTTATACGTTGTACCTTGCACATTAATTTTCAGTAGAAGCTTTAGATGCATATTATTTTCAGTAGAAGCTTTAGATGCACTTTTTTTTTTTAATCACCAAATACCACAAACACTTTGTTTGCGTTTGTTCATAGTCATCAATGAAAACCATTTTCTTTAATTTTATTTTATACAATAAAATTAACGCATCATTATTCTTTTCAAAAACAATAATCTATTGTTATTGTTCACTTGTGCCATGTTTAACAACAAAAGTCAACAACCTCTGTCTTGTTTGTTGTGGCAACCAAAAACAACCTTTGCTTTTGTTACCGAGAATCCAAGACCAAAAAACAATTAATTTTTAATTAATCTTTTATCAAAACCACAAATGATTTTATTGATCTACGTTGATATGGCCATAAAGAATTGACGGCTGACCTACTTTTGTAAGTGTATTTCGGCTATCATCCCGAAAACGCACAACGACCTTTTTTTTTTTTATGAACTATTTGTTTCATATCTAGCTTAGGCAATTATTGTGAACATTTGGTCCCTATAAGAGCATTTATTTTTTAGACTTTTAGTTGATTTGTACTTGTCACAATTAGGGATAGCACCCGCGGGTCGTGGATGCGGATCCATTGGATCCATCACCCGTACCCGCGGATTTTTTTAAGAGACATCCAATTGAACCCTTGTTCGTTGAAACAATTTGACTATATTTTTACTCCCCATTATTAAACGGGCCATTTTGATGCACACTCTTAAAAAAAATAATTTGTTTTTTAAGTTTTATTATTCAACCTCCTTTTTTCAACGGTCACGTTTTTAACAAAACATTTGACAAGTTTGGAAAAAAGTTTTTTATTGATTATCATCAAAAGTTTTCTATTGTCACTCTACTGGATGGAATTATGGCATACAACCAAAATTGCAACCCAACACTACATAAGAATAAAAATGTTGTTTTTAATTAACATATGTATATGTGTTAAACTCGGAATAATAATAACTTATTTTAGAAAATTAACATAAGACATGTTGAAACATTTTTGTCACATTTAGCTCATCAAGTCTAATACTTATCATTGATAGATTTTATCACGTCTAGGAGATGTTTACTTTTTTCTTGTATTAAGTTCTACTTTCATTTACCTTTGTTTGGAAAAAAGTTTTTTTACTTTGCTTTCCCCCTTTCTGTAAAACTCATTTAAACACTTTCTTTGTTTTTTTTTTGTTTTTTTTAAAAAAAAAACTTCCTTTTTTTTACGTTACCCGTAAATTATAAATATATAAAAAAAACTTTTTGTTTAAATTTTTTTTTCTAGTTTTTAAAAGGCCACTTGACCAATTTTTTTAATTCTTTCACAACACCTGATATCGTGATCGTGACCTTTCACCAAAGCAAGAGATATTCTTGATAAACTAAACACGGACTCGTGTTTGAAATTGTCGGCCACAAAAAAAATTCATTTGATAAAAGTATATATTTTTTTTTTAGTTATAGAAGGAGACCACTTCATTTTCAATACTTCATTTTTGATAAAAAAAACTATTCCATTTTACCATCCCCTTTTTTTTTACTTTAACTTTTAAGATATACTTTTAATAAAAATACAAACAATTTTTTCTTATTTTAACTTTTAAGATTTACTTTTAATAAAAATACAAACTACTTTTTGTATTTTAACTTTTAAGATTTACTTTTAATAAAAGTACAAACTACTTTTTCTTATTTTAACTTTTAAGATTTACTTTTAATAAAAATACAAACTATTTTTTTATTTTAACTTTTAAAATTATAAATTTAAGAATAAACATTAGTATGCATGAAATAAATAATGATTAATTGCATAAGTAATCATAAATGTTAGATAACATATAAAGACCCCGTCGTATTCGTATTGATCGGAATTAATCTCGACCCATGGTACCGTGTTGTCAAATGACGTGTTGCGTACATAAAGTACCGTGTTGTCAAATGACGTGTTGCGTACAATCATGAGGTCTTATTAACATAAATATAAATGTTAGTGAAGTTAATAAGAGTTAGATTACAGAAAATATAATTCAGGTGGTATAACCGACCATATATAACTTAAATAACATAAATATAAATGTTAGTGAAGTTAGTAAAAGTTAGATTACAGAAATATAATTCAGGTGGTATAACCGACCATATATAACTTAAATAACATAAATATAAATGTTAGTAGTCCAAAATTTGATATATTCGAGTCTGAAAATTATTAATAATTTCATACCTTGATTAGTGATTCGTGATCGTTTGAGATATCTTTTAATTACACTAAACTTTTCGTGCTGATAACGTGTTATAATTCAGTAGGCTTATAACTACCTTTAATGGTTATAAGAACAAAGAGAGAAAAAGAGAGAAGAAGGAGAGAAGAAATATTGATATTGATATTTCAAGAGAAATGGTGCACCTTAAATGGCTACCATACATGTCTATTTATAGTATAAAATATTACTATGCAAGAAATATAATAATAATAAAATTAACATCCAATCTAGATATTTTATAACAGTTTATATTTAAAGATTTGATCTATATAATATTATATATTTAATAAAACTATTTTAAAAAGTCAACGTTAGTCAGCGCCCGTTGCGTCGCCGTTGCGTCACCGTTGCGTCCGACGCGTCATTTTTTAGGCATGGCCGATGCGTCCACGACTCACGTCTTTTACAACCTTGGTTGTATCCTATAAGTTACCTGTTATAACAAGTTAAATGCATACAATAGGAGAAATTTAAAAGTTAAATGTATACAATAGGAGATCTGAAAGTTGAATGCATACGATAGGAATTTAGTGAAAGTTCGATGCATTTTCATATACTTTTCTCCTTTTTTTTTTTTTTTTTTTTTTAAATCAGAGTAAATTATACCAATAGTTCTTGTGGTTTACATAGAGATACACTAGTAGTTTATATCTTGTAAAAAGTTACAATGATAGTCCCTCTAGTAAATTATACCAATAGTTCTTTTGGGTTACATAAAGAGGAGAGCAAACTGTTAGACTGGTACTAACCCCGCGTCAGAAAGAGGGGCGTTAGATGAGGTGGATGAGATTGATGGTACTTGACGCTGTTAACCCGGCGTCAATTTTTGACGCCAACAAAGGTTAGTTGGTTTTTTTACGGTAGCGTGAGATTTGGTTAAGCCAATCACAAGTTTTTGCCATTTTATATTTATATTTAATTTATTTTTTTCTCACCCAATTTTCAATCAGATTTTACCACCTCACCCTCCAAATATTTGACACAAAAACTTGACATTTTGGGTTAACGGGGATCAAGTACAGTCACAGCCAAACATCCACTTTTTCACCAAAAAGTGCATCATTCGCCTCTGATATCACAGTCAGGGTTAGAAACAGTCTTAGCTGGGTGGTTTGGTTGATAACACTATTGTAATTGTTCCGTTTTCTTTGTAGCCTCATTTAGACTCTTGCTAAAGTGAGTATTTCGTTCTAATTAAAATTTGGTTGGCGTTCAAAAACAAAAATATTTCGCTGATTCGTCGTATGTATTGATAAAATAGACATACAATATAGACGATATCAATAAGATCGGGTTATTCCATGAAGGAAACACAAGTTCTATGACCCCCAAGAGCTCCTTTTTTATAGAGTCTTGAAGATAGATACAAATAAGACTTCTAATCTTACTGGTAAACTAAACTCTATAATACTCAAATTTATCTCGAATATCTCTAATTTATCCTAAATACTTTGTTTACATATTTATCTTATCAAATCTACAATGTAGGGAAAGTTATGACGCTTAATTTTTTCAAAATCTCCCCTTTTTAATGATGATAAAATATTTACTAAACTAATTATAAAAATACAAGAAGTCAGATGTAAATTGACTCTATAACTTCCAACATCTTGTAAAATATATTAATGCTTGATGAGTTTGATCTTTCTTTTTCAACATCATCAATTTATACAAGAGTTACTCCTCAACTTTAGAACTAGTTTCTTGAAAATTAACCTTGAATATGTAGGTCACAATCAAAATTTAACTATGCTCAAGTTATTTACAATGTTGTAGCTTAAATCTACTATTCCTTTCTAGGTTAGCAATGAAAATATTATCTATGGTCGTTCTTAAGAGCAATAATATTGTAAGACAACTCAGCAAACATGCTCTATCCTATTAGACTACTCGTATCGGTCCCGCACACACACACACACACACACACACACACACACACACACACATATATATATATATATATATATATATATATATATATATATATATATATATATATATATATATATATATATATATATGTGAAACACACAATATATTCATCCACAATATATTCATCAACAATATATTCATCCACTCTCAAACACACAAACATTCAAATATTAAATTGCAAAATTATTTCATAAAAAACACTTCTACAATGGCGCGTTAAGATGTATCTGGACGGGCAGTGCAAGTCGTTCGAGTCACTCGATATCACCTACTGGGACAGGGGGCGTTTGTTCGACTACATACGCAAACATGTTGACTTCGAGGCCTCGGATTTTGCTTGGTGTGATCCAGAAACCGATACGTTTGAGTTTATCACGACCGAAAAAGAATGGCATGAAATTGTCGGGAGAGCCTTACTCAAATGCAACCGAATCGAGTTGTATTGTATTGGTATTTGGACCCGACAATTAAACACCCGACCCCATCCTCACTACCAGAGTACCAGCACAACAGTAGCAATGAGGGTTACGTGAGTGACGACACCATCGGGTCATATTGAACTTGTTTTTTTTTTAGGACTTTGTAATCATTTTTTTTTTATTTTAGAACTTTGTAATGTTTTATTTTTTTATTTTTAGGACTTTGTAATTTTTTTTTTTTTTATCTTTTAGGAATTGTAATGGTTTTATTTTTATTTTTAGGAATTTGTAATGTTTTTTTTTATTAATAAAATTTTTATTTTTAGGATTTTAATTGTTATATATAAGTTAATAATATAAAAGTTTAATATAAAAAATAGAGGTGGGACTAAGTGATGGGTACGTCATGGATGTTAGCAGTTTAGTGGTTGGTTAGTGATGGGAAATAAGTACTGATGTGGCGCTGATGTGACAGTCAGTGATTTCATGACGGACCGTCATGGTTAAGAGTGGTCTTAGAGGGGTAGAAAAGAGTAGTTTAGTATGGTTTGTTAATTCTAATAAAGCGGAAATAAATAAATAAATAAATAAATAAATAAATAAAGCAAAAAAAAGTCGGTTGTAATTTGTAAATTCATAGAAGGTTAAAGGAAGTGAATGTTATGATTTTGCTAGCTACTTTTTTTTTACGGCGAAAATATATATATATATATATATATATAAAGATCGTAAAGATCCGGTGGAGTACACAAACGATTACAATTGAAGGGCCTCGCTCTGACCGTCCTAGACATTGGACGGTAACATTGAAAGAGAGCGAGCACATTGAAAATGATTGAAAATGAAATTGAAATATACAATACAATCGTAGATCCCACCAAACCTAAATCTAAACACTACATAAAACCGGGCTCGTATCTAGCGCCGCAATTACTACAACTCAAAAGCCGCACACTAAAATGAACACCGGACACTCCAGCAACACCTAGCCCGAGGCCTGCAAATCAAAATAACCCCACGTACCCGAAGAACCCCATAACAACTCCTAAACCAGAGAACCACAGGCTCATCGAGTAAGATCAAATCCCCGTTCGAGCGGAGAAAAGGACCCCGAGAGAACTACTCCAAAATACATCAATTTTCCGAGGTCAACTAAGTCAACACACGTCGGCAACGACATCGAGTCCGCCCGAATAGACTCGACTACGGGAAAGGTATGAACACTACAGCAGAACAGCAACCGAACAATGCAAATCACGAAGTCAAACCAATAGAGACCAGGCTATCATCGCCGAATTTTCTGAGGACTTTTACAAACCCGCAACCACCAGTAGCCAAAACCAGTAGCCGGCTCCGCCGGCGACTGCAGCAGCCGCCAGTAGCCACCAGCAGAAACCAACCGCCATTTGGCTCCAGACAGCCACAAAAGGCCGCCAACAACGTCATCAGTCGTCGGCAGCCTTTCACAGCCATCCAACAGCCGCCACAGCACTGGATGAAACCACCCATACCCCACCCAAAGCAGACGTCAGCCGTTAGCAATAAACCACGGCTGTTAACAGCCGTCATCCGCCCAAGGTGGCCACGGTCGGTGGCCGGCCACCGGAAATCGCCAGGTTTCAATACAAAACAAACACCAACCACAAAACCGCCAATATAAACCCTAACCTCAAAACGAAACCGAGACTTACCAAGATGAGAGTAGAATTCCGGTGGAATTCGTCGCCTACCACCACCACGGGACAGAAACGGAAGCGACCATCGGAGAGGTAGAACATTAGCGAGCGAACCATCAGTCCCGAATGACGCCAGAAGCACTATTACCATCCCCAAAACCAATCAACACCCAGATCCCGTATAAAGGCACACGGAATCGCCGCCTGGAAGTCAGAAAGGAGACCGGAAAAGATGAACGGGCCAAGGAAATCACCGGAGGAGACGGAACGTGGTTGTAATTATTAGACAGAAAGCAGTAAAACCGAACCACCGGCGAGATGCCGGTGGTCGGAGAGGGGTATGATACCGGACTTACAAACCGGCGAACAAGGATTAAGAAAAGTAAGAATTATATGGAGAACAAAAGGTTGATCGGAGTAAGCTGTAAGTGAACGGAAAAAAAAGAATTGAAGAGGAAGGCACACAGCTCTAGGGAGCGTATGAGAGAGAATGTAGGGATTGAAGGTATAATAATTGATAACTTGCTTTTGCTAGCTACTTATATGAGATGACTTATAAATGAAATGCTTCTCTAATAAATTGAGCATGCTTACGACTTGTAATGTTTTATCATACGTTCCTGTCAACTGCTTGACATGTCACTGGGTACTATGCAGGTTTGGTAATTGATTAGACGACAATGTTCTGCCCCGATGTTCATCATCATAAATGTAAACGACCCTGGGTGCTCTAGGCACGATTCGGGCTATACTTACCATCTTCAAAATAGTTATACTTGCTAGAAAATTTGTCTGAAAGGACAATCATCGTACAACTTGCAACTACAGAAACGGAATGCAACAAATAATACATTCCCACTTTACTATGTTACAAATTTGCCAAAAACATAAATAAGATCAGCAGCAGCAACAACAACAACAAAAAAAAAAAAAAAAAACAAAAAAAAAAATTAGAGCAGAAACGCATACTTATTCAACGTCAAAATCACATGGATTCATAGAACAATGCAAACAACCACAACAATTAAAATTACGATTTTATTTTCATTTTTTAGCCTGCTCTTTTTCAAGCATGGCTCTGACCCTCATTGGCAGCCCATACAACTTTATGAACCCGGCAGCATCAGCTTGATCATATATCTGCCCACTTTCAAACGACGATATATCCTCCCTGTATAAACTATACGGGCTCTTTCGGCTAGCAACAATCACCGAACCTTTGTACAACTTCAACATCACTGAACCCGTAGTTGTTTTGGTGATGTTCTCCATGAACGCGTCCATGGACTCACGAAGCGGGTCAAACCATCTGCCCGCATAAACTAACTCAGCATACTTGAGGGCCATAGTGTCTTTGAATTGGATGGCTTCTCGGTCAAATGTGAGAGACTCGAGCTCACGGCAAGCGGCGGCTAAGATGGTCCCACCAGGTGTCTCGTAGACCCCACGGCTTTTCATTCCAACTAGACGGTTTTCGACCATGTCGATTCGGCCGATCCCGTGACGACCGCCAATTTCGTTCAGTTTGGATAGAAGAGTTGCAGGTGAAAGTTCTTTTCCATTAATGGAAACAGGGATTCCAGAAACTATACCTATTTCAAGGTACCTAATTTGATGAATATTTCATCAAAAAAAAAGAGAGAGAGAATTACTATTATTTTTGAATATTAAAGATGTGTTGATACATTTAAAATGTCATTAACAAACAAAAAAATATTTAAAAAGTAAACTAAACTGTAGATTTTTGAAGAATATCTGAAATCTGGATATGTTATTAATTATGTTTCAAATTAAATTAATAATTAATTGTTTATTATACGTATTAACAGCTAAGATGAAATTGCCCATGTTATTTACAGTTAAAAAAAAGAATTTGATATATGTTGCAACGTTTAATAAAAGCTTTTGAATCATAATTACATTCGCAACAAAGCTAAGAGGAAAGATGATGTGACAAAAGGAAAAAAAGAAAAAAAAGCATACAAAGATGCGAGTAGCACTTACTCTGGTTTATTTGGTGCGTCTTCTGGGTCAACGGACATCATGTACATATCCTTCTTGGGCTCATTTGCAGGGTCTTCCAATATATCTCCCTTCAATTACACACCAATAAAAAATAAACAAAACCACTTTGCTTTCCACAAATAAGCAATTGTGACAATTTCGACCCATTTAATAATAAAACAAAAAACGATTTAGGTTACGTTTTTCCTCCAAGAAGTCAAATGGGAAAACATAGATAATAAAGAGCTCGTGTGAAACAGGTATCAAACTTGTCCACGGTATATTGTTAATGTATACAACCAACTATATTTTTTTATTCAAAAAATCATATGATCATTGTAATACATTATTATTAGAAATATTTAACACAAACTATTATATAAATGGTATTTGAAAAACTGAAATAGCAGTGATTCTGCGTACCAAAAGCTACATTTTAAGCTCATTATCCAACCAGACAGACCCGCCCACTTAGCCACACCTTTAAAAGGCTGGAAATCTATATTAGCAAAAAATAACATACCTCATGACTGAGGTGCCATAAGTTCCTGTCTCTGCTATAAATGGATTTCTTTGTGACAGGGACAGGCACGTTGTGTTTCTTGGCGTATTCAATAGCATCTTCCCTCCCTGTTATATCCCATTCCCTCCATGGAGCCACCACTTGAAGATCAGGATTAAGAGAAAAGAACGTGAGCTCAAAACGTACCTGTACTTTGAAAACAAAACACACAAAAAGTCCAAACATTTAATCACATCTCTACTGTATAAATCTAGCATAAATATATGACATTGAAAAAAATAATAATAATAAAAGAAGATGAATTTTAAAGCATGCCTGATCATTTCCCTTTCCTGTGCATCCATGGGCAACAGCATCTGCTCCAACTTCTTTTGCCACATCCACCATTGCCTATTACCATGGCATAACAGGTGGTTAGTACGATAAGTGGTAAAATGGGCGGGTTTAGTACAGTCCAACCTGACAGCACTTTCTTTTCACCTAAAAATAATAATTTATAAATGAACTTCACCTTTGCGATAACTGGTCTGGCCATTGAGGTTCCCAATAAGTATTTTCTCTCGTATACTGCCCCGGCTCGCAAACAAGGATATACATAATCCTTCACAAATTCTTCGGTCAAATCTTTCACAACCAATTGGCACGCACCACTTGCCTTAGCCTTTGCTTCCAGACCCTCCAATTCAGAGATACCCTAAAAACAGACAAAGTGAAAAATTAGTTACAGGAACCAATCCCGTAAATGAGCCCCATAACAAATATGATAGAAATTTTGACCAAATTTACTGGTTATTTTAGAATGTAAAGAACTTACTTGACCGACATCAGCAGTAAAGCAGACAACTTCACAGCCATAATTCTCCCTACAATATTTTAAGTTAAGTTAGTACCATTGAAAATAGTAAAAGGATGAGTAATATTCACATTTACATTTAAAGTAATAACTAACTGATTAAGATGATGAGTAAGGTTATATACCTTAGCCAAGGAACAATAACCGAGGTATCCAAGCCACCACTATACGCTAGAACAACTTTGTTCAATTTTCCACGAAGACCCTTTTCTGTAGTAGCAATCGACGAATCAATTTCCTTATCACTGGCCATGACTGCTTGGACACCTGTTCATCAGCACATTACATATATCAGTCACCAAAATATTAGTATATACTCTTCCTTTGATTAATTAATCTGCATGTAATATAACCAACTTTATACCTTTAAATACAAACAAAATCCCTACTTTTTCCCTTATAGATTCCAATTATCAACAAAAGCAGAGAAAAGTAAATTCGGTAGTCGAAAAAAAATGAGAAATTGTTTTATCTAATGTCTAAGGCATATTCTGAAAAACCTACATAATAATTAATAATTTATAATCACAATTTACAATAAAACAATAAAGTGGTAATAAGAAGAAGAAAAAATCAGATAAATATGAGCTAGTCAGCCTAAAACAAATGTTTTTCAGTTCACTCACTTTGAGCACATGGTACTTAACATCAGATTGCATCCTAAATTGTTGAATTAAAGTAATTAAATGAATAAAGAAATAAAATAAAAAAATTATACCTTTACTTTTGCATCGTTGAGAAAGATTTTTGGTAAGGCTCAGATGATGAACAAATGCAACTCCATGAAAGTCAGCTGCTTTAGCTTCTAATTCTATCATAACATCAAACAATAACAATTATTACAAGGCGTAAAATTTACACATATTTGTTTCAAAATACGTGTACACAGATAAATTACCTAGATTTGGGGATGGAATTAGGGGTTTTGTTGAAGATGTTGTGACATGCATTTGAGCCATTTGAGTGTCAATGGCGGCTGCCAAATTTCTGTTTTTCTCCTTCAAACGCACTCTGAGAGGTTATCGTACAGTTGGCGTTGAAGGTGATGACTAATTTAGGGTTTTTAAGACAAATAGGGTTTTAAATATATTTAACAAGATAAACAAGATAAAAGTGGTATTTACGTCAAATGATTAGGCAAAATGCAAATTGCTAGTATAAATACTCTCTAGTGAAATGAACGAAATGACCCGTGGAACCACGGGTTTGTTTAAACGAAACAGTTTAATGGTATATTTTAGGTATTAAATGAATTTAAACGCTAAAGTCATTTAGTTTAATGACCCGGCTGATTCCGACTAAGAAACTTCTCGTTATTTTTACAAACACATTGATGTACTTAACTTGGTCGGAATAAATGAACTACATTTATTCTCTCACCATCATTTTCCAATTTTCATCACAATTACTATTTTTCTTATCATAAAAACCTACATTAGAACTTTTTATTGAGACGTGTATTTCGTATACATATAAAACATAATTAATCTCGTAAAGAGAACTCATATTTAATTTGAATATGAATAATAATATAATAATAATTAATGAGAGTGAATTTTTTTTCAAAAACTAAATAAATAAATAAGTAGATTTAATTTAATTAGTCACTAATTAGATTAATGACATCACCTTAAGGGCTTAGATTTTTTTCTTTTTTTTTTTAATTTTTTCTTAGCAAATGAATTAACCTAATAATGACATCATCATTATAGAATTTTAATAGAAACTCTATAGATAGATGAAGTTTTTCTACAGTTTAAGCGAATATGGAGTAGTATTTAATTAGGCTAAATCCAATTTGCTACCGTATGAAATTAACTTTTTAAAAATTAACTTATGGGTTATTCTAGTGTTCAAGGGATAAATAGCATCTACTTTTATCTATCTTCTATTTTTCTATCTATTTCTATTCAATCTATATCTATTTTTTTAACAACACTATAGGAGGAGGGGAGTCTTAATCACCAACGCGTCATGTCCAGAAGAAAACTCGGCTCAATCCGAGGACATGAACCGTAAAACCCTCATTCCCACTGACTCCACAACGCGATATGCGAAAGACACTCTTGGTGGAATTCAAGAGTAAAGGGACAATCTTGTGTCCAATATCGCGCCCCACGGAATCAAACTCCTAACCTCTCGCTAAGAGATGCAACCACTACTACATGAACGAACTACGGTTATTCTATTCTATATATTAAAAAAAACTTTAATTAGGTAACCCTAAAATAAAATGATCACTTTTAAACCGATAGATCAAAATTCTCACCATAAAAAAGTTGCTTATATCATAAGGGTTAAAGCTGCTAGCAACTGTTGCGAGGTTGCCATCGCCATTAAATGGAGGCGATATTAGCAAGTGTGGTTGTAGCGCCATTCAAAGACCATGCTTCACCATTTGACATTTTTTTGTTGTACATTACCCATTAAAAGTGGTACATTGTATTAACTAATTAATTTTGTTGGGTCCATTTTATGGTAAATGTGTATGACACGGATACTAGGGAGTGTAATGGGTTAAGTCATAGGAAGAAGTTCCTAAGGTGACACTGATATGGCATAATGTGGTTGTATAATGTGGTTGTATGAACTACTTAATCAACATTTAGATAACTTTATTGTTATGCACTTTTTTTTTTTATCTTTTTTCCTATTATTTATTTACTTTAGGATCCTGGAGTAGAGAGAGAGATGGTTTTCTCTTCCTGTTGGTGGAGAATTTTTTCTCGACTCTAAACGTCCTCTTTTCTACTTTAGGGTAGAGGAAGGATTGTCAACATATCACCTCCCCATACCTCGCAGGTGCGAGATTGGGTTTTTTGGGTTTTTTGGGTTTTGTTGTTGTGTGTTATTTTCATATCTGAAAACATGTACCTACCTTTTCCTCTCTTTAGGAGGTTTCATCTTTAAGAGAGGTTATGATAGAAATCATCTTTTATATTCTTTTTACATAATTCACAACAACAACAACAACAACAATACCCAATTCCACTAAAGTGGAGTATGGGGGAGGTTAGATGTGGACAGTCTTTCCTCTACCCTAGAGTAAAAGGGAAGTCATTCCTCCCCCCACGGATACCTATCGGTCCGCGGGTAAAAGAAGTCGTCCCTCCCTATACTATAGGGCAGAGAGGCTGCTTCCCAAGGACCTCCGGCCAGAAGAACCATGAAATCCGTTAAGTGAAGTAACTAAATGCAAGTAAAGTAAAGTAGATAAAAGGAACCTTACCGTGAAAAATGTAAAGGTAAATATGGCATGTAACAAAGTAAAGTAAAAGAACATATAGGTGAAAAATGTAAGTGTCAAGTATGCAAGTATAACAAGCCATGTAAGTATAAAATGTGTATGTAAGCATGTAGGTATAAAGCATGTAGTTATAATATGCAGTATAAAACATATAAGTATACTATGTAAGCATAAAGACATGTAGCATGTAAATGTAAATACGTGTAATTTAATGCGATATAATGTAATGCAACATGTAACGGTATAGTGCTATAAGACATGTAAATAAGTATAATGTAATGCACACAACATGTTGGGATATGCTACAATAAGTATTAGTATGTGAAAAAAAAAATGGTAATACAAACATATATGAAGAAAAAAGCAAGTAGGCAAAAAGGCATACGATAAAAATATATAAAACTAAATAGAAAATTAAAAAAATAAGAATATAAAATAAAATATATATATACAACCTAGTCATCAATCCTAATTCTACTCCTCCACAAATTTCTATCAGAAGTCATGTCCTCGGTCAATAAAAACTCCATGTCAAGCTTCAGTCTATCCTCCAACCTACGTGTAGGTCTACCTCTTCTCCTTACGCCGCCAACCGTGAGGGCTTCCACTCTCCTGACCGGTACTGTGGGTGGCCGCCTCCTTACATGGCCAAACCATCTAAGTCGTCCTTCTCTCATCTTGTTGACGATATTCCCAACTTTTAAGTTCTTTCTAAAAATTCCATTAGGTATCATGTCTAACATGGTCTTACCACACGTCCACCTAAGCATCCTGTAAGACCCAAATATTGATTGTACATAATGTATTTATGGTGTATGATGCTGTAACATCCCGCGTTTTTCCGTTAAATTTATTTTAACACCGTCTTTTTTTTTTTAAAATAATATCTTTCGTATTTAAATTCGTCGACTCCGTTGACGAACGTTCATAATATTCTCGTTATTTAATTATAAAATCTCTCGTTAACTTGCGTTTTAAAAATATTCGATCGGTTAAATCCCGCACCCGCTTCTAAACTCGAGGGACTAAAATTGACACGGGGCAAACTAGTTGACTAGGTCAACTAGTCCACCCCAATCACCACCATTCAACCATCTCCCTCTCTCTCTCTTTCTCTCTAGCAAGAACACACACACAAACCTCAACTTCATAAAATCATCATCTAAATTCGATCTAGGAGGCTTACAACAAAACAAATTACATTTTCGTGATCCTCTCTTCATTCTCTACGATTTGATACTAACTTCATCGATTTTGGGTAACAATTCTAAAACTCTAGATTTCTCTAAATTCGTGTTTTTGACTTGAAATTGTGTTAGTTAGTGTCTATGGCTCGTGTCTAGCATGAATATATGTTTTGTTTGCTCGATTTGTTGATTGGGAGTAACTAGTATGAACTTTGAAATGGGTGTGCTTAATCTTTGATTTTGGATGAGTAAATGTTGTTTAATTGTTAAAGTTCATGTATTAAATGTGTTACTAGCATCATTAGCTTCAATTTGATGTGTAGGTTGATTAAGAAAACTTCAAAAACCCGATTAAGGATTTTGTGATGTTTGACTAGGGTTTGATAGACTTTGAAATGAACTTTTGATGCGTTGAATACTTGTTAATGTTGTTAGTAAGTGTTTAGATGCAATGTATGCTTAATTACCTTCGAAACGGCATATCGTATGTGTAAATTGGATTTCCGAATCATAAAATACGTTTTACGAACTTGAAACTTTGAAAATGGACTTTTATTGATCACTTGATGAGATTTCGGCTATTGTAAATGATGTTTTTGTTTGATGATATGTGGTTAGTTGTATTGCTCGTCAAAATACCTTTCCGAGGATATAAGATACATGTTTTGGTTGTTTGCGGATCATAAATGGTGAATGTTTGATGTTTGGTTCGTGCATACTTTGAAAAACTGACCAGAAATCTCTGCCCAGATGGTGGCGCGGCGCGCCCCATCCCCGCGCGGCGCGCGGATTGGCCTGGCCAGATTCTGCTTTGTTTGGCGCATTTCACGTGAAATGTTTGACTAGCTATCGACCTCCGATTCACATGAAACTTGTTCTAATATACTTGTATATGAATAACTAGCATAGAAAAATAGTCCGGGACCCGACCCGAACGTGTTGACTTTTTCGTTGACTTTGACCAAGTTTGACTTTTTGTCAAACTTAACCAATTAATTATGCAATCTTTCTAACATGATTCTATACTTGTATCTTGCATGAAACTTGACAATTTGATTCACATGCTATATTAATCGAGTCGTATTGAGCCATAGGACTAATTGAACATCCTTGACCCTTCGTGACTATCGTTATTGATACAACCTAATTGTTTAGGTCGAGACTAGCATTGTTCTTTGCACGTTTACTTGTTGAAGTACTATTTCACTCTTGCAATCAAAGGTGAGATCATAGTCCCACTTTTACTCTTTTTGAACTTATATTTGGGATGAGAAAACATAAACGATTCTTTTGAACTAAGTGAACACAAGAACGGGAAAACAAACATTCTACATACGAGTTTAGAACAAAAATCCTCAATTCGATTATCATTAGTTACACTTGCCGGGTGTAAGCGAGAACTTATGTTATATGGCCATATGGGTTGACAACCCTCATCCTTGACGGTTCGCTACCGTCTACGGATGAAATATATTTTCGAGAATCAGTGTTTGTTCTAGCACTATGGATGGGGTATACAATGGATGGAATGTTAAGCTTTGATAATTGGGTGCTCGTGAATATTAACTTTTAGAATGTATTACTATTATTTCAACTTTGCAAACCTTGTGGTTCGACTTACTTACTTTTACTCACTTACTTACTTAAACCTATGATTTCACCAACGTTTTCGTTGACAGATTTCTATGTTTTTCTCAGGTCTTGCACGATATGTGAAACATGCTTCCGCTTACTATTTGATACTTGTATCCGATGTCGAGTATACATGCATTTCATGGAGCGTCTTTTGACTTTACTTTAAACCGTGTCGCCTAGATTTCAATCGTACTTATAACGTTGTAACTTAACTTTTGGTTGAACAATTCTTGTAAACTTTGAAACAATCTTTATTTTGAAATGAAGGCGACATATTTTGGTCAAACGTTATCTTAAAGACTTATAATCAGGTAATGGGACCCACGTAGCCGACGCCGTCACTTGACGATTTTTCGGGGTCGCTACAAGTGGTATCAGAGCCTTGGTTGTAGGGATTTAGAGTTCATTTGTGTCCACCCCGAGTCATAGGGTACATAGGTGAATCTAGACTACAACCGGCATATAGACTGAAGTAGGGATTATTTGACTAATTGTGCATTTATACTCGAATTCTTCTATCATATCTAACTCGTATTCGATCTTGATCTTACGTTGATAAATTTTGTTGATGCGCCACCTTGACTTTATGAAGTAATGTTAAATGCACATGAGAATCAGGGTAATATAATTTCCGGGACTATATTACGGTGATTCACATGGACGTTCCGACATTATGACATAGAGAATTTAAGGCGAGTCAAGGAAAATTTTCTCTCTATCCTTATTCCATGCCACGGTTAGTATTGTTGAAAATACTAACCAACGATATTCTTGTCTCATGAAGGAACAATGGCTCACCAAGGTCAACACAATACTCCTCTCGAAACTCTAGAACAAGCTCTTCAACGAATGATAACCACCGCCGTGGGTACGGCCGTGGCCGATCACTTTTCTAACAACAACAATCATGGAGCCGGTAATTCAATCGAAGGTTGCTCCTACAAGAACTTCATGAAGTACAATCCTCCCACTTTCGATGGAACCGGGGGACCGGTTACCCTCACCCGATGGTTTGAACAAATGGAGACCGTTTTTAACACAAGCGGTTGTCGAGACCAAGATAAGGTCAAGTTTTCCACCCTCACTTTCACCGGCATTGCTCTTTCGTGGTGGAACAAGTACGTACAATCGGTGGGTATCGATGAAGCCCACACACTCTCATGGACCGAATTAAGAGAAAGAATGATCACCGAATATTTTCTGCGCGACGAGACTCGAAGGCTCGAACAGGGTCTAAGGAATTTAAAAACGGTCGGGAATGACCTCGGAACTTATAATCAACGGTTCACCGAACTAGTCTCAATGTGTCCAAATCTCATGACTCCCGAATCCCTAAGAGTCGAACTTTACATGGATGGCCTCCCTAAGAGCATTCAACACGGGGTAATAGCATCCCAACCCACTAACCTACAAGAGGGTTTAACCAAGGCCCGCCAAACTTTAGAAACGGCGAATGAAATGGAAGCACCGGCACCAATGGTCGAGAACCACCCGAGTAACAACAAAAGAAAATGGGGAGCCTCCCAATCAAACAACCGCAACAATAACAACTTCACCAAAGAGCCCTTTTTCCCCGGCGACAAGAAAGGGTATGCCGGAAAACTGCCTTTTTGTGACGAATGCCACAAGCATCACTTTGAAGGATGTGGCAGGTTTCGCCACCGGCGCCAAGGACCCGTCGCTCGAAAGATGCCCAACGCACACAGAACGGGTGCTTGCTTCGAATGTGGCCAACTGGGTCATTTTAGGAATGTGTGCCCAAATAAGAAAATCAACCCCAACGCACGCCGTTAAACTTTCAACATCAACGCCTAGGATGCCCGAGGCGACGATGGACTAGTCACGGGTATGTTTCTTCTCGAAATTCTCACGTTTCATGTTTATTCGATTCGGTTACCGTTAGACGTTTTATAAACAAGGCCATGACTCATACTCTTTGCACTTCACTTTTTCCACTATACACTACTTAGGCAATTTAAGTGACCAACGGAAAATATTGTGTGCTTATAAATTTTATTGGAGGATATACGTTAAGACTTTTGACTTGACACCTATAGAACTAGGGAGCTCGGAACCTATTCGTTTAAAAAAAAAAAAAAAAAAAAAAAAAATGTTTCCCCATCATCTTGTATAGATTATTGTGAACTGAGTAATTTTCGGTCGGAAACCGGTACCCTCTTCCTCGTATCCATGACCTCATGATTATTTGCGTGAAACTCGTGTGTATTCCAAAACGACCTCCGTTCCGGTTATCATCAATTGGGGGTTAAGTGAGACGATGTCTCCTAAGCCACTTTCCGAACTCGCAACGTTAGTTGTAAAACTCTCTTAGTACCGTTTGATTTATTTAGGGCTCGCCCGTATCCATAAACCTCTTGAACCGCGTATGCAAATTCATATAGACTAATCTGTTATCGTATTTATAGATGACATCTTAACTTATTTAAGTAAAGAAGGAAAACGAACAACATCACCATCTTACGCTCGAACTTTTGAGAAAAGAGCAACTTTATACCAAATTCTCCAAGTGAGAATTTCTGTTGAACGAAGTCAAATTTTCTAGACCATGATGTTAATGGTCAAGGCATTACAATCAATCTCGAAATCAAGCCACATGTAATCAGGAAACTCTCCCAACTCAGACTTATATTCGTAAAAATATTAGATCTCACCGGTTGTTACCGAAGATTCATTTCTGACTTTTCTCGTGTGTTATCGCCAAGAAAAAAAAAAAGGCCGTGCGCATGCGGGCAAAGCGGACAATATTGTGGTCATGTTAAGCTGGGGTGTTACAGAATGGTATCACACGGTGTCACACGACTTTTAAACTCATTAACTCACTAAGGAAAACTCTAAACCTCTCCGTGTTCGAACCTTGAGCGTGATTCTTCACACCAACATTTCTAGTTAAAATCGTATAGCAACAGATGGAACTCAAACATGGAAATATTTCTACATGAACGCCGAAAGGCATACTCCCTCGACTCGAAATCAACGGGACGGAAATTCGTTATTTTGCACGAAGAATTCGAATACTAAATTGTGGATCCGATCAATATTCTTGTCATCACGTACCACACTACATACCTCTGTTATTTCACCGTTACCGTCTGATATTACTGGAAATTAAGATAACACACAATCCAACGATACTTCACTCTTCTTTGACTTAACGCCCTTGTGTTTCTGATAATCGGACAACTATTACTCAACCCCGAACTATACAACTACGTGTACTACCTCGTTTCTCTTTCAGACTTCGACTTTTGACAACTAGAGGCACGTTATAGCAACCTCGAGATGTAAACTCATCCTATTCTAAGTCCTCATTTCACTACTATCTTTACCGTTCGCATTTCCGTTTAAAGAAACTCCTTGTAACATTTATCCATGGATAGAGAAACTCCTCATATTACATAAGTATTCGCCACGAGGGTGAATAGTCCTAACGAACATTTTTCAAACCCTAACTAACTTGTTCAAACGTATCTTAAGAGATTCTATTCCAACACGGTGTATCTTTGTCAATTATTCTGTATCGAAATACTCGTTTCACTTCTAGTTTTACAAGAACCCTTGGAGACCCGCTTAGACATGAGTACCGCGTACCACCCACAAACAGACGAACCGAACAAACGAACGATTTACGTCTTCAAAAGACATGTTTCAAACTTGCATGGTCGCTTTTAGTAGATCCCTCTTACAATAGTAGTTACCACTCGTGTGTTCACCCGCACTTTCCGAAACCCTATATGACCGCTAATGTCATACCCCTATTCGTTGGACCAAAGCATGTGGCAAACAAAACACCGAATCTTAACTCATCCAAGAAACAACAATTGAGATAATCCAAGTCCGAGAAGGGCTCGAGACGACCCGTAGTCGCCCAAAAGAGTCATACCAAACTTAGATGAAAACCTCACAAATCCCAGTGTGTAACCGCGTAATATTGAGAAACCGCACCTTGGAAAGGTGTAATCCAATTTGGGAAATCGAGAAAGGCTATATCCGCAATATCGAACCTTTTGAAACCTTGGGGCGTATTGGAACCGCTTCCTATCGTTTAGAACTTCAGACTCAATTAAGTTTCCGTTTACCCTACATTTCGTGTAACAAACTTAGAAACGTGTCCTGTGGAACAGGAACGTGCAATCCTGCTAGGTACATCAACTATCGATGACAAACTTCTCTTCATAGGAAAACCAGTTGAAACCGGGGATCGTAAAACCAAACCTTAATACAACGTAAAACCCTGACTATCCAAATTCATGAGAACACTCAAGGACATACCTACACTTATTCATATTATGAACAACGTAAAGTCTCGAGTAAGAGATATCGACTACTACTTCCAACTAAATTTCGGGACGAAATTTCTTTTGAGGTGTGGATAATGTAACATCCCGCGTTTTTCCGTTAAATTTATTTTAACACCGTCTTTTTTTTTTAAAATAATATCTTTCGTATTTAAATTCGTCGACTCCGTTGACGAACGTTCATAATATTCTCGTTATTTAATTATAACATCTCTCGTTAACTTGCGTTTTAAAAATATTCGATCGGTTAAATCCCGCACCCGCTTCTAAACTCGAGGGACTAAAATTGACACGGGGCAAACTAGTTGACTAGGTCAACTAGTCCACCCCAATCACCACCATTCAACCATCTCCCTCTCTCTCTCTTTCTCTCTAGCAAGAACACACACACAAACCTCAACTTCATAAAATCATCATCTAAATTCGATCTAGGAGGCTTACAACAAAACAAATTACATTTTCGTGATCCTCTCTTCATTCTCTACGATTTGATACTAACTTCATCGATTTTGGGTAACAATTCTAAAACTCTAGATTTCTCTAAATTCGTGTTTTTGACTTGAAATTGTGTTAGTTAGTGTCTATGGCTCGTGTCTAGCATGAATATATGTTTTGTTTGCTCGATTTGTTGATTGGGAGTAACTAGTATGAACTTTGAAATGGGTGTGCTTAATCTTTGATTTTGGATGAGTAAATGTTGTTTAATTGTTAAAGTTCATGTATTAAATGTGTTACTAGCATCATTAGCTTCAATTTGATGTGTAGGTTGATTAAGAAAACTTCAAAAACCCGATTAAGGATTTTGTGATGTTTGACTAGGGTTTGATAGACTTTGAAATGAACTTTTGATGCGTTGAATACTTGTTAATGTTGTTAGTAAGTGTTTAGATGCAATGTATGCTTAATTACCTTCGAAACGGCATATCGTATGTGTAAATTGGATTCCCGAATCATAAAATACGTTTTACGAACTTGAAACTTTGAAAATGGACTTTTATTGATCACTTGATGAGATTTCGGCTATTGTAAATGATGTTTTTGTTTGATGATATGTGGTTAGTTGTATTGCTCGTCAAAATACCTTTCCGAGGATATAAGATACATGTTTTGGTTGTTTGCGGATCATAAATGGTGAATGTTTGATGTTTGGTTCGTGCATACTTTGAAAAACTGACCAGAAATCTCTGCCCAGATGGTGGCGCGGCGCGCCCCATCCCCGCGCGGCGCGCGGATTGGCCTGGCCAGATTCTGCTTTGTTTGGCGCATTTCACGTGAAATGTTTGACTAGCTATCGACCTCCGATTCACATGAAACTTGTTCTAATATACTTGTATATGAATAACTAGCATAGAAAAATAGTCCGGGACCCGACCCGAACGTGTTGACTTTTTCGTTGACTTTGACCAAGTTTGACTTTTTGTCAAACTTAACCAATTAATTATGCAATCTTTCTAACATGATTCTATACTTGTATCTTGCATGAAACTTGACAATTTGATTCACATGCTATATTAATCGAGTCGTATTGAGCCATAGGACTAATTGAACATCCTTGACCCTTCGTGACTATCGTTATTGATACAACCTAATTGTTTAGGTCGAGACTAGCATTGTTCTTTGCACGTTTACTTGTTGAAGTACTATTTCACTCTTGCAATCAAAGGTGAGATCATAGTCCCACTTTTACTCTTTTTGAACTTATATTTGGGATGAGAAAACATAAACGATTCTTTTGAACTAAGTGAACACAAGAACGGAAAAACAAACATTCTACATACGAGTTTAGAACAAAAATCCTCAATTCGATTATCATTAGTTACACTTGCCGGGTGTAAGCGAGAACTTATGTTATATGGCCATATGGGTTGACAACCCTCATCCTTGACGGTTCGCTACCGTCTACGGATGAAATATATTTTCGAGAATCAGTGTTTGTTATAGCACTATGGATGGGGTATACAATGGATGGAATGTTAAGCTTTGATAATTGGGTGCTCGTGAATATTAACTTTTAGAATGTATTACTATTATTTCAACTTTGCAAACCTTGTGGTTCGACTTACTTACTTTTACTCACTTACTTACTTAAACCTATGATTTCACCAACGTTTTCGTTGACAGATTTCTATGTTTTTCTCTGGTCTTGCACGATATGTGAAACATGCTTCCGCTTACTATTTGATACTTGTATCCGATGTCGAGTATACATGCATTTCATGGAGCGTCTTTTGACTTTACTTTAAACCGTATCGCCTAGATTTCAATCGTACTTATAACATTGTAACTTAACTTTTGGTTGAACAATTCTTGTAAACTTTGAAACAATCTTTATTTTGAAATGAAGGCGACATATTTTGGTCAAACGTTATCTTAAAGACTTATAATCAGGTAATGGGACCCACGTAGCCGACGCCGTCACTTGACGATTTGTCGGGGTCACTACAGATGCGTGTATGAAGTGTACGTGTTGCTTGCTCGAACGTCGAAGGAAACTGGACGTTGTCCGAAGTGACAAGGTGTGTACGTATCTTTTCAACCCCAAATAAAGTTTGAGTTGATGTTTCAAAGCCTTACCATTGGATAGAATATCTTATTACGTTTCCAACGATATTTGATTCATCAAAAACGGAGTTACGGTCGAAAAGTTATGGCCAAAACAAGTTGCTGAAACCTGTTTTGGGCTCGACCACAATTTCCAGTTATTTGGAGCGGCGCTCCACCTTCTGGCGCGGCGCGCCGATTGCTGCTGAGGCAATTTTCAGCCTTTTTAAAAGGTTTAAATGAAGGGTATTGATAATGCTAAAAACGAACATATATTTCATAGCATTATTCCTCAAGAAAGACAAGCTTTTAGTTGCAATTGTTCTATTTACAAGCGATATTCGTTTAAATTTAAAAAAGAGAAGATAAAAGGCAGATTCGACAAATTGAAGACAAAAAGGTCCAAAGAGCTAAAAAGTACAAGATACAACTAAAAAGGTTCAAAATATTGATGAGGAACGTCTCAAAATGACAAGAGTACAAGTTGCGGAACGCAAAGTACGCGATTTAAAATAATACACGAGAACGTCCGAAAATCCGGAACCGGGACCTGAGCCAAGAAGAAACGCCCGACGCAACGGACCAAAAATATCTAGTCTACTATGCACAAGAATATAATATAATATATATATAATTATATATAATTATATATTATATATATTATTATTATTATATTACGTCGGCAAGAAGAAAACAAAGTAGTTGGCTGAATCCAGGGTGGCCATGCGACTCGCATGGCCAGAAGCACAAAATCATGCGAGTCGCATGGTGTGAGATTGCTGGTCAGGTCCTATATAAAGCCAGTTTTCTGCCGAGTTTTAAGCATCTTTTTTTTCTTCCTCTTCATAAGTAATATATATTTATATTTATAATTTATATTTTAATTTTAATTATAATTCTAATAATAAGGGTATGTTAGCGAATGTTGTAAGGGTGTAAGTCGAAATTCTGTCCGTGTAACGCTACGCTATTTTTAATCATTGTAAGTTATGTTCAACCTTTTTATATTAATGTCTCGTAGCTAAGTTATTATTATGCTTATTTAAAACGAAGTAATCATGATGTTGGGCTAATTACTAAAATTGGGTAATTGGGCTTTGTACCATAATTGGGGTTTGGACAAAAGAACGACACTTGTGGAAACTAGACTATGGGCTATTAATGGGCTTTATATTTGTTTAACTAAATGAAAGTTTGTTAATGTTAATATAAAAATTTACAATTGGGCGTCCCTATAAACTACCATATACACTCAATCGGACACGATGGGCGGGGTATTTATATGTACGAATAATCGTTCATTTTACCGGACACGGGAATGGATTAATAGCCACTAGAATAATCAAAACAGGGGTGAAATTACATTCAAGGGTAATTGGTGTAATTGTTAACAAAGTGGTAAAACCTTGGTTTACACGCAGTCGATAACCTGGTGTATTCATTAAACAAAGTATTAAAACCTTGTTACAATTCGAATCCCCAATTAGTTGGAATATTTATCTTCGGGTATAATAATAATTTGACAAGGACACTTGCAATTTATATTTATGACTGATGGACTGTTATGGACAAAAACCAGACGGACATATTGAATAATCCAGGAAAAAGGACAATTAACCCATGGGCATAAAACTAAAATCAACACGTCAAACATCATGATTACGGAAGTTTAAATAAGCATAATTCTTTTATTTCATATTTAATTTCCTTTATTTTATATTTAATTGCACTTCTAATTATCGCACTTTTATTGTTATTTAATCGCACTTTTAATTATCGTACTTTTAATTATCGCAATTTAATTTTATCGCATTTTTATTATTCGCAATTTCATTATCGTTATTTACTTTACGCTTTAATTTAAAGTCTTGTATTTATTTTATATTTTACATTAGGTTTTAACTGCGACTAAAGTTTTAAAATCGACAAACCGGTCATTAAACGGTAAAAACCCCCCTTTATAATAATAATATTACCTATATATATATATTTGTATTTTTATAAAAATAAACTAATATAGCGTTGAGCTTTGTTTAAAGATTTCCCTGTGGAACGAACCGGACTTACTAAAAACTACACTACTGTACGGTTAGGTACACTGCCTATAAGTGTTGTAGCAAGGTTTAAGTATATCCATTCTATAAATAAATAAATATCTTGTGTAAAATTGTATCGTATTTAATAGTTTTTCCTAGTAAAATATAAGCTATTTTATATACACCTCGTTCGACATCAGGTATTTTTGGCGCCGCTGCCGGGGACAATTCGCCGAAGCGAAACGCCATATTTTTTTTTTTTTTTTTTTTTTTTTAAGTTATAGTTAGTTTTTGTAAAATTTATATTTTTGTTTAAAAATTAAAAAATATATATATAAAGAAAAAGCTTTTAAAATCGAAAAAAAAAAAAAAAAGTATTTTAAATATATTTTTTAAGTTTTTCTTTTATTTTTACAAAATTATAAAGTATTTTAAGTTTATTTTTAGTTTTAAAAATTAAGTTTTATTTTAATTATATATATATATTTATATTTTAAATATAAAACAGAAAAAAAAAGAAAATAAATATTAAATATACGTGACCTGTCAAATTGAACCTGTCAATTGAACCGGTCCAGTTCAGTCATGCGACTCGCATGACCCACCCTTTTAAATCATGCGACTCGCATGAGGGGTCTGACAGGGCCACATCCAAACCCTAATTCAGCATTTATTACGATTATTATTTAATTATTATTAACTAAACCCTAATACTATTATTATTATTATAATTAAGTTTAATTTATTTAATTAATTACTTTTAATTAGTTTTATTATATTTAAAACTTAATACTTTAATATAATTAATATAAAAATAATATTTTAATAAAAATTGTATTTTTTTTATCACTTTTTATTTCTTTTAATATTTTGTCCCTTTTTAATCGTTGTAGCGTAATATTTGTATTTTTAACTCATAATTAATTTTAAACTTAGTTTTTGCTATAGTTATTTTTACTCCTATATTTTTAGGCTTTGCCGTAGAATTCCTTAAGTGCTTTTTCTTTAGACTAAGATTTAGGTGCTTTAGAATTTTGCGACGCCTTTTTAAGTTTTAGTTTCTTTTTAAGTTATTTCCATTTGGGATTTAGTTTTTCCTGTAAGCTTTAATATTTTTAGACCTTTTACTATGTATCAATTATCATTCCAATTAGTAATTTCAATTTGCGATTATAATTTTAAGTTAGTTGTAGTAATAAGGTTAGGTTAGTAAAGTATTTTTAAGTTTTTATAAGTTTCTTTTATTTTTCCGTCGCCTTTTATTTTTCAACCAATTTTTCTTTTTCGACCTTTTTCGACGAACTCTTTTTCTCTCTTATTTCTCGCTATTCTAGTTTTAGGACTTAGAATTTTTTCTACTTCTTATCTAAATTTCTTAAAATTACGAAAATTTATTTTAAGTGGTTAAATTAATAGACATCAAAATTTTCTGGTTCGTAGTAATAGTTGGATTTGTACATGGACCGGGCTATTGGAGCCAAACAGTCCTCAATTATATTGAGACCAAACGAATCCTGCCCCTCTGCTGCATCTTTTGGCTATTCGAAACGTGGGCAAAATCAGAAAAGTCTATTAATTGGATAACTTATTATAATTTTTCTTTCCTTTTAAAAACTAATAGGATATTCAGTGAATGCACCGAGCAAGACGTTCATCACCTTTTGTACGTTCACCACCTGTAACTCGATCAAGACATCGTTTAACAAATATAACCGCCGTTAATTTTTCTTTAGAATCGTCATCCAGTCGACCAAGTACTTCAGTTCAAATTTCCGATAATCCAGTTTTTGAAACAAACCTCACAATTGAGAATCCAGAAAATATTCAGGAACGGTTCATAGATCCTGAACCATTAAACTTTCCTCCGGAACCACCAATCATTCAAACAGAGATTGTTGAGGAACGAACTATTAAATCAGAATCATCTAGTGATACCGAGTCAACAAATTCAATTATGGAGAATCTGGAACCTTTAAGTATGGAAGACCGAATGAGAGCTAAACGCACTGGCCAAGGTCACGCAATTACTCATCCAGACATTAATGCGCCAGATTATGAAATCAAAGGACAAATTCTACACATGGTGACTAATCAATGCCAATTTAGTGGTGCGCCGAAGGAAGATCCAAATGAACATCTACGTACCTTTAATAGGATCTGCACACTATTTAAAATCCGAGAAGTGGAGGATGAACAGATATATCTCATGTTATTTCCCTGGACTTTAAAGGGAGAAGCCAAAGATTGGTTGGAATCGTTACCTGAAGGGGCGATCGATACATGGGACGTTTTAATTGACAAATTTCTTAAACAATTTTTTCCTGCATCTAAAGCCGTAAGACTTCAAGCAGAAATTGTTACGTTCACACAGAAGCCAAATGAAACTCTATATGAGGCGTGGACAAGATATGGAAAGTTGTTAAGAGGATGTCCGCAACATGGTTTAGACACCTGTCAAATAGTACAAATATTCTACCAAGGATGCGACATCACTACAAGGAAAGACATAGATATAGCAGCTGGTGGTTCTATTATGAAGAAAACCGAAACTGATGCTTACAAAATTATTGATAACACTGCTTCCCACTCACATGAGTGGCACCAAGAAAAAGATATCATTAGATCATCTAAAGCAGCTAGAGCCGATTCTAGCCATGACTTAGATTCCATTTCGGCAAAGATAGATGCTTTCGAGAGACGAATGGAAAAGATGACTAAGGATATTCACTCTATACGAATTAGTTGTGAGCAGTGTGGAGGACCACATTTGACAAAAGATTGTCTCAGTATTGAATTAACAATAGAACAAAGAGAGAATATTTCATACATAAACCAAAGGCCTGGAAATAATTATCAGAATAATTATCAACCGCCAAGACCGATTTACAATCAAAACCAGAATTATAACCGAAATATTCCATATAACAACCAACAAGGTCCTAGCAATCCACAAGTATCCAATAATACTTATAATCAGCAAAGACCGAATTTTCAAAACAAACCACCACAACAAACCGATGATAAAAAGCCGAATTTAGAAGATATGATGACGAAGCTAGTTGAAACTCAAACGCAATTTTTCACATCTCAGAAACAAACCAATGAACAAAATGCTCAAGCATTTAGAAATCAACAAGCTTCTATTCAAAATCTGGAACAAGAAGTAAGTAACCTAGCAAGGTTAATAGGTGAAAGAAAACCGGGAAGTTTACCTAGTGATACAAATGCTAACCCCCGGAATGAAACAGCTAAAGCTATTACCACAAGAAGTGGTACAACACTTAAACCACCTGAAATACCTGTAACTTCTGATGAAACTATTCCTACTCCACAAGAACCACAACCTGATCAAGATAAGGAAAAAGAACCGGTAGTTGAAAAGGTTAATGAAGATAACACAGTTAAGGATAAACCTTATGTTAAACCATATCAACCACCACTTCCTTACCCGAGTAAAATGAAGAAAGAAAAACTAGAAGCCGAGCAATCCAAATTCTTGGATATGTTTAAACAGATAAATGTAAATCTTCCTTTCATTGATGTGATTTCAGGAATGCCAAGGTATGCTAAATTCTTGAAAGATCTAATCACGAATAGAAAGAAAATGGAAGAACTCTCGGCTGTTACTATGAATGCTAATTGTTCAGCAGTGCTGTTGAATAAGATACCAGAAAAACTATCTGATCCAGGAAGTTTCACAATTCCATGTTTTCTGGGTAGTCTTAGTTCAATAGAAGCATTGGCAGACTTAGGTGCTAGTATAAATCTAATGCCGTATTCACTATACGCTAAACTAGACCTTGGAGAATTGAAACCAACCAGAATAAGCATACAACTAGCCGATAGATCAATAAAATATCCTAGAGGGATAATGGAGAACATGCTAGTTAAAGTTGGTACTTTAGTATTTCCAGTAGATTTTGTTGTTTTGGACATGGAAGAAGATTCTCAAGTTCCTCTCATATTAGGAAGACCATTCTTAAACACGGCTAAAGCAATGATAGACGTGTTCGGTAAGAAACTGACCCTAAGTATAGAGGATGAGAGTGTTACCTTTTCAGTTGATAGAGCAATGCAACAACCACAATCTGCAGATGATACATGTTATTATATTCAAACTATAGATGCACATGCAGAATTATTAGAAGAATTTCCAGAATTACAAGGAACAGGAGAATGTTCTTTAGGAGAAGGTAATGAACCAATTGATGAAGCTGAAATGTTAGCTACACTTATAGCTAATGGATATGAACCAACAACAGAAGAAATTCAAATGCTAAAAGAAGAAGACAGATATCGATATAAATCATCGATAGAAGAACCTCCGAAATTAGAGTTAAAGCCACTTCCAAACCATTTGGAATACGCTTATTTACATGGTGAATCTGAATTACCTGTAATAATATCGTCTTCTCTTACTGAAAATGAGAAATCACAACTCATTTCTGTGTTGAAAGCTCATAAACCAGCCATTGCATGGAAGATTCATGATATTAAAGGAATAAGTCCTTCGTATTGCACACATAAAATCCTTATGGAAGAAGGTCATAAAACGTATGTGCAACGCCAACGAAGACTAAATCCTAATATGCAAGATGTAGTTAAGAAAGAAATTATTAAGCTGCTAGATGCAGGTTTGATATATCCAATCTCTGATAGTCCATGGGTAAGCCCAGTTCAATGCGTGCCTAAGAAGGGTGGCATGACTGTCATTACAAATGAGAAAAATGAGCTTATTCCTACTAGGACTGTAACAGGATGGCGTGTATGTATTGATTATAGAAAATTAAATGACGCCACCAGAAAAGATCACTTTCCCTTACCTTTCATAGATCAAATGTTGGAAAGATTAGCCGGAAATAGTTACTATTGTTTTCTAGATGGATTTTCCGGATATTTTCAAATTCCAATAGCACCCGAAGATCAAGAGAAAACTACATTCACGTGCCCTTATGGTACTTTTGCTTACAAACGCATGCCATTTGGACTTTGTAACGCCCCTGCAACCTTTCAAAGGTGTATGATGGCGATTTTTCACGACATGATAGAAGAATGCATGGAAGTATTCATGGATGACTTTTCAGTCTTCGGTGATACATTTAAATCATGTCTAGTTAATCTGGAACGAATGCTAATTAGATGCGAAAAAATCAAATCTAGTACTTAATTGGGAGAAATGCCATTTCATGGTTAAAGAAGGCATCGTTCTTGGACATAAAATTTCAAAAGAAGGAATTGAAGTGGATAGAGCTAAAGTAGATGTAATTGCTAAACTTCCACATCCCACCAATGTTAGAGGAGTTAGGAGTTTTCTAGGGCATGCCGGTTTTTACCGACGTTTCATAAAAGATTTTTCTAAAATTGCCACTCCTATGAATAAACTCCTAGAAAAGGATGCGCCATTCATCTTTTCAGATGAGTGTATCAAATCTTTTAATATTCTTAAAGAGAAACTCACTAATGCACCGATCATGATAACACCAAATTGGAATCTACCATTTGAACTAATGTGCGATGCAAGTGATTTTGCAATGGGAGCCGTTTTAGGACAAAGGATTGAAAAACGATTTCAACCTATATATTATGCTAGTAAGACATTACAAGGAGCACAAACGAACTATACAACTACTGAAAAAGAACTCCTTGCTATTGTCTTTGCTTTTGACAAATTTCGATCATATCTCGTTCTAGCAAAAACGGTGGTCTATACCGACCATTCTGCTCTTAGATACCTATTTTCAAAACAAGATGCTAAACCAAGATTAATCCGTTGGATCTTACTCTTACAAGAGTTTGATATTGAAATCCGAGATAAAAAAGGAGCAGAAAATCTCGCCGCTGATCATCTTTCTCGTCTTGAAAATCCCGAATTAGAAGTTCTGAATGAATCGGCCATACAAGACAACTTTCCTGATGAATATCTATTGAAGATAGATTATAAAGAAATCCCATGGTTTGCAGACTATGCAAACTACTTAGTTTGTGGATTCCTTGAAAAAGGATTATCGTACCAAAGACGAAAGAAATTCTTCAGTGATATAAAACACTATTTCTGGGAAGATCCACATTTGTTTAAAAGTTGTCCCGATGGAATAATACGCCGATGTGTATTTGGAGATGAAGCTAGTAAAATTTTAAACCATTGTCACACAGGACCAACAGGAGGGCATTATGGGCCTCAACTAACAGCAAGAAAAGTTTATGAAGCTGGATTCTATTGGCCTACAATTTACAAAGACGCACACCTTCTTTGCAAATCCTGTGATGCATGTCAAAGGGCCGGAAAAATAAGTCAACGTGATGAAATGCCACAAAATGTCATCCAAGTATGTGAAGTATTTGACATTTGGGGTATTGACTTTATGGGTCCATTTCCAAAATCTCATAATAATCTATATATACTCGTAGCCATTGATTATGTATCTAAATGGGCGGAAGCACAAGCTCTCCCAACTAACGATGCACGAGTTGTAGTCAACTTTTTAAAACGTCTTTTTGCAAGGTTTGGAACACCGAAAGCTTTAATAAGTGATCGGGGTACTCATTTCTGTAATAATCAACTTGAGAAAGTTCTTAAAAGATATGGAGTAACTCATAAAATCTCCACCGCATATCATCCACAAACAAGTGGACAAGTTGAAAATACAAACCGAGCTTTAAAACGTATTCTAGAGAAAACCGTAGGATCAAATCCGAAGGAATGGTCCATTAAATTGGAGGATGCACTCTGGGCTTTTAGAACAGCCTACAAAACTCCAATTGGAACCACACCTTTTAGACTTGTTTATGGAAAAGCGTGTCATCTTCCAGTAGAAATTGAACACAAAGCATTTTGGGCTTTGAAGACATGTAATCTTGATTTACATGAAGCCGGACGTCTACGATTAAGTCAACTAAACGAATTAGAAGAATTAAGACATGAAGCATACGAAAATTCGTTAATCTATAAAGAAAGATCGAAGAAATGGCATGATAAAAGAATCAGAAGTTCAAAAGAATTTAAAGAAGGAGACAGAGTTCTTCTTTTCAATTCACGATTCAAGCTATTTCCTGGAAAATTGAAATCAAGATGGTCTGGACCATTCATAGTCAAAAGAGTTTTCCCATACGGAACGATAGAATTGATAAATTCAAATGGGATTGAATTTAAAGTTAATGGTCACAGAGTTAAACATTACATACATGGTCCGATGGAAGTCGACAACGAAGTTAATCACAATTTCGACACCACAGCTAACTAAGTGTGGGGAGAATCAAGTCTTTAAAGGATAATATGTATTTCTGTTAGAGTTAGATTGTCTGTTTTCGTGTAGTTCTCGAAAATGGAACACGTATGGTCTTTCCCTAGCAGACCCTAAAGAACTAGTCTTCTCCCCCCATTCTGAATTTTTAATTTTTTTAGGTTTTTACAAAATGAAGACTGCCTGTGAACTAAACCATGGTCTAATGCTACACGCTTTGATCACTAAAAGAAATAATGACATACTACCGAGTGAAATAGTATCAGTAATCAGAGAAAGAATGGACGGAGTTAGAAAAGGATCCAGATGCGAAGATAATAAGTTACAATTTGGTAAAGGAAAATCAAAATCCGCAGCGAAAAGAAGAGCACGACACCTAGAACGATGTCACAAATGCGGAAAATGGTCACATGGAGGTAAATGTTCAAATAATCAAACCTATTCCAATACCGAATTTGTTACTTTATGCAGAGACGGACCGTTCATATGTTTAGAAGAAAAGACAATGAATGCTCGAGGTTACGCCTATGCAGCCATGGAAAACCAATTAAACCGACTATCTTATGAATATAATAGATCATATAACTAAGAAATCTATTTCACAGGTATGTCTGTACAGTTTTTATTTTTATTTTTATTTTTAACCTTTTGATAATAAACGCTAATTTGTTCGCTAAAAAGTATTAAATTGGTATTAAATAAAATTAGGTTTGGCGACCGAAATTATTGATATTGTTCAAAAATTTACTACATCACTGCGAAATTTAACGTTTATTCTTAAGGTATAAATATCTTTAATCAATCAACCCAAAATATTTCAAAAGTTCGTCATGAGTTAAATTAGGTCTTGGAACCGAAATTACTTTACCGAAAAGAGGGGCGCATATTTTTGATAATATTTGATTGATTAAAGTGGGATAAAAAGACAAAAAGATTTTTAAATTTATTTTTACCATGTTTTTAAAATTAATATTTAAATCTTAAGTTAATATTGTAAACTTTGTAAAAACAATATATTTAAAATTGTAAATATTTGAATTTTTAAATAAGTTTGGTGTGAATTTATAATATGAATTTATAAATTAAGTCTGGTGTGAATTTTTAAAATATGAATTTTTAATTTTATGCATTTCAAATTTTAAGTTTGGTGTGAATTTTTAATATTAAATTTTGAATTTTATATTTAAGTTGTGTGAATTTAAAAACAAAAATTTACTTTATCTCATTAAGTTAAGAATATGATTTTTAAAATTCGTCGTAAGTTGAAGACTAGGTCTTTGAACCGAAATTGCTTTACCCGAGGAAGGGACGAGAACTTTTATTATCATTATTTTTAATCTTACTGAATTAGAGTATGCCAAAAACATTGAAAAAACCCAAAAATCTAAGCTTTTAAAACAATCGCTACAAAAAGACAAATTTTAAAATTTTGTCGAGGGACGGACTAGAGCATCGTCCCGAAACGACCTCGTCTTAAAAAAGAAACAAAATTTTTAAAATTTTATTAAATTTTATGTTTTAAAAGTATAAGGTTTTTATATAAAAAAAAAAAAAAAAAAAAAAAAAAAATTAAAAAAAAAAAATCCAGAAATTACACCCCATGCGAGTCGCATGGGGATGGGCAGGAAGCCATGCGACTCGCATGGCCATAAAAAACTGGACAGGATCAAAATCCAGCCGAGTTCTGCTCTTTCTTTCACAAACACACACATATACACGAAAACTCTCCCAAACTCTCTCAATTTTTCACCAATTTTCACCAAATTTCTTGCAAAACTTCACAATAATCATGCCTAGATTCAGTAGTCTCAACCCCTTCAGGAGAAAGGTAAAGATTTCACCCCTAATCTCTTTAAATTCGAATTTTTGTGTTCTTGAGCTAGAAAATTTATATTTTGATTTTGTTAAATTTAGGTGTAATTAGAGCTAAATTGTTGTTATATTATGCATGTATATCCTAGATAGAAGCTATTTAACATGAATTGAAGCTAAAAACTTCAAATTTTTAAGAATCTAGGGTTTGTGTTCTTGAGCAATTTGGGGCTTTTTGATATAAACAGGTTATGGCCGATTTTTTTCATGAATTGTTGCTAAATTAAGTAGTGTAACATGTTTAGGTAGTTAATTTATCCAAACTTTGAGCCTAAACATGTTTTTAAGAATTAAAGTAGACTTTTTAAGTCTAAAAATTCATGAACTTGGATAATTTGATATAAAGGCCATTTGAAACTTGTTTCATTGCTAGTAGTGATTATTTGGCATGTTATTTAAGATAAATGCTTATGAACTTGATGTACATTTTTCGTATATGTTTATTTGACAAAGTGTAAACTTGACAAAAATATGAAAATGAGCACTAGTTTGATTTGAATGCCATGTAACAAGTGTTTAATTGCTATAATGATTATTGTTGACATGTTTAAAAGTTTAAATGTGATAAAACATTGTACACATTTTCGTATGTAAAAGTGTAGAATTGTTATTGTTAAGAAAATGTGTATAAAATGTGTTATGAATTGAACATGTCATCATAATTGTTTCAAGTTATTATTTTGCTAACACTAATGCATATTTGGATGCACAAATTTTGTGTTTAATGTGTTTTGCAGAAAGCCGATACTGGAGGTTCAGGAGCATCATCGTCCAGGCAACCAGAGCCCGAACCGGAAATGTTTCATGAACAAGAACAACATATGCAACAAGAAGAAGAAGAACAGGAGGAGCAACATATTCCATATCACGATCAAGATCAATTATTCATGAATCAGTTTCGTCAATTCGCTCCACATCAAAGGATTCTGAGCTTAGACATTAATGAAGATCAGTTACACCCAAATCTGAGATTTGATCGATGTTGGATAGAGTATCCAGATTATCAAAAGAACATGCACATTCTCTACTTTAAAGTTGTTGAAATGCCAAGGGCAATTGACTGGGTACCTTTGGAAACAGTTAACCTTGCCGAACCGATTCGGGAATTATTGGTGCAAAGGTATGGTAATTCTCAGTTTAACGATTGGATGCGTCTATTTTCCATTCGTAGAACCATATATAGGGAATGGTGTATAGAATTACTTAGTACTATTAAGTTAAACAGTGATGTTAGGAGGATAGATGATAGAAGCTTTATTAGATTTCTGTTAGGTGGACGAATGTACAGAATGTCCATGATAGATTTAGCCAGGGCCTTACAGATTTACACCCCTGCTGAACTTTTGAGCCCCGACTGTAATAGCCTGATTGCCCAAGGAGAAAGGGTAGATAGGGAATTTGATGTTAACGCTGTCTGGAGGCGTATGTCCCACTTTAATGAATTTCACGCCAGTGGAAATCATACATACTTAGATATAGACAGAGCTGAACTCCGGGTGATTCATAGATTCTTAGCAAACACAATTACACAAAGGGGTAGGAATAAGGAGAAATTGACCGTAAACGATTTGTTCTACCTCAAGTGTATTAGAGACCCGAGGAGTTTCGTTAACATTCCCTATTGTGTTGGTTATTATCTCGCTAATGTAGTTTCGGGGATGAAATCGGGGAGTATTATAGGTGGTGGTATTTTCATTACTCTCATTGGAGAGTATTTAGGTGTAGATAAGCACCAAGGGGGTCCAATGAACGAAATAGAGGACGGAGGTGAAACTATAAGTTCAAACCTTTATCACGGTGCAAGGGTATTATTGATGAGACGTGGTCGGGTATATCGATACGA
Organism: Rutidosis leptorrhynchoides; assembly: GCF_046630445.1. NCBI lineage: Eukaryota > Viridiplantae > Streptophyta > Magnoliopsida > Asterales > Asteraceae > Rutidosis > Rutidosis leptorrhynchoides. Next base: position 42,171,284 of record NC_092337.1, on the reverse strand, counting down.
GGGACCTCAGCGACAGGTAGAGAGAGGTTCGGATGATGAGATGGAGGAGGCGAACAACATTATAGGAGTTGTTCGGGAGACTGCTCTTGATTTAGGCATTCGTATGGAGGATGAATACATGACGAACTATGATAGGCATATGCAGTACGAGGCATGGCAACGCCGGAATGACTACGAGCATTCCCGGCAACGAGAGCATGGTCGATGGGATTATCATCAGCGCCAAATTATAAGCCAGTTGCAGCCTGGCGAGATGTATTATCCGACCCGACCCGCATACTATCCCGCACATCAGCCAGAAATGAGACCACCCTATGATTCATATGATTATGACGCAGCATACCAGTTCACCTATAATCAGCCATGGAACCCGGACGCGAACATGAATTGGGATCCATATCCTAATTTTCCTCCTAACCCACCTCCTGATCAGTAGAGATAAGTTGGTAATTTTTATTTTTATTATTTTAAACACTTAACATTTTATTACGTTTATGTAATGTTTGATATTCTTATTATTATTGTGTACTAATATTTTTCTTATAGTTTGAAAGTGGGATGCCAAAGTTCCATTTCAAATTACATGTATGATTATATTTGTATTGTATGTATTCTATTTTATGCACAAAACAGGGTTAAACAACGCGTTTTCAAAGACTGGCATTAAGTTCAGCAAAAGCAAGTAATTTTGACGACAATGATGCAAAATATATGTGAAATAACAACAAGACGGAATGAACAAATGACGTGCACCATTTATCATTCAGCAAACAAACGCCAATATATTTGGAAACTTTGGTAAAAATTTAATCATTTTCACACAAATCACCCTCAATAATTTAAATTGTTACTGATTTCTTGCAAATGAGGGCATTGCAAGATCTTAAGTGTGGGAAGGGGTTAAATTCTTTCGGATTTTAAAATTTTTATATTAAACACTTGGTTACCATTAAAAATACTAGTAAATCAGTAGTTGTATTAGAATCTAGTGCTCTCTGATAAAAAAGAACAGCCCTAGTCTTATATACTGACTACCCAATTCTAGTAAAATTTTTATTAATTTTCAATTAAATGAATTCAAAATCATGTTTATACATATTTATGAACGATAAAACTAGGTTTTAACACCGAAATTATTGTTACCTCGGAAAGGACATAAATTGAGAAACAAACTAAAATGTTAAAATTCATTTAAAATGGAATAGAGGACGATAAAAAGGAAAATAAAAGCCAAGTGTGGGAAAATTTACCAAGTTATCTTAAACATATGTCACATATATCTGTAACAAATAACTGAAAATACTTTTGCTTTGGACTAAACTAAACTGTTTTACCCGATGAAAGAAAAGAAGAGATGGATCTACATGATGAATCAATTCCATCATTAAAAGGAAGTAAAGTCTTCCGAAAAAGACACGCGCTTCTTGATTTAGGTCATGAAGTTGTCGTCCAGACCAGCTGTAGGTTGACGAAAAATCTAGAAAAGTCATCACTAAAATCAGCAGGAAATCCACGGACCTTAGCATTAAACAGGGTCGCCAAGTGGTCAGATTTATCCTAACCATGAGAAGGATTTATCTCGTACAATGGGGGGGCACCATGCAAATTAGCTGGATAAGACTAATGAATCAGATCCCCAGAAAAGATAATCTCCTTAAAGATTAAAAATCAGCTTTTAAGACTGATATTACTCAATCCTAGAGATTGACCTTAAAGATTGAGAATTCAAACTCATGGAATTCGATGATATCTAAACTCGAGCTTGAACGAGAAAATATTTTGATCAAAAATACAAACCGATTTGTTTTCTGAAAACCCTATTTTCAATGCGTTCATTACCATTGAACGTAAAATCCTAGGAATTCACCTGGAATTCATTAGGTCACCTGAACTAAATCGGGTGTCAACCGTAAGAACGGTGGTTGCATAGCATGGTCAAAGACAGGACCTTGTGCCAGACCGAAAAATTATAAGGGTGAGCTTTACTATTGCTCCTACCAAGGATAGTAATTGCGTCCGACACGTTATAGACCATAATCAAAAGCATGTCACGGGACATTGCCTTAACAGTTGCTTGTTCAACGCTTTCCTTTACAACCGGACGGTAGTTTACCGAAAGGTAATATACGGAACAAGTAAACTGGACGTGTTGCTTTCCAAATACAAGGTTAGCAAGTGGGTGACACAAAACCGCAAGTTTTGAGCTAAAATTTTCAAATCTGAAACCCACCAAACCCACAAAAATATTTTGCAAACACCGGTAAAGGGTTATTCCGGAAAACTTATCTAGGGTAAAAACTAGATTTCGAAAGATCAAATGTTTTCATAAAGATCCAATTTCCTTAATGGATCTAAATTTTCATAGTCATGTGGGACTGTAAACCATATCGTTACTACCATTGTTTATACCGCCGTATAGAAATCACTGATGTACAAAGTGTGAAGAATAAAGAAGTGATTCTAGTATTTCAAGACGATATTGCTTGAGGACAAGCAACGCTCAAGTGTGGGAATATTTGATAATGCTAAAAACGAACATATATTTCATAGCATTATTCCTCAAGAAAGACAAGCTTTTAGTTGCAATTGTTCTATTTACAAGCGATATTCGTTTAAATTTAAAAAAGAGAAGATAAAAGGCAGATTCGACAAATTGAAGACAAAAAGGTCCAAAGAGCTAAAAAGTACAAGATACAACTAAAAAGGTTCAAAATATTGATGAGGAACGTCTCAAAATGACAAGAGTACAAGTTGCGGAACGCAAAGTACGCGAATCAAAATAATACACGAGAACGTCCGAAAATCCGGAACCGGGACCTGAGCCAAGAAGAAACGCCCGACGCAACGGACCAAAAATATCTAGTCTACTATGCACAAGAATATAATATAATATATATATATAATTATATATAATTATATATTATATATATTATTATTATTATATTACGTCGGCAAGAAGAAAACAAAGTAGTTGGCTGAATCCAGGGTGGCCATGCGACTCGCATGGCCAGAAGCACAAAATCATGCGAGTCGCATGGTGTGAGATTGCTGGTCAGGTCCTATATAAAGCCAGTTTTCTGCCGAGTTTTAAGCATCTTTTTTTTCTTCCTCTTCATAAGTAATATATATTTATATTTATAATTTATATTTTAATTTTAATTATAATTCTAATAATAAGGGTATGTTAGCGAATGTTGTAAGGGTGTAAGTCGAAATTCTGTCCGTGTAACGCTACGCTATTTTTAATCATTGTAAGTTATGTTCAACCTTTTTATATTAATGTCTCGTAGCTAAGTTATTATTATGCTTATTTAAAACGAAGTAATCATGATGTTGGGCTAATTACTAAAATTGGGTAATTGGGCTTTGTACCATAATTGGGGTTTGGACAAAAGAACGACACTTGTGGAAACTAGACTATGGGCTATTAATGGGCTTTATATTTGTTTAACTAAATGAAAGTTTGTTAATGTTAATATAAAAATTTACAATTGGGCGTCCCTATAAACTACCATATACACTCAATCGGACACGATGGGCGGGGTATTTATATGTACGAATAATCGTTCATTTTACCGGACACGGGAATGGATTAATAGCCACTAGAATAATCAAAACAGGGGTGAAATTACATTCAAGGGTAATTGGTGTAATTGTTAACAAAGTGGTAAAACCTTGGTTTACACGCAGTCGATAACCTGGTGTATTCATTAAACAAAGTATTAAAACCTTGTTACAATTCGAATCCCCAATTAGTTGGAATATTTATCTTCGGGTATAATAATAATTTGACAAGGACACTTGCAATTTATATTTATGACTGATGGACTGTTATGGACAAAAACCAGACGGACATATTGAATAATCCAGGACAAAGGACAATTAACCCATGGGCATAAAACTAAAATCAACACGTCAAACATCATGATTACGGAAGTTTAAATAAGCATAATTCTTTTATTTCATATTTAATTTCCTTTATTTTATATTTAATTGCACTTCTAATTATCGCACTTTTATTGTTATTTAATCGCACTTTTAATTATCGTACTTTTAATTATCGCAATTTAATTTTATCGCATTTTTATTATTCGCAATTTCATTATCGTTATTTACTTTACGCTTTAATTTAAAGTCTTGTATTTATTTTATATTTTACATTAGGTTTTAACTGCGACTAAAGTTTTAAAATCGACAAACCGGTCATTAAACGGTAAAAACCCCCCTTTATAATAATAATATTACCTATATATATATTTGTATTTTTATAAAAATAAACTAATATAGCGTTGAGCTTTGTTTAAAGATTTCCCTGTGGAACGAACCGGACTTACTAAAAACTACACTACTGTACGGTTAGGTACACTGCCTATAAGTGTTGTAGCAAGGTTTAAGTATATCCATTCTATAAATAAATAAATATCTTGTGTAAAATTGTATCGTATTTAATAGTTTTTCCTAGTAAAATATAAGCTATTTTATATACACCTCGTTCGACATCAGGTATTTGGGTAATTTCACTTGGGGCCGGATTTGTGAGCCATATTAGCTGGTTTGGATCAGTTTTGGATCATTTTCACATCCATCCATCACTCCCAACTATCTAGAGAGAGAGAGAGAGATTCTAGAGAGAGATTTGGGGTTTTGGAGAAGAAGGAGGCCGTTTGGATCAAAAGCTCGAGTTCTAAAGTTGTTCCTTTCGTTCCTAGCTACGTTGTGGTAGTATTGGTAAGCTCAAACTCCGAATTTCATCTATTTGATTTGATATTCAAGTTAGGGTTTTGAGTTAGTTTGTGGTAAAACCCTTTTAGGTGATGAAATGGGTTTAGTGAAGCTAGTAATTGGGTATATTGTTAATTGTTGGTGGATTTTGGGTTGGTGAACTAATTGGCCATGTTTAGGGCTTTAAATTGAGTTTAATCACTTAAGTTAGTGATTACGGAAGTATTGAAACCCATTTAAAGTTATTTGGTTGACTAATTGTGACTTTGGGTCAAATTAGGGTTTGGTGGTGATTATGACCCATTTGGCGATTTAATGAGGTTTATAAACTTGAAATGGATTAAGTTGAAGTATAAAACCAAGTTAAATGTGTTTTGGGTGTCAAAACTTGTAAATGGTGAGATTTTGACCTTATGGGTCAAAATTAGGGTTTAAGTGTCAAAATGGGTATGACACGTGTTTAACACTTGAGTTCGGGTTTAATTGGCGTATTAGGACCATTCTCACTTGTGTTAGTGATTATTGGTTAGTTTTGGGCACGGTTTGTGCTTGGAAGTGCATTTGGGTCGAAATTGCGCTAAGTGACGAATTGGGTTGATTTGTAAATCCACTCTAAGTGTATTGTTGTAATTGTGATAATGGAATAGGTACTTTCCATTGGCGAGTTGCGGATTTCTTGGAAGCATTCTTCAAGACTTCAAGGTGAGTGATAATATCCTATGTGCATATGTATGTGTAGGATGGGTGCGGGTCAGGTGAAGTGATTCTCGGCTATAGAGCTCACTTCACATATAGGTGGATTTGATAGACTTGCGTTTAGATCCAATTGGCACGGTTGTGCGTTTTGGTTGACCATATTTGGCGAGGTACACGTTTTGTGTGTACACTATCACACGTGGTTGTGATGTGGATGATATAACCCCAATGGCGAAGGGTTTTGAGTTGGAGAAGTGAATCACGTGTAGTTCGGATTCACGATGACGCGTGTAGTTCGGTCATCTTATCAAAATGAATCTCGTGTAGTTCGGATTCATGGTAACTCGTGTAGTTCGGTCATCTTATCAAAATGAATCTCGTGTAGTTCGGATTCATGGTGACTCGTGTAGTTCGGTCATCTTATTGAGGTAGTAATCTCGTGTGGTTTCGGATTACTAAGGCTCGTGTAGTTCGGCCAACCTCGATGTTGTGAAGATAGTAATCTCGTGTGGTTTCGGATTACTAAGGCTTTTGTAGTTCGGCCAATCTTCATTGTGGTATTTGGTTCTCGGTATTGGGTTAAGGTGTTAACCTTGTTCGTTTATATTGTTATATATTAATGTATTGTTGTGTTGTAGCTAACCCTCCGGGCGTAGCTATTTGGCGTTGTTCACATCGTCGTTGGTGAACTTATATTGTTGTTGTATCTTTAGCTCATTGCTTAGAGATCGTACGGTATGCTTAGTGTAGTGCCTTATATGGATGCCTCGGTATGCGGTATTTGATATTTGTGTGGCGTGTCCATTTTATACATATATATGTATGTAGTATATTATCATTCACTAAGCGTTAGCTTACCCTCTCGTTGTTGACTCTTTTTATAGATTGCATGCGGATGGTGGCTCGGGTAAGCGCGAGGATTAGAGGACTTGCATAGTTTGCGTAGAAGGCTTGCTTTTGGATTTAATAGGATTGGGTAGCGTATCCCCAATCGCCATGCTCGGCTTTGTTTTGTATTAAAAGTCGTATGGTCGAAAATTGTATTTTGGTACTTAAGGGGTAATTTGGGTCAATCTGGGCCCCGCTTCGTAAACATAATTTTATTAATAGAACGTGCTAGTTTTTATATATAGAACATGGGGTTAAAAGCGTTACGCCTAAATATGTCGGGAACTAGTCAAACATTTTCGCATTTAAAGACTTTCCGGACAGTCAGGTTTGGCGCGCCGCGCGGCCTATATGGCGCGCCGCGCCAGGTGGCAGTTCAGCAAATTTTTTATTTATTTTGTATTTTCACGTGGTTTGTTCGCGGGTTGGTTTGGGTTGTTACAAGTGGTATCAGAGCATGGTCTAAGGGATTTAGGTGACTTGAGATAGGTGCCTAGACTTAGACTTGTGTGTGCTTAAATTGTTGCGGGACTTGTAGGATTACGGGTCGGAATGGGTTTGGTTAGTGCCTTGGCTATAGGTTGACTAACGTTTATATTAGTAATGCGGATATTATTAATATGTTGTTGTGTTGTGATAATAATTCTCGCGTGTGTTTGTACCGCGTAGAATTTTGGTTGTGTTTGTGTATATCATCGAGCGAGACGGTCGTTGTACTAACGAGTCGATGCGGCATGTGTGCGTAATAAGAACTTTCAAACCTTATTACGGGTGCAAATCGTGTCTAACAAGTGATGTACGATGAGTGTTTAGCAAGATGGGGCTGTGTCGTGCGTACGGTTTTACACGTTCGTGGACTAATCGTTTTGCATTCTTTAGAATGACGACGCGAAACGAGACCGAGGCGAATGACGTGGAGTTTAACGCTAGGGTTGCGGCCGCCGTTGCGGAGCAAATGGGTGCGTTAGAAGAAAGAATGGAAAGGAGGTATTCCGAACTTCAAAGTAGTGGTGAAATGGAGCGTTATCTTAAGAGCTTCATGAGGACTAAACCCCCGATGTATGACGGAAAGCCGGATCCTTTGGTAAGCACAACTTGGATTTCGAACGTCGAAGGGTGTTTCCGTACTATTGATTGCCCTCCCGAGAGAAAGACGAGACTCGCTACGAGTTTGTTGCGGGGTAGGGCAAGGGATTGGTTGGATGGTAAGATTGATCTTGTCGGTGGCGAGACGTTTATGGCTTTATCGTGGGACGACTTTAAGGAGGAATTCTTCGAGGAGTTCCGGACTTCGGCCGATTTGTGGGAATTGCGTAATGAGTTACGAAATTTGCGACAAGGATCTATGGATTTGAGTACTCTTAAGACGACCTTCATGGCGAAGGCTCGTTTTTGTCCAGAGTATTTGGGGAATGATCGTTTGTTGATGGGAGATTTCTATCGGACCTTGAATGATGACTTGAAAAGTAAAATTAGCCGGGGTCAAGCGAAATCGTTTTCGGAATTATTCGACTTGGCTAGAGGTTTCGAGTCGTATTCACGATTGAAAAAGGGTAAACCTTCAAGTGAGCGAAGGGTCGTTTCTTATGGTGCTCCGAGTAAGAGGGCTAAGGGTCCGAGTGTGAGCACGGGTGGTACGCGAGCGGGTATGTCGGATTCTAGTGCGGCTAGATGTTACAATTGTGGCGTGAGGGGTCACAAGTCTTGGGAATGTCGGTACCAAAGGGTGATGGTATGGTGTGCTTCAATTGCCAAAAAGAAGGACATCGTAAGTCGGAATGTCCCAAGTTAGCGGGGACGGGTGCGGCCAGGAGACGTTAAGGTACGTTTAATTTTGATAAATATGTCTTTTGATTATTTATTAAATGCCGTTTGAGTTTGAGTTGCGTGCCTTTGTTGTGCATGTTATGCAATGGGTGACGTTCCTAATGGAAGTACCCTATGTTGATGTTTGATTGACGGGCGAAGGGCGTAAGACTTGGTGCAACCAAGCATTCCTTAGTATTTGGGAAACGTTTCTACCAAGCCACGGAAATGGTTTTGGTGTTTGGTTGTTAAGCGCGTGTTCGCTTTTATGTCGAAGTGACGAATCATGAGGTTAGTCGGTTGGTTGGAACCCTTGAGATCGAGTGTTTTAAATCTCGATGTGTGTTGGTAATGGAGTCTTTATGACGCGACATTAGGTGCCTCTTTTATACCTACTAGCGTGGTGTTCGACTCTGATTGTGTTGCGGTACACTTTTCGTACAAAGTGTTTAAGGGTTGGTTAAAATCCTTCGTGTGCTCAAGGTTGGAGTAAGATGTGGTAATGGGTCGTGTGAGCCCAATTGTTGGTAAAGTCTACCTGTGGTAGCATTGTGCGGTTGTACGAGTTGTGGATATGGAACGTGGTTCTAAGTGGGGGAGTTACACTCCCGCACGAGGAAGTTTTAGTGTGAGATTTCGGATGATGCTTTTGGTAGATCCGGAAAATGTTGTCGAGACCTAGATTTGGTCGATTTGTGGTAGAGTACAATCTCGGATAAATTGTACTTATGGTTTGGATTTGAATCATCACCGAGGTGGTAACGTGGTAAATCTCGTTGAGAGATAATGGACGTGTTTGGCGAGCAAGGTGAAATCCTCCGGTTAAGGGAGGTGTGTGTCGGGTTCTCTTGTGGAGAATTATTGTTTGGTACCTATGTTTGGTATAGGTGGTTCTTGCTCGATTATGGTATGGTTGTTTGATGAAGCATGATCTTTAGGGTCCGCTGACTTCATCATGTGAATACGTGATTGGTGGAGCATGACTTTCGGGGTCCGCTGACTTCATCATGAGCGTGGTGTTATATCGGTGAAGCATGATCTTCGGGTCCGCTGACTTCATCCGGTGTTGTGATTGGTGGAGCATGACCTTCGGGGTCCGCTGACTTCATCAAGGGAGTAGTGTTATGTCGGTATGGTGTAACACTATCGGGAAATGCGAGTACCGGTGGGAAATGCGAGTACCCTTCCTATGTTGAGATTGTGAATCGCGTGTGGTTTCGGATTCACGATGACACGTGTGGTTTCAGTCATCTTAACTAAATGAATCTCGTGTAGTTCGGATTCATGGTGACTCGTGTAGTTCGGTCATCTTATTGAGGTAGTAATCTCGTGTGGTTTCGGATTACTAAGGCTCGTGTAGTTCGGCCAACCTCGATGTTGTGGAAGTGAATCTCGTGTAGTTCGGATTCACAAATGACTCGTGTGGTTTCGGTCATTGTATTGAGGAGTGAATCTCGTGTAGTTCGGATTCACAATTGACTCGTGTAGTTCGGTCATTCCTCCGGGATAGTGACTCTCGTGTAGTTCGGATTCACTATGGCGCGTGTAGTTCGGCCATTCCCGATTGTTGTTGTGGTGAAGGTAGTGAGTCGCGTGTAGTTCGGATTCACTAAGGCGCGTGTGTTTTCGGCCAGCCTTCGTGTGTTGTGTGATTAGTGATGCGATAGCCGTGTTTCGCTCACGTGTTGTTACGGGTGTGACGATCGTCGATTTTGTACACCATGGGATTAGCGTCGCCATAGTCGCTTGGGCGCTATCGGTTCTAGCCGTTGGATTATGATGTTACGGTAGTTGTGTATTGGTCGTATGGCGCACTACAAGGGATGTTTAGTGATTGGTGTAATCCGTAAGGGTTCGTTTGGTTCGGTCTTCATCGTTTCGGGTTGTTGACCTTAGGTCGATATTTGGTTGTTTTTAGCGTTGTCTGTGGTAAAGGTACGCTAAGGAATTGATATCTTGGTTCGAGATTGATTGAGTTTCCCGATGTGAGGGATTGAGCATGGTTTTAGTGCTCGGATTGTGATTTGTTAAATCGCGTGTGACGATTTTGGTTGTTAGAGGTGATTCATTGGGAAGAGTTGCCTAGGAAAGTCGGATTGGGACGTATGTTTGAGGACCGTGGAGTGTGGTCCGTTTGGTTAAGTGACGAGGATCACGAGGACGTGATCGAGTTTAAGTGGGGGAGAGTTGTAAGACCCAAATATTGATTGTACATAATGTATTTATGGTGTATGATGCGTGTATGAAGTGTACGTGTTGCTTGCTCGAACGTCGAAGGAAACTGGACGTTGTCCGAAGTGACAAGGTGTGTACGTATCTTTTCAACCCCAAATAAAGTTTGAGTTGATGTTTCAAAGCCTTACCATTGGATAGAATATCTTATTACGTTTCCAACGATATTTGATTCATCAAAAACGGAGTTACGGTCGAAAAGTTATGGCCAAAACAAGTTGCTGAAACCTGTTTTGGGCTCGACCACAATTTCCAGTTATTTGGAGCGGCGCTCCACCTTCTGGCGCGGCGCGCCGATTGCTGCTGAGGCAATTTTCAGCCTTTTTAAAAGGTTTAAATGAAGGGTATTTGGGTAATTTCACTTGGGGCCGAATTTGTGAGCCATATTAGCTGGTGTGGATCAGTTTTGGATCATTTTCACATCCATCCATCACTCCTAACTATCTAGAGAGAGAGAGAGAGAGATTCTAGAGAGAGATTTGGGGTTTTGGAGAAGAAGGAGGCCGTTTGGATCAAAAGCTCGAGTTCTAAAGTTGTTCCTTTCGTTCCTAGCTACGTTGTGGTAGTATTGGTAAGCTCAAACTCCGAATTTCATCTATTTGATTTGATATTCAAGTTAGGGTTTTGAGTTAGTTTGTGGTAAAACCCTTTTAGGTGATGAAATGGGTTTAGTGAAGCTAGTAATTGGGTTTATTGTTAATTGTTGGTGGATTTTGGGTTGGTGAACTAATTGGCCATGTTTAGGACTTGAAATTGAGTTTAATCTCTTAAGTTAGTGATTACGGAAGTATTGAAACCCATTTAAAGTTATTTGGTTGACTAATTGTGACTTTGGGTCAAATTAGGGTTTGGTGGTGATTATGACCCATTTGGCGATTTAATGAGGTTTATAAACTTGAAATGGATTAAGTTGAAGTATAAAACCAAGTTAAATGTGTTTTGGGTGTCAAAACTTGTAAATGGTGAGATTTTGACCTTATGGGTCAAAATTAGGGTTTAAGTGTCAAAATGGGTATGACACGTGTTTAACACTTGAGTTCGGGTTTAATTGGCGTATTAGGACCATTCTCACTTGTGTTAGTGATTATTGGTTAGTTTTGGGCACGGTTTGTGCTTGGAAGTGCATTTGGGTCGAAATTGCGCTAAGTGACGAATTGGGTTGATTTGTAAATCCACTCTAAGTGTATTGTTGTAATTGTGATAATGGAATAGGTACTTTCCATTGGCGAGTTGCGGATTTCTTGGAAGCATTCTTCAAGACTTCAAGGTGAGTGATAATATCCTATGTGCATATGTATGTGTAGGATGGGTGCGGGTCGGGTGAAGTGATTCTCGGCTATAGAGCTCACTTCACATATAGGTGGATTTGATAGACTTGCGTTTAGATCCAATTGGCACGGTTGTGCATTTTGGTTGACCATATTTGGCGAGGTACACGTTTTGTGTGTACACTATCACACGTGGTTGTGATGTGGATGATATAACCCCAATGGCGAAGGGTTTTGAGTTGGAGAAGTGAATCACGTGTAGTTCGGATTCACGATGACGCGTGTAGTTCGGTCATCTTATCAAAATGAATCTCGTGTAGTTCGGATTCATGGTGACTCGTGTAGTTCGGTCATCTTATCAAAATGAATCTCGTGTAGTTCGGATTCATGGTGACTCGTATAGTTCGGTCATCTTATTGAGGTAGTAATCTCGTGTGGTTTCGGATTACTAAGGCTCGTGTAGTTCGGCCAACCTCGATGTTGTGAAGATAGTAATCTCGTGTGGTTTCGGATTACTAAGGCTCGTGTAGTTCGGCCAATCTTCATTGTGGTATTTGGTTCTCGGTATTGGGTTAAGGTGTTAACCTTGTTCGTTTATATTGTTATATATTAATGTATTGTTGTGTTGTAGCTAACCCTCCGGGCGTAGCTATTTGGCGTTGTTCACATCGTCGTTGGTGAACTTATATTGTTGTTGTATCTTTAGCTCGTTGCTTAGAGATCGTACGGTATGCTTAGTGTAGTGCCTTATATGGATGCCTCGGTATGCGGTATTTGATATTTGTGTGGCGTGTCCATTTTATACATATATATGTATGTAGTATATTATCATTCACTAAGCGTTAGCTTACCCTCTCGTTGTTGACTCTTTTTATAGATTGCATGCGGATGGTGGCTCGGGTAAGCGCGAGGATTAGAGGACTTGCATAGTTTGCGTAGAAGGCTTGCTTTTGGATTTATTAGGATTGGGTAGCGTATCCCCAATCGCCATGCTCGGCTTTGTTTTGTATTAAAAGTCGTATGGTCGAAAATTGTATTTTGGTACTTAAGGGGTAATTTGGGTCAATGTGGGCCCCGCTTCGTAAACATAATTTTATTAATAGAACGTGCTAGTTTTTATATATAGAACATGGGGTTAAAAGCGTTACGCCTAAATATGTCGGGAACTAGTCAAACATTTTCGCATTTAAAGACTTTCCGGACAGTCAGGTTTGGCGCGCCGCGCGGCCTATATGGCGCGCCGCGCCAGGTGGCAGTTCAGCAATTTTTTTTTTATTTTGTATTTTCACGTGGTTTGTTCGCGGGTTGGTTTGGGTTGTTACACATCCTCATTTCTGCCACCTCCATCCTCCTCTCTTGGCCTTCGTCATTGGCCAACACTCCGATCCGTACAACATGGCCGGTCTAATCGCTACCTTGAAGAATTTCCCCTTCAATTTAAGAGGTATTTTCTTGTCGCACAAAACCCCTTTCGCAGCTCTCCACTTCAGCCATCCTACTCTTATACGGTGAGACACATCCTCATCTATCCTTCCCGATTTGTGTAGCATTGATCCTAAGTATCTAAAGGAATCCTGTGGATGTAAGACCTAATCCCCAATACGAATATCCACAGTATCATTGTGATCTTCGATCCTCCCGTAGTCGCATCTAAGATACTCCGATTTAAGTCTACTAATCCGAAGTCCATTTTGTTCCAGGGCATTCCTCCATTGCTCCAGCCTTCTGTTTAGCTCATCCTGGGATTCCGATACTAAGACAATATCATCGGCAAAAATCAAGCACCAAGGGATACTCCCTTGTATCCTTTGAGACAGGTCGTCTAAGACTAAAGCGAAAAGAAAAGGGCTAAGAGCAGATCCTTGATGTAAACCTACTTCTACTGGGAAATACTCTGTGTATCCTACTGTCGTCCGAACGCGAGTTTTCGCCCCCTGGTACATGTCCATAATAGCTCTTATATACCTACTTGGGATACCTCTACCATTAAGGGTCTTCCAAATCAACTCTCGTGGGACACTATCATAAGCTTTTTCCAAGTCTAAGAAAGCCATGTGTAGGTTCTTTTGTTTCTCTCTATACTTCTCCATAAGACTTCTAATAATGTGAATTGCCTCCATCGAGGAGCGTCCTGGCATGAACCCAAATTGATTCTCTGACACCTTTGTCTCACGTCTAAGCCTAGTCTCAATCACTCTCTCTCATAGTTTCATGGTATGGCTAAGTAACTTTATACCTCTATAGTTACTACACGTCTGTGCATCCCCTTTGTTCTTGTAAATGGGAATAACCTCGCTCAGTCTCCACTCCATTGGCATTTTTGCGCTTCTAAACGTCATGTTGAAAAGGTTTGTCAACCACCTAACCCCATCATCGCCTAAGCACCGCCACGCCTCTATGGGGATTTGGTCCGGTCCTACTGCTTTGTTTCTCCCCATCTTGCGTAGGGCCACTCTAACTTCCCCATGGTTGATCCTCGTGCAGAAACAGTTGTTTTGATATTATGGGGCCATATCATAGACATGAGGTCCTCCATTCCTAGTCCTTCCCCCGTAACGTAAATTATTTCAAACATGAAATCATAACCGTCCCAATAGCATATATTTTCAATCAAAAACTAAAATATGTAACTAGTGGAGCCAAGTCGTATCCAAGACTAGGAATCTTTATAGGGGCTAGACGGGGTCTTGATCTCTCTAAATTTGAGTAAATGACAAAATTTGTAGTCATTTGAGTTACAAACGTTTAAGATTTTGATCAAATAAATCAGAGTATGTATGAAGCTCAGTTAGTGTTCGTACGAAACGGTTTAAAAAGGATATGTGGAAAATATACACAAACTTGATGTATTATTATTATTATTATTATTATTAGTTCTGTAACAATATCTGACAAATAAATTAACCAAAAAAGAAGGGTCCTCATAGTTATCACAAGAGATGGGGGAGAAAACAAAACAAAAGCTGAAGCAGCCCTAACCAAACAACAGTTGGGATTGGGAAGGCCTACCTGCTTTTATGCCAGCCATCTCACAAGACTACAACTTCAGATTTAAGAAGATATACAATTGGCAGAAGTGATAAAAATTTAAGTTAAATTGCACAAAACAAAAAAAAAGGCCTATACTTCATTGTACAAACACGATGGCTTTGAATCAATTTCGATTTTAAGCCATCATTTTCTTCCTGTTCTGAAGCTATCCATCACATGAAGTAACTGAGAGACTTCTTTCTTCTAGATCCTCCTTCTCCATAGAGCTCATTCCATTGCACAAGCTCGTTCATGTTAGCAGACTCTGAGGATACGCTTGCGCAAACCTAAAAAAATGATAGTTGTATTTAGTCAAATAATATATCATGTGATATATGACAAAAGTATCATATATATTTCTAATTAAGCATCGAAGGAGTGTTTGTTGTTCTAACTTGTTCATGAGCAAATTTAAAGTCTTCCAAGTTTAAAGGCCGAATATCAGAACTTTCACTTAGAGCTGGAGCAGGTTTGCCTTCTGCTATTGCTGCAGCACTCTCCTGCCATCAAACCAAAATATAATTGAGGAAGTGACTTCATAACAAACACATTCAAATTTTGACAACACCCAAAAACTAAAGGGGAGATTTTGACACATTTAATTATTAATGGGTTAACCCTCGTTTCATTTAATTGCAAATGAGTCGAATAGAGATAAATACCAAAACTGAAAAATGGCCAAACGGGTTGAAACTTAAAAACTCACCCAGAACCCACTTCCAAAAGTATACAAGCCCCTTAATTGTCACACTCAAGTATTTACAATTGTATTTTTATTTTTTTTTTACATATAATCATCATTAGCAGATTAATTATTCACAAAAGCTAACAAAAAAGTGTTTGGGGAACAACTAGCCCGCTTTGACCCATCAATAGAATGATCAGTTTTACTGACCCCGTTTCACCATGTCCATCTTGCAGCCTCTACAACTTAATTAAACATGTTAAACCTTAATCATTTTCCCTCCGTTATAAAATAGGACATGTTCACTATTTGCCAGTTTCAAACAGAACACATTATACGGAGGAAAAACATACCTTTTTTTCTCTCTCTAATATCTCTCTAATTGGGCGGTGTGCAGCAGTGACACACAGATTCTGCAATATAGAATAATCACATTAACACCATTCACGATATATATATATATATATATATATATATATATATATATATATATATATATATATATATATATATATATAGTGTGTGTGTGTATGTGTGTGTGTGTGTGTGTGTGAGAGAGAGAGAGAGAGAGAGAGAGAGAGAGAGAGAGAGAGAGAGAGAGAGAGAGAGAGAGAGAGAGAGAGAGAGAGAGAGAGAGAGAGAGAGAGAGAGAGAGAGACTAAACCTTAAGGTCACTTCCAGAATAGCCCTCGGTCATGTTGGCAACTGCATCCAAATCCATATCTGGAGACAAATCTTCTTTTGCTAGTATAACCTTTAGGATCTTTGCTCTATTGGGAGCATCTGGTAAATTCACCATCAATCTGACATATAATAAAAAAAATGAATACATTAAAATGAATTCAATTTTCTCGAGATTAAAAAAAACAAAAAGTCATAATCTTGTAGTAGTTTACCTACGAGGAAGCCTTCTAATCACTGCCTCATCAAGATCAAAAGGTCTGTTTGTAGCTGCAAGAACAAGAACCCTTTCTGTATCTTTCGTACACAAACCATCCCAATTCACCATGAATTCATTCTTCATCTTACGCATCGCTTCATGTTCTCCTGGATTCTCCCTTCGCCCCAACATACTATCCACCTTTTACATACCAAAAAATAATCTTTATTAATGGAACTATTCAATTCAATACAGCCCTCTGGTTAAAATCAACAAATATGAAATATTTCAGAATCATACTTCGTCCACAAAGACAACACTGGGAGAAATTTTGCTAGCGAGTGTGAACACAGCCTTGACGTACTTCTCACCCTCACCGAACCACTGAATAAGAGACACGAGGATACAGAAGTGAGAAAAAAAGGTCTGTTGACTATATAAATAGAACTAATCGGCAAAAAAATTGTAAGAATTGTACCTTCGATGTGATGCTTGACATAGATATATTTATAAAGTTAGCACCAGCTTCTGTAGCTACAGCCTTAGCCAGCATAGTCTTTCCAGTTCCAGGAGGCCCAAATAAAAGAATTCCCTTGCACGGCTGTATATATATATATATATATATATATATATATATATTAAACTAATATCAGATCTAAATATCTAATACTGCTCCAATTACATATTACAGTTCAGATATTTACAGCCACGTCCTCCGTGTGTGCATAAGGTAAGAATGTAATTTGATTAGGGGGTATAAGTGAAGCTTTATCAAAAAGTTGTAAAAAAAATGAGTAGGGCGAGTCGGTTAACAGGCCAAAACAGGCTAGGTAGAAACATGTCGTTTTGGTAAGGGTCGGTCCAAATGTGTTGAACTGCAAGCACTTATTTGTCCATTTTCTTAAGACTTACTACGGATTAACTAACTAATGTGTTGATTACTATTAAAATGGTAGTTAAAAAAAATTAATCTAAATCTCTGAAAACGATTTAAAACATTCAAAACACAACCAAATCATCCTATGCATAAGCAAATGAGCGAAAATCGGCACCTGTCTAACAAAAAGCAACTAAATTTAAGTTCCTACAAACTAAGCCCTAGCTAAATAAATGTCTAACAAAAAGTAAAAATGTGAAAACCTTGGTTAATTGGCCCTTGCAGAAAAGCTCGGGTCTTTGTAAAGGGAGCATAACCAACTCCTTCAATGTATCCTTGACCCTTTCCAATGCACCAATATCATCAAATGTTACACCAATGTCACTAGGTGGTATCACATCACCTAGAAGCCTTTTCTCGAATTCATTTTCTGTCACAACATCCTATATATTTACAAATAGTCAACAAAAGTTGGTATGATCAATTGAAAATCAATTCGGTATGCAACGGTTTCAACAATTTACAACATATACGAACCACTTAAGTTAATACCTTAAGAGACTTCTTCGAGCTCTTGGATTCATTCTGGATTGCTTGGAGAATTTCAATACCATGTTGTATGCTGCCAGGTGGCCATGTTACAAACAAACAGTTACATACTCCCCCATTAAATCATAATATTAATGGGTAATATATCAAATTATTATAACAAAATAATGAGAGCAAAATGCTAAGATAAGTGAAATGTTCATATTCATATACCTCTCATTTGAAAGTACAAGTCTTGCATTTGGATCAGCTTGAGCATGTTGCATTAGATGGTGGCTTAAGGCCCAGCCAACAGCTTTCTCAGTACCTTTAATACAATTCCAAAACAGTTAACTAGTTACAATAACAATTTCTCTATCAAACGTTATATTACCTCTCTATCAAATGTCATTTCACTTATCATGTAACAAATCCTTTGTGAAGTATAATCTGTAATAAAAGATAAGAAAAGATTAAACATACCTTCGTTCGTAAGCAACTGATCCTTGATGCACAATGTCTCCAAACCGTCATATTCTATCCCAGTCCGATTGAATACCTGCAAACGTAATTGTTAAATAATTATCTGGGGTTGAACTTCAAAGATAATATGTTTGTCCCACAAAAGTTACAACAGTTATTTTCTTTTAACATTCCATAAATTCGCATCAAATGCCTTTTATGGTAACGTTAGGACTCACGAAAGGAAACGTTTTCTTAAGTTAGAAAGTATGTTTACAAGCCAAAAACCCTGTTGGTCCCCACACATTACTATGACTACTGAAAACAATATGTTGATGAAAAAAACCTATTGTGATCCTCAAGTTGCTACAAGTTAACGACATAATATCATATTTCAGACACAATATTAGCAAGAGAAAAGCAATTAATAGTTGCTCACGTTACGTAAATTATTTAGGTTTCCCTTCATCTTTAAAGTTTCGGCATCTCGATCTAATTGCTGCTTCCAGCTAGCAAGAAGGTTCTCATCCTG